>NC_135500.1:13541782-13841782 GCF_052857255.1 Amblyomma americanum
CACACACACACACACACACACACACACACACACACACACACACACACACACACACACACACACACACACACACACACACACACACACACTCACACACACACACACACACACACACACACACACACACACACACACACACACACACACACACACTCACACACACACACACACACACACACACACACACACACACACACACACACACAAGTGAGGTCATTTGGGCTCTCATTAAACTTTAAAATGGCAAAACTGTTTCTTTATGTTCATTTTACCGCCCGCCGAGCGATCCGTTAAATGTTTTGCATGACCTGAATTATGCAATTGAGGCTGTAAAAACAGACTACATGGTAATGAGAGGTGACTTTAATCTTCCAGGAGTTAGCTGGGGAGAGCAACGGCCTACTTCGAGAGTACAGGGTGCGTCAACCAACGCAATCATTGAAATTTGCTGCTCTTATGCTCTGACTTTGTTGGTCCATGAGCCTACGCGTGGGGCTAATATTTTAGATCTGATATTAACGAATCCTCCCACTGCTGCGAGACTTCCTGCAGTACTCCCAGGTATTAGTGACCATGATGTCGTTTTCTGCGAGATGAATTTGCACTACGCAAAAATTGCTAATTGTGCTCGGCGACGCATTTACAGCTGTCAAAAACCCCGTACAAATGATATAGCACTTTCCTTAGATGCATATTACGATGTCTTCGAAACTTTAGCGGAAACCGAAAATGTGCAGACGTTGTGGAACATATTCAAAAATAAGCTTATCGACTTGCGCGATCAGTATGTGCCATCATGGATAATGACGCCTCGACGCAGTAGATCTAAGCCTTGGTGTAATCGAGAGGTGCGCAGGATTGCCAGGAAAAGGGCGACTACTTATGCTGCATATAAGAAATCACCTTCATTCCGCTTGAGCCAGAAACAGAAGCAAATAACTAAGGACATGAAACATGTGTTGAAAATTGAAAAAGATAAGTTCTTTGAATCTATTCCTTCAAGGATGCAGAGGCGCCCAAAACAACTCTGGCAACTTATCAAATTGAATGGCAAACATGCAGTGTAAGTTCCACCGCTCGAAGATGACCACAGGTTTATCCATATCGATCTTGCAAAAGCAAAACTTTTCAACTACTACTTTAACTCTGTGTTTGCTGGCCGCCTGAGCAGCCATCACTATAATGCGCAGAACACCGGTCTGAGTGCAGAACACATAGAAGACATCGTTTTTGATTTGCGCGGAATTCAAACATTGCTAGAAAAATTGAATCCTTCGAAAGCCACGGGGCCAGACGGCTTACCATTTGCATTACTTTCTTCGTGCGCGGGCCCTGTATCAAAATACTTGTTTCTTATTTTAACAAAATCGCTCCAAGAAAGTGCTTAAACAGATGATTGGAAATTTGCTCACGTCGTGCCAGTGCACAAGTCGGGGCCCTGCCGTATCGTTTCAAATTACCGTCCGATCTCGCTAACGAGTATTAGCTGCAATATGCTTGAACATATCTTCTTTACAAACTAAATGAATCATTCGAACGCTTTTTCGTTGCTATCCCACCAGCAACACGGTTCCCGCACTGGATTCTCTTGTGTCACGCAATTGACCGAATTTACATATGACCTGGCTGGTGCCTTGGACGACGGATTCACTATTGACTGTTTATATTTAGATTTCCGGAAAACCTTTGACTTAGTCCCCCATTATTTACTGCTTGAAAAACTATCCTGGTACAACATAAATTGTTCAGTTATTGCCTGGATTAAAAAATATTTGCATTTGAGACGTCAAATAGTAGTGTTAAATGGAGCGCAGTCTGATCAGGCAGACGTATCGTCTGGTGTACCTCAGGGGTCAGTTCTGGGGCCACATTTCTTTTTAATCTACATGAATGATATATGTTGCGGTATTTCTTCAAAAATGCGTTTGTTCGCAGACGACTGCGTTCTATACAGGGTCATTCATACTTCCGACGATTGCATTGCCCTGCAGAATGATTTATCCTTGATTACCAACTGGTGCAATACTTGGCGCATGGATATTAATGTGAAAAAATCTGTGTACATGTGCTTTACTAGAAAAGAAAATTCTCATGACTTTTCATACTGTATTAACGCGGAAACATTGTCAAAAGTTTTCAAACATAAATATCTTGGTGTATACTTTACTGCAAATTTATCCTGGCATCCCCATATAGATTCATTACAAGCAAGGCTTCCAGAGTACTGAGTTTTCTTCGCAGCAATGCGAAGAATTTACCGCCCAATGCCGAAGAGCTCCTGCATAAAACTAAGATTAGACCAGTACTTGAATATGCATGCTGTGTCTGGGACCCTTGGCTGCCGGTAGATATTCACAAGGTTGAAATGATCCAGAATTTGGCTGTGCGATTTCTTAATGCCAATTTTTCCAGGAATTTTAGCGTCTCCGCTGCAAAGAATAACCTTGGATGGGAATCACTCCAGCAGCGAAGGAAACTTCTTAGACTAAAATTTCTCCACAATGTCTTTCATAATAAAACTGGCATTAACCGGGAGCATTATCTGCGTCCCCCCGACTATGTCTCACCGCGTCTTGATCATGCCTTCAAAATTAAAGAGATCAGGTGTAAAACGAACTTCTTCAAGATGTCCTTCTTCCTCCAAACAATTCGCGAATGGAATAAACTCCCACATGATATTGTTACCATTACATCCCCTGATGTATTTTTTTCCTCTTTGCGAAATATGCATTGTAATTAAGCCGTTGTTTTTTTCTTCTTGTTTTCGTTAAAGTGTTGCCTGTATGCTTGTTTGATTCAGTTGCTTGCCTGCTTCCTTTTCATCTGCGTTTCCTGCTTTTTCGATTGTGTTTGAGTTGTCTTGCCCCCCCTCCCCCCCGCCCCCACTGTAATGCCTCACGGCGCTGTGGGTATAGTGATAAATAAATAAACTACCGAAGACGGTGTGGCTGTGGCGTCAGGTTTGAACGGTCGCCAGACCTGTATTTCGACGGAACGTCTAGGCGGCAATACATCAGGCATGCGCAATTAAAATCTGCAATTCGACTAACACCGAACATGTTTATGCGTTACGTCGCCAATCACTGCGTCCATACTTGCGGAACGGCAACCGATAATTGCCCGCGGCGGAGCTTTGGAACTATGCAGCTAATGAGCCCGTTCTTGTTCTTAATTCCGACAGGGCTTTTCGTCAACTGGACAGATGCGGCCAACTACCGAAGACGGTGTGGCTGTGGCGTCACGTTTGAACGGGCGCCAGACCTGTATTTCGACGTAACGTCCAGGCGGCAATACATCAGGCATGCGCAATTAAAATCTGCAATTTGACTAACACCGAACATGTTTATGCGTTACGTCGCCAATCAGTGCGTACATAATGATCCTTGCTGAACGGCGACCGATAATTGCGTGCGGCGAGGCCTTGGAAGTATGCAACTAAAGAGCCTATTCTTGTTCTTAATTCCTGCCGTGCTTTTCGTCAACTGGACAGATGCGGCCAACTACCGAATACGGTGTGGCTGAGGCGTCAGGTTTGAACGGGCGCCAGACCTGTATTTCGACCGAACGTCCAGGCGGCAATACATCAGGCATGTGCAAATAAAATCTGCATTTTTACTAAAACCGAACATGTTTATTCGTTACATCGCCAATCACTGTGTCCATACTTGCGGAACGGCAACCTATAATTGTGCGCGGCGTGATTACCGGTAGACACACACACACACACACACACACACACACACACACACACACACACACACACACACACACACACACACACACACACACACACACACACACACACACACACACACACACACACACACACACACACACACACACACACACACACACACACACACACACACACACACACACACACACACACACACACACACACACACACACACACACACACACACACACACACACACACACACACACACACACACACACACACACACACACACACACACACACACACACACACACACACACACACACACACACACACACACACACACACACACACACACACACACACACACACACACACACACACACACACACACACACACACACACACACACACACACACACACACACACACACACACACACACACACACACACACACACACACACACACACACACACACACACACACACACACACACACACACACACACACACACACACACACACACACACACACACACACACACACACACACACACACACACACACACACACACACACACACACACACACACACACACACACACACACACACACACACACACACACACACACACACACACACACACACACACACACACACACACACACACACACACACACACACACACACACACACACACACACACACACACACACACACACACACACACACACACACACACACACACACACACACACACACACACACACACACACACGCGCGCGCGCTCACGCACACGCACACGCACACACACACACACACACACGAGAAGAGAACGGGACAGAGCGCCACTCACAACTGGTTTAATTTGCAGAAACCGCATGCATGTGTATATATAGTCAGCCAGCGCCTGCGAGAGGAGCATATTCACACATCAAGCCGCACACGGTAAGCATCTTTGAAAAAAACTGTTTTTCCGCCTTGTACAAAGATATAGATGTTTCGCTGACGCACAAGCTGCCTTTCTTGCTGATATAAGAACCCTTCGATCAGTCCTCTTGGTTCTACTCATGGCAAGAATCCGCACCATTGAAAAACATGGGTCCCAAGAGCGTGGAGGGCAGGATCTGATATGTTTAGGTAAATTTGGGCCCTCTTTATTTTGTTCCACGTCTCTTTCCTGTACCCTGATTCGCTCATTGTCACAGCGCCCAGTTTCTCCTATATAGGAACGACCGCACGAGAGGAGAGTTTCGTAAACTACACCTTCTGTACATCTCATGAACGGTCGGCCTTGCTTGGTACCGCGGCCAGTTTCTTTTTCTTTTTGCTCTCTTTTTTTCCACTTGGGAGCTAACACTTCCGAACTTCAGGGGGGCTGAGAAGAAGTGCGGGACCCCATGCCTGCTCTCAACCTTTTTCAGGCTGTGGGCCAATTTGCCCACATACGTCACCGCCAAAGGTCTCACCTCTAATCGAGGGACCTCTGCCCCAGCTCTCACTGCCCTAGACTTCATCTTTTGCAACATGCTTTCGGCGACCCCGGTGATGAGCGAACCAGGAAAACCGGCTGAAGCCAGTCTGGCCAATTGGTTGTCAAAATTTGGTCGCATCACGTGAACGCATGACTTAGTGCAGACTCAAGACACAGTGAAGCAATGCTTCTTGTCACTAACTTGGAATGCGAGGAGTCAATTGGCTGAAGGCCTTTTTTTGCTCGCGGGGCGTAAGCCCAGCACACATGATGGGTACCGAACTCAATCTTAAGATCTAAAAACTGTAAAAAAATTGCCCACAGGCAGTTCACATGTAAAATCTAAGCCATTTCCAAGTTGTTTAAATAGAGATAAAATATCGCCTGCAGCGTCAGCAAAGTTCAAGCTTGCGTCCTTGGTTAAAATAATCAAATATTCGCCCAGTTACCTAAAAACTGTAAAAACTTTGTTAGCTGGTAAACCCTGATGAAGGAATTGGTCCATTTGTGAAAGAAAGATGTTACATAATACCGGCGCGACACACGATCCAATACAAATGCCCGCTTTCTGCAGAAAATACCGCTGGTCAAAAGTTATAAAAGTGGACTCCAATTAGACCTTTAAAACAGTTCAAAATCTTCAATATAAATACGGGCAGAGATCTGGAAGGAAACAGGATCATGTCTTTTCATACATTCCCTGACTGCAGTGAATAGGGCAGCGTGGGGTACAGGCCACCACGGCGTTTTCAATAGACATAGAGGATTTGTTCTACTCTATCCCACATGAAGCCTTGTTTGCAGCTGTCAAGCAGCAAGTAAAAGAATATGGTGAAATTAGCTTCTACAAAGCAGTTAGCATGTCCTTGGAACAATTCATTGAACTTTTGAAATTTTACCTTGCCTCCACCGCAATCTGCCACAAATGACATTTTTACATTCAGAAAAGTGGCATTTGCATTGGTTCATCCGTAGCACCCGTATTATGGAGTATTTTTCTCTCTTCCTTTGACCAGCACTTGCAGTGTTGTCTGTACGACCAACATATTGTGCGCATCTTTAGGTACGTGGATGATTATCTCTAGATGGTAAACCTCTCTGCTAATTCTAGTCTGCCTGATTCAGTGAGTAGCATCCTCAACATTTTCAAGTGTGAAGGAAAAGGGCTTTATTTCACGCATGAATTGCCTAAGGGTAACCAAATCCAGTTTCTGGATATAAGTCTAGAATTAACGAGAACAGAAAACTGGGCGGGTTGAAATGTATTCATCTTTAGGTAGCGCGAAACACAGGACAAGAGGAAGAAACACCAGACGACACGAGCGCTATTCTAACAACTGAACTTTTATTTTAGAAGGGTTAGTATATAGTCACCAAAAACAAGAACCGAAAAAAACACGCAAATACCCAGAACATAAAATCGCGATAGTCCGTAAAACCGTACGTGCATGCAGCGGGGTGTAAATCTCCTCATTTTAACAAAGCACACCGGCAATCTTAACGCATCACATGCACCCAGCTACCACCCTGTCGCCACACATTCCCCGAGAGCGTGAATCTCTTTTTCCGCAAGATTGATAGAAGGCGATGCGAAAAAAGATTCAGACTCCTGCCTTATCAGAAATGCTTCAACTAACTCCCTGCAGGTCCGGTCTGGGTGACTGAACAAGATATTTGTCCTGTCCAAATGGGGGAAACAATCTTTATATTTCCGGCAGTGCACAGCAAGCTTCGACGAAACTGCCCCTTTTACCGATGTTCGATGTTCGATGCTCGTGTCGTCTAGTGTTTCTTCCTCTTGTCCTGTGTTTCGCGCTGCCTAAAGATGAATCTAGAATTTACGGCCTCACATATCTGTTGGTCCTACAACCCCAGAATGAACAAGCAGTTTCTACCCTATGACAGTGCGCATTCAAAATTGGTAAAGAGAGCGATCGTTCACCTAGCCTGCCGTTCCGCCCTAGAAAAGTCATGTCAGCACAAAATGAGTTTAAGTCTTAACCGTCAGATTGAGAGACTGTATGCTGCTGGGTATCCAAGGCAAATGATGGGCTGTGTTTGCGAAAGCTTGCTACAGAGCATGAAGAGCACAAAACGCCAAGCAAACGAAGAACGAAAACCTGTGTGCGTCATGCCTTACGTGCACCGTGTGTCACACAATTTAGAGAAACTCGCAGGAAGATACGGCGTCCAACTTGTGTTCGCGGCACCGTGTAATCTTGCTAAAGTGTGTGCTATCTTGAACAGAGAAGATAGACAGAAAAGATGCACCTTAAATCACCGCCTTGAGTACACAGAATGCACCAGAGAAGTTATCTATCAGGTTCCATTGTCCTGTGGAAGGATGTACATCGGCCAAACTGGGCGATGCTTCAATGAGAGGGCAGCTGAACACATCCGCAATCTGTCTACCAACTCAGGGGGCAATTTAGCTTTACATTGTAAAAAGTGCAAAAAAAGAGATTGCCACCCGTTTATCGAAAGCACAAAGTTCCTCGCGACGGCTTGGACCAAAACAGAAAGAGAAATAATTGAGGCCTTCCTAATCGCAAAGAATGCTAACAATTGTGTGAGAACACCGTCCATTCTGCTTTCGAATAAAGAAATCTTGTTTTCAGAAACTAACACTTGAAACTGTCCCTTTTTAACCCTGCACCTTTACTCTTGTTACTTGTTGTTTCCATCCCTCATATCCTTTAGCCTGGTTTTAGCCTTTGTAATTTTTGCGTCACCTTTAACTCTGTTTATTGTTTTCATAATTCACTCTCGGTTTCTTGGTTTTAACCTCGTCGTTAGTCTTTTGTATCATTCATATGGTTTCGTTTTTTATGCTTTTCTGCCTACTTTTTAGTGTTTGCACCTTCATCTTTTACCGTTGTTACTGTTGATTTTACGTCTCAGTCTTTTGCTTAGGAAGTTTTTTGCTCGTAACACATGGTTAGGCCGTCTTCGTTTTCATTCTCTGAAGTTTTGGTTTCACCGTCATGTTTTATCTTCCTCTCTCCTTTTATCTAGGTATCAAGGTTGTTTAGGCACGCATACATTTGGGGTTTTTTAGACTGGTTCTCCAGATTGGCTCTAAAAAACAGTTAAACTTATCAGCTGTGTTGGATTGGGGTCGTGTCACGTGGTGGGTGGCTTAATTTAAAAGGAATGCTCGAAAGCGTTTTTCGAATAAAAGTTGGAAGTTCTGCGCTCTGTGTGTGTTCGTGTTTTCTTGCCTTTTGTCCTCGTGTCTTTCGCGCAGTTTAATCATGAAAGAGAAGTACCAACTAGCCCGCCAGAAAACCCTTCTTGACTTTATTTCTCCTACCCTGGGCTCTATTCTGTGTTCTACTTCCTTCAAACATCAAACTGCAACCTTTTGTGCATCGCTCATCGCAGTCACCACATGCCGTTCCCGGGTTCTTGCATACCACCTGAGGATGAAGATCCCTCCGCCCCAGGTTCAAGCCATGTTGGGCATGCCTGAGCCTTCATGGGGACACACTAGAAGGATGAGCAAAATAATGAAGTTAGAATGTTGGATACAAGTCCGCTTCTACACTGACTGGCTGCGCGTTCTTGTCTATGAAGGAGAAGATCCCTTCGTGGCAAACCGACGATTTTCAGAATTGAAAAAGATGGCTGCCAGTTCCACCGAATTTCTATGGCACCAGGCCGAAGCTTCCGTCTCGGAAGCGTGCCAGCAATGCAGCCAAGACCATCTCAGTGGAAGGCAACGTTAACATATCTGGAAATATACAGAGCCTCCAGGAAAAGGGTCCGAAGTTCTACTTTGAACCACGGACAAACCGCTCTGAGCTTCTAGCAAAAGTGCGACAAATTGCCCGTAGCACAACTAACCAAGATAAAGGACGTGTTATCGGCGACGGAGTTGACAGCCTTATCCACACTGTAAGTGAACGTCCAGCAAAGAACCCTCCTTTAAAGAAAATCGTAAAAAACATGAAACACAGCGACCTTACAGTCATCCAAGCCGACAAAGAAGGCGGCTTCGTTGTTATGCCAGTTGGAATGTATCAAGAAAACGCCGTACAGGCGTTAACGAAGCACTTCAGGCCGGTAGAGTTTTGTGAAAAAAGACAAAAGAAGGCTGCCAGGAAGCTTCTGAAGAAGGTACAGCTTGAATCAATCGCGAAAGAAGTCAAGAAAGATCAAAATGGGTTCCTGCACGTTTTCTTCACAGGAAAAACCCACAAGGTAGATTGCCCTCTTCGTGTAATCGTTTCGGAGAAGGACAGCTGGCAGCGTATGGTAGGAGATGTTCTAAAGAAACACCTGGACAAAGTTGTGGGACCGGATCCGTTTTTAGTGCAGAGCTCAAAAGTACTTCTTGCCACTCTGGATGGCATAACTTCGGCCACCACAGCGTTCTCAATAGACATAGAGGATTTGTTCTACTCTATCCCGCATGAAGCCTTGTTTGCAGCTGTCAAGCAGCAAGTAGAAGAATATGGTGAAATTAGCTTCCGCAACGCAGTTAGCATGTCCTTGGAACAATTCCTTGAACTTTTGGAATTTTGCCTTGCCTCGACCGCAATCTGCCACAAAGGTCCGTTTTACATTCAGAAAAGTGGCATTTGCACTGGTTCATCCCCAGCACCCGTCTTATGCAGTATTTTTCTCTTCCTTTGACCAGCGTATGCAGTGTTGTCTCTACGACCAACATATTGTGCGCATCTTTAGGTACGTGGATGATTATCTCGTGATGGTAAACCTCTCTGCTAATTCTAGTCTGCCTGATTCAGTGAGTAGCATCCTCAATATTTTCAAGTGTGAAGGAAAAGGGGTTCATTTCACGCATGAATTGCCTAAGGGTAACCAAATCCAGTTTCTGGATATCAATCTAGTATTTACGGCCTCATATATCTGTTGGTCCTACAACCCCAGAATGAACAAGCAGTTTCTACCCTATGACAGTGCACATTCAAAGTTGGTAAAGAGAGCGATCGTTCGCCTAGCCTGCCGTTCCGCCCTAGAAAAGTCATGTCAGCACAAAATGAGTTTAAGTCTTAACCGTCAGATTGAGAGATTGTATGCTGCTGGGTATCCAAGGCAAATGATGGCCTGTGTTTGCGAAAGCTTGCTACAGAGCATGAAGAGCACAAAACGCCAAGCAAACGAAGAACGAAAACCTGTGTGCGTCATGCCTTACGTGCACCGTGTGTCACATAATTTAAAGAAACTCGCAGGAATATACGGCGTCCAACTTGTGTTCGCGGCACCGTGTAATCTTGCTAAAGTGTGTGCTATCTTGAACAGAGAAGATAGACAGAAAAGATGCACCTTAAATCACCGCCTTGAGTACACAGAATGCGCCAGAGAAGTTATCAGGTTCCATTGTCCTGTGGAAGGATGTACACATCGGCCAAACTGGGCGATGCTTCAATGAGAGGGCAGCTGAACACATCCGCAATCTGTCTACCAACTCAGGGGGCAATTTAGCTTTACATTGTAAAAAGTGCAAAAAAAGAGATTGCCACCCGTTTATCGAAAGCACAAAGTTCCTCGCAACGGCTAGTACCAAAATAGAGAGAGAAATAATTGAGGCCTTCCTAATCGCAAAGAATGCTAACAATTGTGTGAGAACACCGTCCATTCTGCTTTCGAATAAAAAAAAAGAAATCTTTTTTTTAGGAACTAACACTTGAAACTGTCCCTTTTTAACCCTGCACCTTTACTCTTGTTCCTTGTTGTTTCCATCCCTCATATCTTTGAGCCTGGTTTTAGCCTTTGTAATTTTTGCGTCACCTTTAACTTTGTTTATTGTTGTTTTCATAATTCACTCTCGGTTTCTTGGTTTTAACCTCGTCGTTAATCTTTTTTGTATCATTCATATGGTTTCGTTTTTTATGCTTTTCTGCCTACTTTTTAGTGCTTGCATCTACATCTTTTACCGCTGTTACTGTTGATTTCACGTCTCATTCTTTTGCTTAGTAAGTTTTTCGCTCGTAATACATGGTTAAGCCATTTTCGTTTTCGTTCTCTTTGAAGTTTTGGTTTTACCGTCACGTTTTATCTTCCTCTCTCCTTTTATCTAGGTATCAAGGGTGTTTAGGCACGCATACATTTGGGGTTGTTTAGACTGGTTCTCCAGATTGGCTCTAAAAAAACTGTTAAACTTATCTGTTGTGTTGGATTGGGGGCGTGTCACGTGGTGGGCGGCTTCATTTAAAAGGAATGCTCGAAGCATTTTGCGAATAAAAGTTCGAAGTCTGCGCTCTGTGTGTGTACGAGTTTTCTTAGCTTTTGTTCCTGTTTCTTTCGCGCAGTTTAATCATGAACGAGAAGCACCAACTAGCCCGCCAGAAAACCCTTCTTGAGACTAAAATAAATCAGCAACATCCACAGAAAAGGCACACCCAACCTCAAATTCAGATTTCAGAAATTCACAAACTTCTTAGGATCTCTTCGTTAGAAACGGATCTCCTACTTCTAGTCTGTTCACATGCTTCAACAACAAAGGGCTAATCTGCTTCTGCCACGAACCCTTTTCCGTAACTATAGTTCTGAATGGGAAGCAGTGCTTGTGCGTTTTAACAGCAAAGAAGTCTCAGCGCTTTATTTTTGCTTTTGTCAATTTCTTTAGCAAGGCTGACCAACTGTTTTAAAGTTTTACCTAAAATCCACTTTTATAACATTTTACCAGCGGTATTTTCTGCATAAAGTGGGCATTTGTATTGGATCGTGTGTCGCGCCTTTATTACGTAACATCTTTCGTTCACAAATGGACCATGTCCTTCATCAGGTTTTACCAGCTAACAGTTTTTAAAGTTTTACATAAGTGGACGATTTTTTGATTATTTTAACCAAGGACTCAAGCTTGAACTTTGCTGAAGCTGCAGACGATGTCTTATCGCTATTTAGACAACATGGAAATGGCTTATATTTTAGATGTGAACTGCCTGTTGACAATTTTTTACAGTTTTTAGATATAAAGATTGAGTTCTGTGCGGATCATGTGGGCTGGGCTTACGCTCCGCGAGCAAAAAAAGGGCTGTTGCCATTTGACTCCTCTCATTTCAAGTTCGTGAAAAGAAGCATTGCTTCACTGTGTTTTGAGTCTGCACTAAGGAAGTCATGCGTTCACATGATGTGACCAAATTTTGACAACCACTTGGCCAGGGTGGCTTCAGCCGGTTTTCTTGGCTCGCTCGTGACAGGGGTCGCCGAAAGCCTGTTGCAAAAGATGAAGTCGAGGGCAGTGAGAGCTGGGGCCGAGGTCCCTAGTGAAGAGGTGAGACCTGTGGCGGTGCCGTATGTGCAAAATTTGCCCATAACCTGCAAAAGGTTGCGAGCAGGCATGGGGTCCCGCTCGTCTTCTCAGCCCCCCCCCCCCCCCCCCCGAAGCTCGGGAGCGTTGCTCTTGAGTGGAAAAAGAAAGCAAAAAGAAAAAGAAGCAGCCTGCGGTACCAAGAATAGGCGACCGTTCATGATATGTACCGAAGGGGTAGTTTACGAAATTCCCCTCTCGTGCGGTCGTTCCTATATTGGACAAACTGGGCGCTGTGGCAATGAGCGAATAAGGGAACACGAAAGAAACGTGGAACAAAATAAAGAGGGCCCAAATTTACCTTAAACATATCAGATCCTGCCCTTCACGCTCTTGTTAAATGTACAATGATCTCTCCCTTTTTTCCTATCTGTGGCAGGACCTTACCTTCGCCATGGACGCATCTTTCTTTTCGGTCCATTGCACGAACAATTTACCTCCCGCATCACCCACTGCCTTGAATTTGCGTGATTGAACACAGAAGCTTGCCAGGTCTTCAGGAAAGGAAATTAGGACTAGACCAATCGTGCAGTTGCTTTGCCCCTGGGGTTGAATTTTTCTCCAGACACCCGTGCTGCACATCGGGCTTATGTGAAAAACTTATGAGCCGTTATACTGGCCCTTATAGAGTGCTTGAACAAACGAACCCGTTAGCTACTGTGTCGCGCCCGCTTCATCTGTTACTGACCGCAGCTGTCGTGGCATCGAGATCGTCCACGTGTCGCTCCTGCAACCCTTTGCCCGTCGCCCGTCATCACGTTCACTCGCAACTAGGATGATCGATATCGTTGGGGGGGGGGGGGGGGGGGGGCACTTAGTGTCATCTTCATTTGTCTATATTCATAGTACTAAATGAAGGCACAGCTCACGAAAGGCGAGACTTAGAACGAGACAAACACAGCGCTGTGTTTGTCTCTTTCACAGTCCCGCCTTTCGTGCGCTGTGCCTTCATTTTGTACCATGTACCGACTAGCCCAGACAAACACCTTATTGCAGTACATTTCTATATTCATAATCATCGCTCATCTTCGTCTTCTTCGCGACCGCCATTCCTGTGGGGAGCAATTAAGCTTGCTCCGGGCGTTTTCTGTCTCACAATATTTTCCGCCCTACACCTCTAACCCTTTGTCACCTATCTGCTTTGGAGCCACCAAGCTTCGAATCGCTTTTTGCTAACTTCCACCGCAGATTCGTTGAGATGACCATTGTTAGCTCTAAGCCCTAGGGGCCCCGGCGAGAGTGACTGCGCCTGTATCACATTCAGATAGATACCATCCCATTTTAATCACAGATTTACCACACACAGCACACGAGTTATCTTCATCATTACATTTCTCCCGCTCCTCCCACTGACGGCGGCCCAGCGGTACGTGTACCCAGAGCTGGGGTCGCAGATAGATGCGCACACTGTGGGGCGAGGGGGACCACATAATTTTGGAGTACCCAAATTCTCCCGGGGAGAGCAAAAATATTGATGGCAGAGAAGCATGGGAGACCCTGCTGAGAAGCCCGGAATCTGAGCTGCAGCTGCGCACTATCTGGCGGAAGTGGCCGCTACCAGTCAATGACTGCCAGCCAGTGTCCCCCACTCCACGCGATGGAAACATTCCACACATCTCGCCACGGACTGCCCTCCCCGGCGGCCGCCGCGAGAAAGCGACACTTTTCGAATTCACAGTTATTGATTACAATTCACCAATTACATACTTTCCGAAATCAAAGTATCAATTACCGATCATAAAGCGCATTTCAATGCTAAGCATCAATCCCAATTATGCATTAGAATTATAGAGCACCAATTACTAATCGCCGATTAGAAGTCGCCATTGCCTATTTCCAATCGAAAATCACTTTACCGATCATGGTTATCAATTACTATCACAGCTAGCGAGCACATAACATTATCAATCACCAATCACAATTACCGATTACCAATCACTATCCAGGTTACACTTTACGACATACTACGCAACTACACACTCATGCGCACATCTCAAAGACACGTTACTAGGTCATGCACACCACAGCGTGTTCCTCTAACACGCTTGAACCAACGAACCTTCGTGGTCTATGCGTTGGCCTGGCACTCAGTGGGCCTGGGTTCGACCGCCAATGCCGGCTAAAATTTTTAAATCAGTTACCTCCATATTCTTAAATGCCCCATTAGAGGAACCTCCTATCCAATTTTGACTTCATTTGGTCCCCCCCCCCCCCTTCCTTCTGGGCTGACGCAGAACAGCGGCAGACCATGTCGAGCTTTCAACAAAACGGGCTCCATACGCTATCGCCTAATGGATATTGACTTATACTTTGAACGTGAATTGTCGTCGCCACTTTTGAATATTACTGTTACTCTAGACTGTTTCATAGCGTCTGGATACACGCCGGTTTCGAGCACAATATTTTAGATGTGGGCAAGTATCGAGGCAATAAATTCTATGACGTACTTCACCGGCTTTACTTGCATTTTGTTAGCATCTAATGCTGTATTATCTCCATTTCAGAAGAGCGTGTTGTCTGGCAAGTTGGCTTTGCATGATATGGAAGAAGTTAGCGCAAAACTTCGACAGAGACAGAGAAGAAACACACAAGACGACAGTAGCGCTCGTCTGTCGTCTTGTGTTTCTTCTCTGTCTCTGTCGAAGTTTTGCGCTAACTTCTTCCATATCTTCATTTCGACACTGCCCATCTGGACCATCGTGCATCAGGAAAGCACAGGCTAGGCGAGGAGGAAAGTCTCCCTCATGGGGGAAGCGATGGATGGATGGATGGATGGATACGGCTGAACCCTTTACATCGGGCGGTGGCTCAAGCCACCTAGCCATGTCTTGTGAAATTTTACTCCTGTCTTGCTTTTAGCCACCAATCAGATAACCTTCGCTTGGTTACTTCTAACCTCTTAAAATCCACTTTCCCTTCACTATCCCTAAACCCCAATGCCTTGGGTAAGTCAGCCCCGCTGCCTTCCACTGTAGGGTGAAGCCCTTTACAGAAAAGTATCAAGTGTTCAGCCGTTTCCTCCTCCTCTCCGCACGCAATGCACAAAGTGTCTATCTCCTGGTACCTGACTCTATACTTCTTAGTCCGCAAAACTCCAGTCCTGGCCTCAAGCAGCGACCGGAGCGCCACCTCGTAGGTTACGCGGAATTCTGCAGAACCGGAGAGGGCCTCTTCGGGATCCGGCCAGCGTCACGTGCGGTTGCCGCCGCACGCTCCCGTCGCCTTCCGCGGCAGGCGCAGGGAGAACCGTTGTGCCTTGCTGCTGGACTTCTGGTTCCAGGCAGCGAAGTGAGCGCAGCGAACGCGCGCTCTCGGCACCTTCCCCAGCAAATGCTTGGGGATGGCTGTGCCCCAAGAATGCGGCGCGCACGAGAACACCCTGTCGCCATTGTCAGCGCATACAAATGTTCGCCGCCGATACTGCTGAAGTCGCGGCCCTGCCCCAGCCGGTAAGTCGGAAGTCCTTCTTACGTAGCCTTCTATTTCCGAGGAATGCCACGTTGATGTGTCGTAGCTAGCTGGCCCGCTGTGTGTATTATTTGGAAGTGTAAAAAATAGCATATGAGTGTTCATGCTTTGCCGTCCCTTCCGTTTGTTCCCTCGAGCACGAACCCCTCCGCGGTTAGCGAGCGGGAACACTGCATCCGTGGAGTGGTAGTTCAGGGGGAGGGGGGAGGGGGGGGGGGGCGGAAGTTGGACTTCCCATATTTCACAATAGCTACGAGCTCGCTGGTATTGCAGCTCGGCACCGGGCGCTCCGACACCGTCCGATACGGTGGGCGCCGTCCGCTCAGATTCTGCTTCGTGCGGTGAGCGGGGTAGGACCACCCCAGAGTTGATGTCTCCTCGCAGCTGCGCGCATGTAACCCGTCTCGGGTTTTTGCTTTGTTCACGGTCGTTGTCAGTGGCAGTCAGGCCTGATGCTTTTCGGAGCTGCCTGCACCACGTCAGAAGAGGCACGACCATCGGAACGTGGTGTTGGGAGGGGTGCACTTTGCTGTCCACCCGGCTTTTTTTAACCTCCCACGAACTGAGCAGTCTCGTTGAGCTCAAGAAAGGGCTTTGTTCACTCGAACTTTGCGTTTGCACAGCCGCCCAACACGTTTTGCTAGCGAGTTCGGCATTGTGCCACGAGGCCCTTACGGACGCCGTTTCCTCTTCCGTGACCTACGTTAAAGGCACGCCGAGAGCATTACGGCAAATTTGGAGATCCGTTGGAGCCACCGAGGCTTGCTGTCCGGTGAACATCGTCTCGCTGCCGCCTGCTGCAACGGAGTGGCCTGTATCCTGTTCGCCGCATTCATCAGTGGAAGCTCTGGAGAGACCAGGGAGCAGTCACTTCGGGCTGCTGTTCTGGCGACTACTGCAGAATTCTGGCCTGCAGTTTTCAACCGACCTTCACTTCGCGGGCATGCGGACACGGCAGTCCACGGGCCATGCGAGTTGTCCTAGCGGAGACCTTCGGAACACCGCGGAAGTTTGAGTGGACGCTGTCGGCGTGACCTCCGCTGCAAGACCTGCCTCGAGTGCACGAAGGCCAGGAGACTCCTCCATAGCGTGTACTTTCATGCACGATGGTCTGTTTAAGTTTAGGGGGATGCGGGGACTGCCCCGCAGGCTACCCTTGTGGTATGCTTTCCTGCGATGCACCCTCCCACGGCCTCGCCTCATTAGGGGCGCGCCACGTGACTTTTCCTGGTTAGTTACCTTAACTAACAAGAGAGGGCGCTAGCGTTGCAGCGGGAGTAAAGCCCCTTGATAATAGGAAAGTAGCGACACTCTCCTCCACGCCGCGCTTTCCTCCTCGATTCTCCTCGCGCGGCGGCTGCGAGCTCTGCGCACGACATGCTTTTTCTCCTTGGCGCTCGCCGGCCGGCCGCAGCAGTGAGTGATAATAATAATAATAGTTGGTTTTTGGGGAAAGGAAATGGCGCAGTATCTGTCTCATATATCGTTGGACACCTGAACCGCGCCGTATTGGAAGGGATAAGGGAGAGATTGAAAGAAGAAAGGAAGAAATAGGTGCCGTAGTGGAGGGCTCCGGAATAATTTCGACCACCTGGGGATCCTTAACGTGCACTGACATCGCACAGCACACGGGCGCCTTAGCGTTTTTCCTCCATAAAAACGCTGCCGCCGCGGTCGGGTTCGAACCCGGGAACTCCGGCTCAGTAGTCGAGCGCCCTAACCACTGAGCCACCGCGGCGGGTTCAGCAGTGAGTACAGTGAGTGAAACGAGTGTTTTTGTGCCAGGTCTGCTCTCTAGGAGTGCGCAAAATATTTTAAAAATTGAGAGAAAAGCATTCAAAATGCCCAAAGTAACGTTCATGAAGTGATCGGTTTCTTACAACTGTTTGAATGGGGAATACTGATGTAAACAAAGCTTTCAGGCGAGTTCGGCACTGCAGACGCTTTTTAAGTAAGATGATAAGGTGTTTTACTTTGTGCACCTGATCTAGTACTGCCTCTGACTTTGTCTGTGTTTGTTTTTTTAGGGCGTGAACTCTGTCACCGCGGTAAAACTTCGGAAAACGAGTCCAGGCTGGTGTTTTAAACTTCAAGATCAGAGAAGGTCAGAGCGGGACATGGTCTATTTCGCTACTGCCAAGCTATCTGTCTAAGCATAGTATAGGTCACGTGATCAACCGTTAGTTTGGATAATGGGTTAATTATACACTTATTTTGATCAATTACCAAGCCAAATTAATTGATATTTAGTAAATTACAATTAAAACCCAAATTTCCGCTGCAGCATCGAGTCATATATCGTTGGAAACCTTAGGTCAAGTGTAATGGCACTGTGCTGGTTAGCGATCCGCATTATTCTGCGTTAATTAGTCAATTTTGTATTAATCCAAACGTTAAGCTATACGATCAAGTCATATACCGTTGAAAAGCTTAAAATGAATGCAAATGCTCTGAATCAGATAGCGATCCCTATTAATTAGCGTTACTGAGCTATATGCAATCAAAACCACCCTTGGTATTATAGCATCGAGTCATATACCTTTCGAAAGGTTAGGTTTAATGCAAATGAGCTGCGCAAGTTATCGGCCTGAATTAATTAGTGATAATTGTTTAAATGCAGTTAAATCCAAACTTTCCACTATTGAAGGAAAACTAAGGGCAAGTGTAAACGCATTATGCTAGCTAGCCAAACTTAAATATAAACTTCAAAACAACACAGCTAAAACTCTATCTAGGTTTAACATGAACTGCTTCTAAATGTTTCTCTTTGCTTGTGCATACTTGCGTGCAGCAGGTCTTATTTAGCGTGCACCCGCTTACAATAAATGAGTCATGAGTGCATCTTCCGTCCATACGTTTGTCTCATCAGTGTGAAAGTGGTTTTTTCACTCTAGTCTGTTCGCTGAATAAAACAGTTGCGCACTTTCAATGCGCTCAAGGAGCGCGGACAACCATTCATCGACTGCAATTCATCGAAAATTATCAGGAACTAGTGTCAAGGAAGCTCAAGAATATACCTATGAGGGAATGCACTCTATATCTTGAAGTTGAAGTTTATTCCTTTCTTACAAAGGAGGAGCCGGGACTAAAAGCTGCGGCGACAGCTTGACAATGGTCCCGGCTCCTTTACATACCCGGCAGTACAGGAGGAAAAGCGACGGCTATACATACAACAAACATACATACATACAAAGCAAAAGTAAATAAATCACACTTCGCAGGCCACCTATGCACATCATGCAAAAATGACAAAATAAAATGCGATGCGATGAAAAGATCATAGATAATCATAAAAAGAATGGTGCATAATAATCAGAAAGATTGCATCTGAAATTTTCAAGGAAAAGAATTCTCCCGGCAGTATTCCCGAATTTCGTGTTTTGATTTTCGGGTTATGTCAAAATTTTCTTCGTTTAATCTGTTCAGCAGAATTGGAAGGTTATAACATAAGGATTGATTCACATAATAGGCTCTTGGTGTTGGGCTAAACCAAATTTCTCTGTGTCTTGTGTCACGGCAGCTGGCGTTTTCTCTGAGTTGTGCAAGCAAAATGATGAGGTTGTCGGGGTGTTTTAGGTGAGATTTGTAACATGATAGTAGTCTATAAGTATATAACGCAAATATTGGAAGGATTTCATACTTTACAAAAATATTCCTGGTGGGAGAAAAGAGTGGTACATTGGCCTGAATCGTGATAGCTACATAAGGCCACCGGAGTACACTTCTGGCAGGCGCGATCACCCACTTAAGATTAAAGAGTATAGATGCAGAACGGAGCTTTTTAGGATGTCATTTTTTCCTAAGACGGTCAGTGAGTGGAACAGGTTGCCCGGCGATGTTGTATCACTATCTACCAATGATGCCTTTGCTTCAGCAGTATGACTTGCAATTTTTTTTCTGTACTTTGTGCTTGTGTCAACAGAACCGCTTTGTTCCTTCTTTTTGTTGTGACGGCGATTTGCCCTGATCTGTATCTTCTATATAAACTGTATTCTATCTGTATTCTATATAAACTGCTGTTTGTCAATGATATATGTACTTCTCCCCCCCCCTCCCCCCCCCCCCCCCCCCCCACTGTAATGCCAAACTGGCGCTGTGGGTACTGTGATAAAAAAAATACACCTCACTGCTTTTTTCTGAAGCATATGTATCTTGTTAAGATTTGTTATGCCTGTTGTGCCCCACACTATGTTACAATATTGCAAATGAGGAAGTACTAACGCATTGTATGATCTTTACCCTTATTAGAAGAATGTGCCTAAACGGCGCAAGTATACCAAGGGCTGAGGCGACCTTTGAACGTATGTAATCAATATGTGTATTCCAAGTTAAATTGCTTGAAAAGGTAACTCCCAGTGCTTTTACGGACTCAACGAGCTCTATCGGCTGGCTATTGAATACGGCTTTGATAGGTCGCGATATTTTCTTTCACTTAGGACGGAACAACATAATTTTAGTCTTCACTGGATTTATTCGTAGATAATTTGCTTCTGCCCATAAACTGAGTTGAATAAGTGCATTGTTTGTTTGTTTTTCGACGTCTGTTTCGGAAGTACCTGTGATAAAGAAAGATGTGTCATCAGCATATGATACTACATGAGCGCTACTTGTGCTGTAGCAAATATCATTTATATAAATTAAGAACAGTAATGGCCCAAGTATGCTTCCTTGAGGCACTCCAGATGTTATAGGGAGAGTAGAAGAAGTTGCTGTGTTTATATCTACATACTGAGTTCTGTGTGATAAGTAGGATTCTAATAAAGTTAGCGCTACACCACGTACACCATACCTATTTAATTTAAAAAGAAGGACATCATGATTAATGAGGTCAAATGCCTTAGTAAAATCGATATAAATACCAATAGCGAGTTTATTTTCTCTAAATGCCTGTATTATAATTTCTTTTTGTGTTAGAAGTGCCGTTTCAGTAGACCTATGCTTCCTAAAGCCATGCTGAAAGTCAAGGATTAAGCGATTGTAATCAAAATATGAAGTTATTCTGGTATGGATTATTTTCTCAATGCCCTTAGAAAGCACAGGAAGTAGGGAAATCGGTCGATAGTTATTGAGTAAATTTTTATCTCCACGCTTAAATATTGGCACCACTCGGGCAATCTGCATTTCCTTAGGGAAAATTCGAGTGGATAAAATTAAGTATAATATGTATGTAATAACAGGGCACAGGACGTCGAGAACATACTTGACAGGCAGTATTTGCATACCATTCGAGTCCTGTGATTTGCTATTTTTGATGTTATTTATGCAAGCGAAAACTTCGGCTGAATCAGTTGGGGCTAAAAAGAGGGACTGCGTACTATCGTTTCCTTGTACGTACTGAGCGTAATTTCGGCAGATACTCACATTCTGGTTAATTACACTACTTTGTTCAATAAAGAAACGGTTAAAAGCATCTGCCAAAGAAGTACCGGAGAGTAGCTTTCCGTCATGCGTAAGGGCATCAAGTGTAGATGCATTAATGCTGGGATGCAACAACAAGTTCAAATTGCGCCATACAATATCTGGACGTTGTGTGTATTCATCACGGAACATGTTTATTAAGAAAGAATCTTTAGCCTGCTTTAGTTTAGATGTAACTTTATTTCGATAGGTCTTAAATTGTGCAAGTATTGTTAAATCTTTTGTTCTTACAAATTTGGCAAATAACGCATTTTTATGCTTAATCATATTCAACAACTCTCGCGTTAACCAGGGTTTTCGCGCTTTCTTCGGTTTCTTCACGTGCACTAACGGAAAATGTAGGTGGTATATATCTTTAAATATGCTTATAAATTTTGAATATGCAGTATTACTATCACTCCATGTGTAGACGGAGTTCCATGATTGCTGTTCAACTGCGCACCGGAATGACTCAAGGCGAGCAGGATTAATTGCTTGGCGATAAGTAGGTTGCTCTCTATTCCACTTGATCGGAAAGGGCCTATCTACCAATAGAAAAATTCCCAGATGGTCGCTCATGCTAGTATACGTAGTTCCAGCGAATATTGTGTCAGTGCTAATATTAGTAATAAATACATCCAATAAAGTAGAGCTTTGTTCTGTGATCCGTGTTGGATAAGTGATAACATTGGACAGCCCATATGCAGAAAGAGTAAGGCTGAGTTCATTTTGGTTAGCCGTAGGTATAAGCATGTTCACGTTCAGGTCTCCACCCAAAAAGATATTCACTTTCTGTTCCACAACATATTCCAAAACTTCGTCTAAGAGGGCCAAAAATCGGCTAAAAGTACCAGACGGTGGCCTGTACACCACGCAAAACAGATTATCAAGATGGCGTAGAGTAAGCACCTCAAAATCAGGTGTGACAGCACAGAAACGTTCTTCAGTATCACAGATAAGATTCTCTTTTACAAGAATAGAAACACCGCCACCTTTCTTGTCCTGACAATTGCGAAAGAAACATTGATAACCAGGTGATTGAATTACAGCCGATTCATCTTCATGCCATGTTTCAGTAAGCATTAACACCGTGAATGATACTCCGAAAACATCTAGCAAAGCATTCATTTCACTTTCTTTATTTTTTAAAGAGCGAACGTTCTGGTGAAAAAAGGATAGGGCTGGCTTTTTGGTCAGAACCAACTTCTGAATTTCTTGCGGCAGAAAACCCATAATTGTTGGACAACAAAGCTAGATAAGTGCAAGCACTTTACGCTATCTTGGACAGATCATCCACGCGGGTGATAGGGATGACGGGTGTGGTATCAGATTTGCGAACATAGATTTTTCCATTCTTGACCCACGCGTATTTCCAACCCTGCGCTTTTTTCGCTGCATTTGCAGCACCGAAGAGACGTTTCATGGCTGGGCACAGGTGCTCGTTCACAAAGATGTCGTTGTTAGGTTTTAACGCCAGGTCATTTGCCGTAAGCCTGCACTTTCTAGCTTTTTCCAGAAAAGAGTTACGCTGAGCTCTGCGTGTAAACTGCACAATTATGTTAGGGGAGGCAGCATTTCCGACAGTTTGAACGCGATGGCAAACCTCAATGTCTGCGTCCGCCAGAGGCATGCCAATTTCTTGAGCCAATTTTTTCGTTAGTTCTTGCAAGTTTTCATTTTCTATTTGTGGCACTCCTTTAATTTCAATGTTGAAACACCGTGAGTGCTGCTCGGTCTGCATAAGTCGGGACTCTTGTTCCTTTACCTGTGCACACAGAGCCTGACGTTCCTCTAGCAGCGTTCTTATTGTTTCTTTCAGATCCTTGTTCTCTGTTTGAACTCTTTTAACAGAATCTTTTATTTCTTCATAGCTTTTGTTAATAAAGCCCATGCTGGTCTTAATTTCTCTGATATCTTTCCTGAGGTCTCGCTCGATACTTTCTCTCATATCGCGAAACTCTTGTTTTATTTCACGCTTCAAGTCTTCAAACATTTTATGAAGCTCTTTGGTCATTTCTCAGACTTTGACAAACAAAATGCAAATCAGCTCCAAAACAAGACGCGCAACAAAGTGCTTGGCAGCAATATGGTAGCGGATTCACACTGAATAGTTTTACATGCAGTAAATGAAATCTCTGGTCAAGATAAACGCCTCTCGATAATGTAATATTATACTTGACGCCGAAATTTCGTTCCAGTATGTAGTAGGGGATATAAAGCTGGTATTTTGATTAGGCATCCCAAAAAATGTATCATTAAAGAAAATGAGAGCATGGTCAGCAGGATGATTTATTTTCGCGCACGCACAAGAACGTCGATTGACGAGATACACGTAACAGACGGGAGTATCACATAACATTCAGCATCTACTCTAGTACAGAAATGTGCTATGCAGTATTGATGACAGTTGAGAAAAAACATGCTCATGGAAATACAACAGTGGTGTATGTCATAGCTCAAATCAACATCACTTTGTACATGTATACATCAATTTCATGCAACTTAAAGTTGACGGACAATGGGATCTTACGCTAAAAGCTTGTCTGTTAAAAACTGCGGAAATGTTTTTACAAAAGCGACGCTGCAGGAGCAAGAACTAGCACGTTTTTAGTCCAGCCGCTATTTGCAGAGAAGATGCAATGCGCGGATGCTTTGGTGATTCGTTGCGTTCTGGCCTCGCTTGCAAAATAGCCTAAAAACGAAGCAGCAAACAACCCTCGGAGGATGCCTTCCAACCAACGGCGTCAACCATTTGTTATGACGTCGTGGTTAATCCCCTAACGTGACATCGCATGTGGCTGGTAGGTTTCTGTGTGAAATAGGATTAACCGCGCCGTCATGGTGATTGGTCGATGTCATTTGCCGAAGGGTTTCCTTCTGGTTTCTTTGAGCTGTATCTGACTGTAGCAGATAAAACGCGCAAGGGATACTTAGAAAATAGCAGTATATCTATAGTGAATATTGGTAACCTTGGCTTCATACACCACGCAAAAGTCTGCCTTAACCAATATCAGTGGGTAGTGACTGTGGCGTTTGACTTTTACGCCCTCTCCTAACGCTGAGGTTACGTACAAAACTTTACAGAGGCAGTTGCACCCAATTTACGTCTTGCGCAACTGCTTACTGCCACCTCACCTGATGGTTGACACTGCGGCACGCATGCCAATACTCTGTGAAGCCACTGCTTCTTGCTTAAGCCGTCACGCTTGCCTTGGGGTATCATGAATACCGCATAACCATCTTCAGGCCGCTTGCTGCAGTTGTACGCTCAACAGCACGGCATAGCTCTTGCACGTTGCAATATTCGCGTAATCGCTCGCCGAGCCTAGGAGAAAAATGGCGCGAAGGAAAAAGAAAAACAAGCAAAACGCCGGACCGACGCGTTTCCAAGGGCAACGGCAGGGAGACCAATCGTCGCGCAGGAAATCGGGCGGAGAGCCGGCCCTCAGAGAAGGGGAATGAAAGGGGCAAGGAGAAGGCGAGGAGGTCGCGCGGCGGCGGCAAAGTTGGATGGCGGAACTTTCCTATTATCAAGGGGCTTTAAGCGGGAGAGACTGCGCGCGTGAGGGACGTAGCTTACAGCATCACGCTCTTCGGCTGGGATCGTCGGCGTGAGCGGAAGTTTCGCTTGTGGCTCCACTCTTCATCAGCGGGGAGAGGAAGTCGCGGAGGGACTCGCTCCCGTATCTCGAAAATTTAAGGAAACTTACTACAACGTCGGCGAATACTTTTCCCTCGAAGTTACAAGTGAACGAAAAAACTAGTCGAGTTTGCCAAAGAAAATTCTGCGAAATTTGCTTTGGATAACAAGACTTTGCAGATTGGTTCTAGGCACTACGTTTACGATCAAACCTCCCAGCCAGTAAAAGACGAAACAGTCACATCCCCCTGTCCAACAGCAGCCAGCTCTTCATGCATAAAAAACTACCAAGAATGCTCATTTATCTATAGTATCTCATTCTCAGCAATAGGCACAAACATTTGTAGTGTAAACACGCAAATAAAACAATAAATGTGCAAGGCCACAATCTTTGTTAGCACACCGCAGCTCAGTAGTCAAGCATTCCTGAGTGCCAAACTGACCTTCATTAGCTTCGTCTTCCGCCTGATTTTTCTCCTTCTGCGGCACTGCCCGCTGGGGCATCAGACCTCAATTGTCTGTCTTTCAATATCACCGGGATGAAAAGGCGTCATCCTGGCGGCCTAAGGGCACGAGATTATTTTGGGGTCGTAAAAAGGTTTTAGGCGCTCGAAGTGGAAAATTTCACAGCCGTGGTGGCGATGATCAGGCGAAGGTGTGAGGGGCTCGACAAGATAATTAACTGGAGATGTTTGCTGAACTACGCGATATGGGCCATGGTATTTGCTCAGCAGTTTTGTAGACTGCCCGGGATGGAGGATGGCATAGAAGCCAAATCAAAGATTCAGGAAGGTAAGCAGGCGGCAGACCGGTAGAAGTGGCGCGGGCACTTTTCTGACAGTGCTGGCCATGAGAAGTAAAGGAAGGGGTGAGTTGACGGCATTCTTCGGTATGCGCAGTGGCTTGAGAGACTGTTGTAAATTCGGACGAATCTGGGAGGTAAGGGAGTATGGTGCCCATAATGGAAGATGGCTCCCGGCCGTAGAGAAAAAAATATGGGGAAAAATCAGTAGTTGCTTGATTTGCCGAATTGTAAGCGTAGGCAAGGCAAGGTAGAATGCGGTTGCAGTTCGAGTGATCGGATGTAATGTACTTGGCCATCATGTCGCCGAGGGTCCGGTTAAAGCGCACGGTCGTGCCGTTCGTCTGGGGATGGTATGAAGGCGCTGTACGGCAAAAGATGTGGCACTCTCGAAGAAGGGCCTCCAGAAGACGCAACCTCAATCGCTGAGCAATTCCTGAGGCGCACTGTATCGAAGAATGATGTTCTGAAGTATGAAACCGGCTCCGACGGAGGCCGTGGCAGCTGGTAACGGGGAAGTTTCCGCTTAGCGCGTGAAATCGTCTATGGCGACAATGATCCAACGGTGCCCTGCAGAAGTGCTAGGAAGAGGGCCATAAAGGTCGATTCCAACACGGTCGAAAGGGCGGGCCGGACAAGGTAAAGGTTGCAGAGGAGCCGGTGAGTGCTGTGGTGGATCCTTGCGCCGCTGACATTCGAAGCAAGAGCGGACGTACTGACGGACAGAACGGTACATGCCTCGCCAATAATTCCGAAGACGTAGGCGGGTAAAAGTTTTCAGCAGGCCGGCATGAGCGCATTGCAGGTTGTCTTCATAACTGACACAAATATAAACGCGCATCATACGCCAGAGATAATCCTCACGGGTGAGTCAGGGGCAGACATCCCTGAGGGTATGTGCACTACCATGTTTAATATCGACTTTTAATCTGTCTTTACAAAAGAAACTGATAGGTCATTTTATAGGAAACCTTCAAAGAGAGATCATGCTGTGCAAACAATCGCATTTTTTCTGGTATTTTGTCCGTAATTAAAGCCGTTTGTGACTTAATGAGCGCTAAAGAGACGAAGATGGCGGAGAAAAAGACAACACGACACAAACGATCACCCGCAACTGAACGTTTATTCGGAAAAATCAGCATTATATGCGCAATAAGGCGGAGGCACAGAGAAATCAAGGAACTAAAATTTATTGAAGCCGCACCAGTGGCCCTAATGAAGAATGAGTGACACGCGCATGAACAAAAAATACAAAAAAGAAGTACGCGAGACAAGAAACTGTTACCAGGAAAGCTATTTCATGGCGTGTTAGGGTGACTAAAGGGGGTGCTCATGCACGTATCAATAAATTTTGCGATGTATTAAACTTAACTAGCGCGTGAATTGGTTATGATGTGTAAAAAGAAGAGTCGTGTTCTCAGATTTAGGCGCGCATCGCTTATGTTTTCTCAGCCAATCACATTCCCGGCAGTCTTGGCTAACACAATTCTTATTCTCCATAGGGCGTATGCTTAAGCAGCGGCCTGTTTGGCCAATGTAAGAATGGCAGCCGGTAGTCAGAATTTTGTAGAATACACTTTGACAGTGTTCAACACATCTGTAAACATGCTCGATGCCACATACTTTACTGACGGAACGGGGTGTTGCCTTTGCTCGTTTCGCGTACAGTCGAGAAAGCTTGGCGGGAGCGGAGAAAACGACGTCAGCATCATGACGCCCACCTACTTTTTGAGCCAATGTGAAGCTCTGCGAATGTAAGGAATTACAGCAGCCTTTATTTTTTCACGCTGGCGTCTGATGGAACTAGGGAGACTTGAGAGGGCCGCTTCAGGGGAACACGATCATTTTAGCCTAGTTACCTGTTCATGTAAAACTTCAAGGGTAAAAGTGTAGAGCTGAAAAGACGAGGACTCAGAAGACACGCGCACAGTTCCACGCTTTTGCCGTTTAACTATGACCCAACAAGCCCAAGCATCTACCCCTATGGAAAGCTTTTTCTGCATTGTGCAGGCATGATTCCACGAGGACCGATCACAGGGAAGAAACGGCTACACCATCTTTATATTGTGCAGAAGAATATTTCTGCGGGAGTTTTCCTGGATGCGAAACACCAGCAGACATGACCAGGCGTAAAGTGCAAGATGAGATCTAAATACTGAAGCTTTTGCTGTTCAAAAATAGACAGTCCAGAAATATTTTCTTTGAGCCCATTTAAAACATCAACTGCGCGCCTATTGAAGTTGTCTATTTTAGTGAAAACCAGAAAATCTTCTACATACCTAAATATGCCAGGATGATTTTCTTTTATGTTTCTGTCAATACGGCTCAGAAAAATATCGCATAATGGGCGCAACTCTAGTGCCAATATATACATCAGAACTTTGAATATATAAGCTATTGCACAATCTCACAAGGATTGACTGCAAATAAAAAGGCAGTAATTAAAGGGAATGTTCAACCAACGTGCCACGGTTCGATCAGTAACTGATTTCGTCATTGTCCTCGGCGATGCAGCGCTGGCCGAATTCCAGCGGGGCTTTGTAGTTGATATTAACCCGCTGCTTCTGACGAATACTAGGGTTATTTGTGCGGGACTTTTGTGCTTGTTTTTTTTTTCGCAGTAACTTTTATCAGGAGAACTACCAAAGGACTAGGAAACCGATAACGGCTTTCCAGTCTTCAAATCGGGTAAAAAAGATTTGCCGCTTAATTACCGCCCCATTTCCCTTACTGGCATTGCCTGCCAAATCATAGAACACGTCTTCTGCACGAATATCATAAGCTTCCTCGATTGTCAATCTTTCTTCATCCTTCACAACACTGCTTTAGAAAAGGCTTCTGATGTGAAACGAAGCTAGCCATGGCTGTTCACGATCTGCATGCTACTCTTGATTCTAGCCTACAGACCAGCGCCATTTTCCTAGATTACGCGAAACCGTTCGGCAAGATAGTTGAAGTTGAGGTTGATTTTTATTTCTCGCTCTTAGTGGTACAGGCATCACTGGGAGAGAGAGGACGCAGGGAAAAAAGCCGCTTGAATGCAGCTTGAAGCCTGCTTGAAAGCTTGAATGCTGCTTGAAGCAGATGCCACGTAAATGCTTACTATTAAAGGTGTCGTATTTAAACATGTCCTCCGATATCTTAAAATGAATAGAATTCTTGACTAATCGCTCTAAGTTTTTCACAGTTAACATGATGATGATAATAATGATAATAAGGGCATTTGTGGCCAAGGAGCGCCATGGCACAAGGTAATTTTCTTCAGGAGTAAAACCAGTCAAAAAACGGGACACAGCGAAGAGACGTGTGCCGTTTTTTGACTGGTTTTACTCCTGAACATGTACCAACTGACCCAGATTTCAACACTACTGCAATAATTTTCTTCAACTCAAGGTAGGGTCAATGACCCTTTTCCAAGAATTTCCCAAGCAAAATAAGCCCAGTATCAGACCAGGTGAAAGCTTGTACCCATTGTATCACCGCTGGGTACAGGATGGCACAGGGGATAGAACCCCGCACCTCCCGCAAGCAGGGCGGATGCTCGGACGACTAAGCCACCACTGCGGTAGGTCCCTGTTAACAACCACAATTACAATTCTATGCCAGGTCTACTTGTCTTCGTAATTTTTGTTAATGGCTTACGGACCAATATGTGTTGTAACATTCGCATATTCACCGACGATTGCATTGTTTCTCGCTCAGTTAAGAACGTGCTCAGTCAAACATCTCCTAAAGACGACAATAACCGCATTCAAAAATGGTGTACCGATTGGTTAATAGAAGTGCACCCTCGTAAATGTTAATGCTTGTCTTTGCACCACCGCCGCAACCCTCTTTATTTCCCTTACGTAATCGCTAACGTCCGTGTGCAGTTCCATCATATGTATACTTTGGAATCACTTTAAACATCAGTTTTCCTGGAGTACACACGTTTCTAACATTATTTCGCCTGCTAATAAGATGCTTGAATTTTTACGAAGTCATCTCCGTCAAGCCCCGCAACATGCAAAATTATTAACTTGCAAATCCCTTGTCAGATCAAAATTCTAGTATGCAGCATATATATGGCTTCCACACTATGCTTACCTTGTCAATGCACTTGAATCGGTTCAAAAAAGAACGGCAAGATTCATTCATTCTCCATATTTATTTGATATGACTGCTTCAGCATTGAAAGCAGAACCCGGCCTATTATCTCTCTTAGTTCATCGCCGTATTGCCAGCCTTTGCTTATTTCGTAATGTTTTTCAGAGTTCACTCGGCCGCTTACGCAATGTTGTCCCGCCAGCCCACATATCTCACCGCTCTCAAGTGATTTTTTTTTCAAGTTACCCGGCCGCGTGGCCACACTGTTACTTTTGCCGCTACATTTTTCCCGGGCATCTGCAGGCCGGAACGACCTACTCAACATCGCAGGCATCACGTGCTCATCAAACTTCGCCGAAAATGTCACCAGACATCCTTCGGTGTGTTAATACTTGCTCGCCATACTATCTCTATCCACTCCTTATGTTATACGCCTCGACAGGTCATTAAAGTATTAAAATGAGATGAAATGTGTTCATCAAACAGCGTAAAGTAGTTGGTGCGGGGGAGGATTCTTTGCATTAGCCTCAGTGTACTCTACAGTTCAGTAAAGTAGAAAGTTGGGCCAGTTGGTAACGACCCATCGAAAAATGGCGCACAAAAAAAAAGACGAAAACCGAGGCAGAACGCGACGGACAAGAGCGCACTAGCAACTGATGCGTGGTCGAAGAAACAGCTCTCACTCGGTGAGCATGCGCAAGGAAAATCAGCACGTGTCAACAACATAAACACCCAATTCAAAATACATGAATTAGCTGTACGATAAACATACGGAAGAAACCAATACAAAAATTTGCGAGACACTGACAACTGAAGTATTGAGATGCGAAAGCCGACCATTCTGTGACAATTTGCACTCTGCTGTGACGACTCCCGGTGTATGTGACGTGACACCATTCCCGTGGCTATATCGACGTCCACGCTATTTGAACTAAATTTCTATATTTTGCCTATATTTAATTAACTAATTACTCCGCAGTCATCAAACCTGGCTTCTAGGTTCATTTTGTTTCTCCTCTATCTGAAGCAACCATTATTTTTCTGCTATCTTTTTAGTTCCCGAGTTAAAACGTGTGACACCCTTTGCGAAGAGACGACAGTATGAGCCATTAAAGGCTTCCGCCTCAAAATGCGTGTCCTTCCTTGTCGGGGTAACTCAGCATGTGTAAATAGTTGTGCATCTTCCCACTAATATTGATGCAAGCTTGCGCTGCTTGTGTTGCTATACCCGTGCCCTTGTCCGTTGTCTTCTCACACGACACAGCTTTGTGAATCATTAAGCGAAAGTTTCGACGTTAGCATTCAATAAAACTATACTCCATACTTAACCCGCAGGCTTGACTTCCGACTTGCATCCCGGATCTCTTTCTCGCTGTTGTTCCAGTCTTTAGCTTTGCGCTCTTAAAAAAATTCTCCAGGTTTTTTCCTCTGGTAGTGGCGAAGGTTTTGTTTTCCAATTAGAGCTGCTTAATATTGCAAAAGTACGATAAACTACGCCCACCTTTCGCAAGACTGCGTTTAATGCCCCATTTCCCCTTGAGCACGTACCTGGGGCCATAGTTGCAGACTTGTGTTGTCTGGTACCTCTGAGTGCTGTTGTCGTTCTTCAGTGTGTAGAAGGTGTAACCACAGCCAACGCAACGGGTGTCGCCCCACATAAGCTGCAAAATGTAATACGGGGCTTCAGCACATTGTGACACCGTGCATAGGATCTCTGTGAGATTAATAACCTCGTTTTAACTAAGAAATCCAATATTGAATTGAATTGAAAATTTATTTCTCCACCCACATTACAGTGGAAAAAGGGGACACTGGGCAAAAAGCTGCAAAATGCAGCTTGAAGTAGCACCCAGTGCCCCATGAATACAACGACAGCAGTGTGTTTCGCGAACATCAGGCTGAAGTTGAGCTGAACATCCCCACCAAAACAAAGAAAAAGGAGAACAATAGTGTAAGCCTGACCGCGTACACAACAGAGATTCACATAAACAATAGTATTAATAGACAATATAATACACCAAACCTATTTACATTGATGCCACAATAGATTCGAAAATGCACATGAGAGATAATAACTGTTTCTTTGAGATGTCTTCTATACAAACATTATTCTCTGCCAATGTGTTGAGGTAATTTCCTAGGTTATAGGATAAGGACTGTTTACGGTATAAAGTACGGCAAAAGGGTAGAAGCCAAGGTAAAAGACATCGGGTACTGTACACTGGTGTGTATTGATGTAGATTAAAGGCTGCAAGGACCAGTTGATTGTTTGTTTTAACTGCATTTTTGTATGCACATAACATTATGAACGGGTGCAATATATCAACAGACAAAATACCATATTGTTTAAAGTAAGGAAACGCATGGGAATGCCATGGTACATTTGCAATCAATCTGACAGCACGCTTCTGTGCAACTAAGATCTTGTGTTTGTTATGTTTCGTTGTGGTACCCCAGACACTTATACAGTAGGTAATGATTGGAAGTAAGTATGCATTATATATAAGAATCTATCTTTGTTGGAAGTGTGTATCTATGTCGACACAGGGCACCATTGACTCGGTTCATTTTCTTGCGGATAGTGTTTATATGTTTGTCCCAACTCAGGGTTTTCGTGAGCACCACACCAAGGCATTTTATAGTGTCTACAATTTCAATTCTATTGTCACCCAGCATGAGGTCAAAACTCATTGAGATAGGCTTGTTCTTTGGACGGAAGATAATGGCATTAGTTTTCTTAGCATTTACTCTTAAGAAATTCTTTCTCGACCATTCGCACAAATATTCTAAAAATTGGTTTCCATACAGTAATAGATTTCTTTCATTATCACCGGGCAAAAGCATTGTGAGATCATCGGCGTAAGCTATTAAAGTCACAGGTAAGGGTATGTAAAATATATCATTAATATAGATATTGAAGAGTAAGTGGCCTAAAATGCCGCCCTGTGGGACTCCAGAAAAAATAGGTTTTAATGTTGAAGATGTGCGGTCATTGACAACCATTTGCATGCGGTTTTCTAGGTAGGATTCCATTAAGGATAAACCTACTCCTCTGATTGCATAATGGAGTAGCTTATGCAGTAGTAGACGATGGTGGACTAAGTCAAACGCCTTTGTAAAATCAATATAAATTCCAAGAACGATTTTTCGGTCCGCAAAAGAATCTATGATCAGTTCCTTTTGTTTATTAAGCGCGATCTCTGTTGACCTCCCTTGCCTGAATCCGTATTTACAGTCAGAAAGCACGGAGTGTTTTCCTAAAAATTTGGTTATTCTGGTATAATTTTTCTAGGCCCTTGGATAGTACAGGAAGAACTGAAATGGGTCTATAATTGGACAGTTCTGTTTTCGCACCACCCTTATATATAGCCACAACCTTAGCGATTTTCATTTGGTCTGGAAAAGTTCCGGTGGAAAGAGCAAGATTGTAAATGCCTACCAGTACCGGTGCGAGTAAGTTAATCACATACTTAAAAGGCCTGATTTGAAAGCCGTCTTTGTCCTCTGCTTTACTAGTTTTTAGGTTTGTGAATACCGTTATTATTTCGTGCTCTGTTACAGGCTCAAAAAACATCTACTCAGGAACACTTGGCGTTTGATAATCATACCCTGTGGCACCAGTAAAAGGACCGCAAAGGTCCTTTGTGAAATATCCGAGCTGAATCTGCTCTATGAATCCATTTAAATACTTATATTGATATGTGCCACTGTAGAAGAAGTAGAAGCGCCTGCATTCGTAGAAAAAGAAGATGGATCTCTCTCGCTCGTGCGCTCGGACCACTTAGGAACCGCCGCAGTTTTAAGTGTCTTCTCCGGAGGTTCTCCTTCGAATTGCTCGTAACATTTGGTGGAGCAGTGCTGGGTACGCTTCCCGACCACCGCACTCCACACAGCATCACTACGGACCTCACCCCTGTCCTCACACCTGTCCACCAGCGACCCAGCAGCCGTATCTGCGGAGAGTCGCCTGAATTTGGGCCCCTTCCCCCGACCGCGAGAACGACGCAGCCTCGGCCACCTATTCCAACCGTCATGGTCACTGACACTAGGTCCCCGGCGCCGACCGAGCCCAGCCCGTTGAGCCCAACTGCCATGGCCAATGACACCCGGCCCCTGGCGCCGATCCTTTGCCACCCTCCGCGAGCACCGCCATCTTCTCACGGTGACGTGTTCGAAGACGCTCAGGATTGGCTGGAGACCTTCGAGCGGGTCGCCCGCTACAACGACTGGACCAACGAGCGCAATTAAGCTCCACAATGTATATTTTGCTCTGGAAGAGTCTGCCCGGACGTGGTTTTCAAACCACGAGACTACCCTTCCCACCTTGGAGACGTTTTGCCGGAGTCTCCTGGCTACATTCCCCAACGCCGAGCGCCGGGAGAAAGCTGAAGCTGCGCTGCACTCCCAAAATCGGCGCACGAACGAAAGTGTGCGCATGTACATCGAGGACATGGCCCGTATTTTCAAGCGTGCCGACCTCAACAAGACGGAGGAGAAGCTTCACCATCTCATGTAAGGGGTTAAGCAGGAGCACTTCACAGGCCTCGTACGCAGCCCACCCCGCACTGTAACGGAATTTCTCACCGCGGCGACCACCATGGAGACGACGCTCCAACAACGGGCCCGCCAGTGCAATCGGGACATGAACAGCATTGCGCGCAAAGTTTTCTAAATCTTTTACTAGCTGGAATTCGTTATAATCACCCGTCGCTGGACAGAAGTTCAAGCCGCGCGAGAGCACAGCAGTTTCTGCCTCAGATAAAACACATTTTGATATGTTGACGATGTTTGTTTCGGGCGGTGCATTGGCCATTACATCACGCTGAGCAGGTAACGAGCAGATGTTATCCCGTAGAAACTTCTTGCATTTTATAGCTTCAACCTCTTTAGTTTTCTGTGCTTCATATTCATCTAGCACAGCACACTGTACAGGTGTTAGGGTGGATGTGGCGCGCAGTTGTTTTTCTCTGTTGGTTAAGTTAAGAGTATCGTTCCACCTTTTTGCGTTTCGGGTAGACATTTCAGAGGTAGCTGGTTTTAAAGTGAGCTTCAGGGCTTCGGGGGCTGTTGAAGCGGCGACGTAAGTACATAGGGTGGACGCGTGAAGCTGATATCGGACGCGTTTGTCAATCAACTTTCTCAGCCTAAAAAATCTACTTGAGGTCTCCATACCGTCCAAAGCAGTGCCTAGTCAGCCCTGCAGTGCCGTCGCCGGGTTCACCGGCTTGCTTCTCAGCGGATAGCTGTGCTGTGGAGCAGTGTTGGCCGATTTTTTACGGGGTCGTTTCTTGCTTCTGCCCGCTACCGCAGTGGGCAGATCATTAGAGGTGGGCTGCTTTGTGGAGGGCAGGCTAGTGGTCCCTTGGCGGGCGATGGGACGGCCACTAGAGAGCTTCGGTTCGGTGGTCTCACGGGCAAGCGGTCACTCCAGGATGTAGAAGATATATCTGGTTGATTACGGAAACACAACTGCTGTAGGTGGCTCGCCATTAGTGCAGCCCCGGAGGAAACCACTCAAAGCCGTGGTTGAAGAAGAAGACATGCCGTGAGTACCGACAGAAATTGCGCAGACGGTCGTTGAAGTCGCACGCCTGATGGTTACAGTGTCGTATACAGTCGCAGCATTCCGGTTTGCACGACGCCGGTTCGTGCATCGAGTAAGTAGAAGGCTGGCGTAAATCCTTTGTAGTCCAGGCCGTGCTGCAGTTATGAAGTTCAGCAGGTCTCGATATTTCTCAAAGGTGATGCGTCCTGTGTTGTTGACCAAATCGTTGGTAGCGACGTGTAGAATAAGCGTCGTAGCAGATGAAGGCACGAAGTCAAGTAGGGGGCGAACATCACTTATAGTCGCTCCACACTGTGAGATGAAGGCCGGCGTTCCCACTCGAAGCGGATCAAAGTGCTCAAAAAGGTATTTAGTTTGTGAGTCCCCTATGACAACCGTGGTAACTGGGGTCTTCGGGAACTTCCACATGATGGTTTTCGTCGTGGCCAGCTCAGGATCCATAGCATAGTATACTTCACAAAAGTCTTCCCGGATCCAGAAATTTATAATGCAGAAAAGAGGGGCACACGAACGGAAACAGATGTATTAACGACGTTTCGGCCGGGGCCCGGCCTTCGTCAGGTAATGCACAAAGCATCTGTGCTTGGTCCTTAAATACTTGTCCTATGATAAGACACAAGACCAGCCACTAATGGCTGATGACAACGTAATAAAATGCGCATGACGTCCGAAGTGGCGCACAGTGATGAGGCTTACAGGCTTTCGGGGTTGGCACCTGCTTCTCGCAAGTAAAGATAGCATAAAAAAGCATTAAAAAAAGTTTATTTGGGGCATGCAGAAAACAATAATAAATAACACGCGTTGCGGCGTTGAAGGCATGGCACAGAAACACGCGGCCAGTCACTTCGTCATTGATAAACAATGAGATTAAACTCAAAAAAGTACACGGGGCATAGATGATACAGTACACAGGTATTGACACGTGTTGGGCTCGAGTCCTCTGCACATTCGAGAATAAAAAAAAGCAAAGGAGCAAGCTTTTACAAACATGCTAAAAAGTACTGCATGGATAGCACAGAACAAAAGGCAATCATCAGTACGTGTTGCATTATATATATATATATATATATATATATATATATATATATATATATATATATATATATATATATATATATATATATATATATATATATATATATGAAGGAAGCAGAGTACTTATAAAATGGGAAAAAATGTATCAGGGCCTGTAGAGATACAGAGGGGGCTTAGGCAAGGATGTCCTCTGTCTCCTTTGTTTTTCATGTTGTACCTGCAAGGGTTAGAGACAATGGTAGAGAAGAGCGGACTAGGCTTCAACCTTTTTTTCAAGCAAGGGGAGTGGATTAAACATTCATTACCGGGAATTATATACGTGGTTGATATAGTGCTAATGGCTGACAACAAGGAAGGTTTGCAGAAGTATATAGACCTGTGGTATAAGGGAAGATAGATTAGGTTTCAAGTTTAGTAAGGAAAAATCTGCAGTCATGATATTTAATGATGAGGGCGGCGAGCATAGAATACAGGAGTTCACTCTAGAAGTAGTGGATGAGTACAAGTATCTAGGGGTATGGATAAATAATGGTGGTGAGTATCTGACAGAGCATAAAAATATGTAACGAATAAAACTGGTACGAATGCAGCTGTCACGAAAAATAGGGCACTGTGGAATTAATAAAGGTATGAAGTGGTAAGAGGGATCTGGAAAGGGGTGATGGTTCCTAGCCTGACTTTCGGTAATGCGGTCCTGCGCATGAGACCAGCTGTTCAAGCAAGGTTAGAAATCAAACAACGCGGCGTAGGGAGGCTAGCTTTGGGTGCACATGGCAATACACCAATGCAGGGGGTACAGGGCGATATGGGATGGGTGTCGTTCGAGAGCATAGATGCTAGCAGTAAGATAGCATTTGAGGAGCGATTGAGAAAAATGGGGGAAAAGCAGTGGGCTAGGAAAGTTTTCAGATACCTGTACGTAAGGAATGTCGACACGAAATGGAGGAAGCAAACTAGAAAATTTACAAGCAAATATTTGGACAGCAGTAGGGCGGCGAATCAGCAATTGTCGGTTAAGAAAAAGGTTAAGGAAACAGAGACAGCTCTGTGGAAAACAGGGATGCTGACGAAATTGACACTGGGAACATACAGGATCTTTAAGCAGGAAATTGCCAAGGCAAATATCTATGATAATTGTAGGGAGTAAAAGAGTATGAGTTAACAAAATTTTTGTCTCGTTTTACCCCGCCCTAACTTACACCTGCCCTTCGTTTATCCATACCCCGAGATATTTGTATTCGGCTACTCGGGGTGTTTCATGCCTATGGCCTTGCATTGTAAGTTCCTGATCAGTTGTATCATTGAAAATAATCACACCGGACTTAACAGCGCTAAAACTGAAACCTAGACTTCCTCCTTCATCTCCACAGCAATTAACCAGAGTTTGCAAATCTTCCTGGCAATCTACTAACAGTAGAATATCGTCCGCATACATTAAACCCGGTAGTCATTGCTCAACAACCTTTGCGCCTAATCTGTACGACAGATTATAGCCTAGATTGCTTCCTTGTAACCTGATTTCCATACTTACCATATAAAGCATGAACAGCAGCGGTGATAGAGGACAACCTTGCCTTAATCCGTCCTATGCCTCGACAGTTGTCCTACTCCTAATTCTTTCCCATGTTATTTCAACTTTATTTTGTCGATATATTTCCTGTAGAAAATCAGTTACCTCATGACCGTTGCCTTCATCTTTTAATATGTTCCACAGGAGTTCCCTGTTCACGTTGTCGTATGCACCGCTTATGTCCAGGAAGGCTAAATACAGAGGTCTGTTCTCCGCCTTAGCTATTTCTATGCACTGGGTAAGCATGAACAGGCCGTCATCTGACAAGGGTGGAATGTTGGGCGAGTCGGTATTCATCCATGAGAAAAGGAGCGCGAAAACAAAACGACGGACGAAGACAGAACACACAGCACAGCGCTCACACAGCACGAGCGCTGTGCTGTGTGAGCGCTGTCCTGTGTGTTCTGTCTTCGTCCGTCGTTTTGTTTTCGCGCTCCTTTTCTCAAGGCTGTCATCTAAGCGCCTACCACTTCTGAACCCGTTCCGAAGTTCTCCGAGTATTCTATTACTTCCTACCCATGACCGAATTTTTAATTTTACCCCCTGCATCGCCAGACTGTATATCACTGACGTTATCGTAATCGATCGGAAGGATTTTATGCTCCTCTTATCGCCTCTTCCTTTATAAATCAAAATCATTTTACTCTGTTTCCAGCTGGGCGGAAGGTGCTTATTTGTTATGACTCCAATGCTTTTACCAGCGTTTCCTTGACTCATGGGCCAAGTTAATTAATTAACTTGATTGGAATTGCGTCTATCCCTGTGGACGTGCATTTTGGAATATTTGCTTCCGCCTTTTTTCAGTCAAGATTGGTCAGTTCTATGCTGTTTTCTATCCTGTGTTGCTTCCTCATTAGGGCCGATTACCCTATCCTCTTTCCTAAATGACTCAGCTCTAACTGACGCAATGTAGTTCACAGCGGCATCTCCTTCTAAACATTTTCCGTCGACATCGTGAATCTGTTCCTGCTTTCTGTGATTCGATTTACCCAGCCAGCTTATATGGTTACAGAATTTCAGCCAGCCAGCGATCAGAGGACTGCTTTATTTTAGCCTGGACGAGGACCTGCACTTGCTGTTTCTTTTGTCGATAAGATTCCCATTTTTGGCCTATTTCCTTTTCAGGTAACTGCGCCCTTGTTGCTTCTCTGTGTTCCCGTGATGCCAATCGACGTTGTTCGATGGCCTCCCTAATTTCCTTATTCCACCAGCTTCGTAGCTTCCTCTTTCCTCTCCAGAGGTTTACTCCTTTTACTTTTATTTTTGTAGTGATGACTAGTTCTAACTGATCATAATACACTTTTCCATGGGATATTTCTCTATTGCTTCCTCTATGCCGGCCGCTAATTGTGCTATTTCTTCGTCATTTAATTTTTCGTACTCTTTTTGACTTCCCTGCATTTCTCGTTTGAGCAGGGCTCCCAACTGTAGACTAATACGCTTTTGATCACTTCCGAGGCTGTACTTCACCTCTTTGTCTATTTCCATCATTACGAGCTTGCTATACATCCCCTGCGACTTTAAGCAGTAGTCAATGGTCGTTTGCCTGTTACGAGATTCCCTCGTGATTTGTCCCTCAAACTTAGTTTCTCTATTTACAGTAACTGGGTTGTGTCGCTCACAGAAGTCTAGCATCAACTTCCCGTGAGAATCTGTGTTTCTGTCCAGATCTTCGATGAGGCCATTCATGTCACCCAGCAGAATAATATCGGCACCTGCTCCAAACTGCTTTATATCATCATTGAGACACTTAAATAGATTCGTGTTCTATTGCCTGCATTTGTCCCCTGTCCCTAAATAAACTACTCCTAACCATGTCCTTTTACCGCCAGATGTACCTGACACCCAGACAAGTTCTTTGCAAGTTGACTTTATTCGTTGCCAATTTGTTCCTTGATGTATCAGCATACCTACTCCTCCCTTCCTCTCTGTTGTTGTTCTATTGCTCCCTTCCCAGACGTAGCCATCAATAAATGGTGGGTCTTCTAGATCCCAGAGATGTGTCTCGCATAGCGCGTATACACCTACTTCTTCGTCCTTTCTGCTGTTCTATTTCTAACCACATCGCGCTCTTTCTACCGCCTTGCATGTTTATGTACGTGACCCTGGTGTTCAATTTCTGTTTTGTAGTTTTCTTCCTGGACCTACTAGGGGCCATCAGCCTCCATTGGCGTCAGCCCCCATTGTTACACTTTCTACTTTGCTTCTAACTACCCCTACGCCATGAGCCGCTGTGGACCCCCTAAAAAGTTACTGCTCGGCCTGCCAGGCGCCAGCCGGTCGCGGCTCCTAGCCTTCCATTAAAGTGGATGCCATCTCGTGCATATCCTCTGCCAAAGCTTGCTCTATGCACTTCCCTGTTTTTGTCTGCCACTTCAAAGCCTTTCGCCTGGCTTATCTTCCTTATCTCTCGATTAACAGCCACAACGTCCTTGGCAATTCCTCCGTTCGGTCCTTTGCACCTCCGGCACTGTACATACCATGATCTGGACTTGCTGCGCTATCGCCCTTATATCGTCAACTCCCTCCGCTAATCTTTCCACTACTTTTGTGGCTTCACCATTCAGGACATCATTTAGCCCCGCCGCTACCACAACCAAATTTGTCTCTGCAACATTCTTAGAAAGTTCGCTTTTTGTCTCTCTCAGTACTGCGTCCGTTGTCCTGCCCGGGAATCCCCCGACTAGTACCGCTTATCACCGTTTGCACGCTCCATTATAGTTCTTTTGCACCTACTCATATTTGAGTCACTACCGCTAAGCACTAGGGTATTCTCTTCCACCATCCTAACTTCCGGATTACGCTGCTTCTTATCATTGACTGTGACCTCATTCCTTGGGGTTATAAGCACAAGGGTATTCTCTTCCTCCCTCGTAATTTCCGGACTATGCTGCCTCTTATCATTGACTGTGACCTCATTTAGCTTGTTCCTCTTCTCTCCATCGCCTCCAGACTTCCTAGCTGCCACGTGTACGTAGCTCTTCCTGTCTGAACCTGCCTGACCTACTTTCCTATTGCTGTCCATGCCAGTGTAGGCCCCATCCACGTGGCTGTCGCTGGAATTTCCGCCATTGTAACTTCGCATGGCGGTGTCAGCCATTTTTTTCTTCCAACAAATCGCTAAGATACTCTTGGAGTTTGCGCTTCCCTGATCTCTCCACCTGTAGCTCTTTTTCTAGATCATCCATACGTAAAGCTAGGCTGGTGTTCGCTTTGTCAGCCCTGTCCAGGCGTGCACCTAATACGCAGCATTTGCACATAAAATCCGCGCGTTCGGCCTCCTCTACAGATTTGAACCGCGTTTCTTTGAAATTCACAGACGCCTCACACTCCATGCATTTACCCTTCAGTTCCTTGACCATCTTAGAAGCACTCATCATCATCATCATCATTTTGTGATTCCTTAACGACCCTTCACAGGGTATTACATAGGGGGGGGGGGGGCGGGAGGGGCGACGTACGTAGGACACTACAAGAACAAAGTCAAAGAGGTTGAAAAAAAGAACAAATCTAGTAATATATATATATATATATATATATATATATATATATATATATATATATATATATATATATATATATATATATATATATATATATATATATATATATAAACATAAAATGAGGGCAATTAGGAAAACGAATACAATCAGTAACATCAAATGAGAACACAATTAAAACAGTTAAAAAAATCAATCGAGTAGAGAAGGGGATTTACAAACGAGTTGCTCAAGCACATCAAACTATGGGCGAGAAAATAAATATAGACAAATTTAATGTTCAAAGACAGACAATAACCGGTCTTTGAATTTGTCAGGGTCACTTTCCATGACAGTAGAATCTGGCAATTCATTCCGTTCCTGTATTGCGACTGGTAGAAATGACTTATTAAAAGCAGATGTTGATCCATGCAGGCGCTGTATACTTAAGCTATTGAATAAGCGTCGAAATGAACGTGCTGGTGGATGAAGGAAAGATTGGCGCAGATGCGTGAAATGATAGAATATCTTGTGAAAGAGGCATAGTCGTGATATCTTGCGGCGAAAGAGCAATGAGCTAGGGGAGATCCAGTGATGATTTCATAACTGCTGATACTGCTGATACTGACTTTGCAGTCGTAATTTGAAGATATAAAGCGAGGGGCGCGGTTCTGCACAGATTCTAAAGATTTGATGACATAAGTCTGATGTGGACACCAGATTGCGCATGCGTATTCGAGTTTGGATCGTACGAAGGTTTCATATGCCAATTTACGGACGGCCGGGGGCGACAACGATAATGTTTTTCGAATAAAGCCCAGTGTTTTGGAGCCCTTCACGACCAATTTAATTATATGCTCGGACCAATTTAGATTGCTTGCGATTAGGATACCGAGCTAACGATACGTTACTGCTTATGAAATATTGACTGAGTTTAAAGAGTAGACGTGGGTGATGTTAGAGCGTTAGCGCGAAACTTGCATAAACTTGCATTTTGAGATATTAAGCTGCATCAGCCACTTATTGCACCAGTCATCTATTAAAATTAGGTCATCATGTAGCGTGGTCTGGTAGGTGTGGACACGACGAAGCATGGTGCATGAATGACGCTTTATTGAAGAAGGCGAGCGGTTATATAGGCAAGCGGTTAGATAACAGAAATGGGGGCTGCTTCTGTCCGGCTAGGCGCGTGTGCATGACTTGCACTACGTCACATCTCCCCTCTCTCTCTCTCTTTTTTTTAAATCGTCGAATCAAGTAGAGTTTCAGAACTCAGGCGCCGGGTATCTTCGTGGTGGTTGGCGCTTCCGTTCACTCCTGCGGAGTTGTGTAGATTCGGATGTCCCTGTAGTGTCTGGGACTCCCACAGCTGGCAGCGGCCCGGGAGTCTTGTGGTCTGGAGACGAGGGAGGAGGAGCCGGATTGAGGTGTTCTCTTGTGCGCTGAAACTGTTGACCCTCTTCCGTTTTGACGATGTAGGCACGAGGAGTCTCAGCCCGCTGTACGACCGTGACAGGGGACCATGATCTTGAGGGCACATTGTACATAGTTGCGGTCGAGCCAGTGCGAAGCTCTGGAAGAGGCCGTGTACCTCTGTTGTAGAAGCAGCGTTGCTTGCTCCTGATGTCTTCTAGCCTTCGTCGCATGGTCTTCCGGCGTGCTGCTTTGACCACTCCTTGGGAACCTGGCTTGAGCTTCAAGTGGTAGACGACACCCTTGAGCTCGCCTAATCCGGAGAAGACGTCTTCATACGGCTTGACTACGTCGTACAGCTCTTGGTGCTCTAGTGAAGCAATTCGGCGAATCAAGCCTAGCTTCTCGGCAACTGAGCCGCTAAGAGTCACGGGTATGTCGTCTTCCATTACGAAGAATGTCGTTTCAAATGTTCCCTCGGGTCCGGTCACATGAAGGTGACTACGTTTCGTTGCTTTTTTCTGAAAGCCAAAAAATGTGTTCAGCACGACAGCGCAGTTTTCGGGTTGCTTATGAGTTATTTTCTGCAGCTGGCTGCGTGATATGACCGAGGAATTGGCTCCTGTATCAAGCTTGCAGGCAACGGGCGTTTCTTCTATTTTCACGATTGCAGTCCAGCGGTCGTCTTTCTTGCTGCTTGGCGATAAAGTTTGCAACCAGAAATTATCTGCCTGTCCGTCTGAATTCGCTTCCAGTGACGCCACTTTTTGCTCTTTCACGCAGAGGTTAGCGCTCTTCGTTTTGCACGCAGCTGCAAAATGATTTCTTTTGCCACATTTTAAGCACGTGCGTCCCTTTGCAGGGCATATTTCACTGTTGTGAACACGAGCACATTTGTTACAGCGACTTTTCATTTGGAGGACCGCATTGACCTCCACTTGACAGTTCTTGCTGGAGTGTATTTCTTCACTTTGCTCTTTGCCGTGTTCCCGAGCTCGACACATTTCAACAGTTTTGGCCAAGGAAGCATTTTCAGAAAGAAGCGTTTCTTGAAGCTTCTTGTCTCTCATTCCCAGAATGATTCTGCTTCTTAGCATGCGTTCTTCCAGCTCACCGAATTCACAGCTTTTTGCTAGTACACGCAGCTCCGTTAACCAATCGTTAAAATGTTCGTCTTCCTTCTGGTCACGCTTTCCAAATCGAAACTCGTGATAAGCTAGGTTTAGTGCTGGTTTGTAGAACGCTTCAAACTTTCGCTTCAGTACAGCAATGTCGCTTTTATCCTCTCCAGCATCAAATACGAAAGTGCTGTACGTTTTGCGTGCGTCTTCTCCAATACTGATGAGAAAAGTGGCTGCCTGTACCTCTTTCGGTTGTTGGTCCAGGTAGGTTGCAGTTGAGAAGAGCTCGAACTCTTGCTTCCATGCTTCCCAGCTATGCCAGACATCTCCCGTTGTATCCAGGGCCTTCGGCGGTGGCAGCAGCGAAGTGACGGGGGCGGCAGGCTGGGCGCGGTGCTGCTCGGCGTCTGTCATGGCTCTGGTCCGATGAAATTACCCGGGCCTCCCGGATTGCCGTGCTTCTGCCGTCGGTTACGTTGCCCGGTTGCGTTGCGCGATCGCTAACCGGCCACTTCTGACACCATGTGGACACGACGAAGCATGGTGCATGAATGACGCTTTATTGAAGAAGGCGAGCGGTTATATAGGCAAGCGGTTAGATAACAGAAATGGGGGCTGCTTCTGTCCGGCTAGGCGCGTGTGCATGACTTGCACTACATCACAGTAGGTTTGAGATGAAATTCGGCAGTAGAGGACACATTCATCTGCGAAGAGACGTATTGATGACGAAATGCCACAAGGAAGGCTGTTAATATAAATGAGAAAAAGAAGCGGGCCAAGGACTGAGCCCTGTGGAACGCCAGAAAGAACCTTGGTTGAGGCTGAAGGATGCCCTCCTATGACAGTGAACTAAAAGCGGTCGGTGAGGAAGCATTTGAGCCATGATAAGATGAATAGGTCTAGGCTGGGAGAAGAAAGGTTACAGATGAGTCGCAAGTGAGGAACACGATCAAAAGCCTTAGAAAAGTCTAAGAATATAACATCAGTTTGAAAAAATGAATCAAGGTTTAAATGAAGTTCAGTCGTGAATTCAAAAACCTGCGACTCACAAGAAAGACCAGAGCGGAAACCGTGCTGATTAGCGAAGAAGAATGTGTTGTTATCAAGGTGTACGGCAACTTGAGAATAAAGTATGTGTTCCATTAGTTTGCAGGCGATGCATGTTAAAGATATTGGGCGATAATTTGATGGATCAGACCGGTTGCCACTTTTAAATACAGGAACTACTTTGCTAATTTTCCAATCTGTTGGAAGAGCGCTTTGAGCTAGGGACTGGAAAATATTATCTGCAATATACGGCTGGTTGGGACTTTGTTGGCTTTAAGTATTTTGGCAGAAATGCTATCAGTACCGGGGCTACTTGATAATTTCAGCTTGTCGATAAGCTTTTCTATACCTTCCGCAGTGACTATAATAGGCGGCATCCGTGAAAAACTGGTACCAGGAAAGTTGGGAATATTATCTTTCGGCTCATGGGTAAAAATTGAAGAAATGTACGAGTTCATTATATCGGATCGATCGCCTGGCAGCACATGTGAACCATCCGAGTTAGAAAGTGATATGTTGTGCGTATGATGACTAACCGGGGAAAGAAGATTCCAAAACTTTTGGGGATTTTTGTTCATTATGTGCAGAAGATCCTCGTAGAAGAACTTCCTTTTGGACTGCTTCAGTAGACGCGCATAGTCTTTGAGACACGTGAAATATTTTTCCCACCTGACGGCTGAGTTGGATTGCTTAGCAACGCGAAAAAGGCGTTTTTTCTTACGTGAAAGCCTCTTTAGGGTACCACTCAACGATGGCTTACCTGCATCGCCCCGAATGGAAATGACTGGGACATATGTTTCAATTAATGTCAAAAGTTTCCGCTTGAATAATAACCAATTTTGGTTGACAGTTCTTCAAGAAGCAAGCTGTTGGAAAGAGTGGAAGAAGTTGTCCAGTTCGGCTTTTATAAGAGGAAAATTTGCCCCCTTATAATCACGAATAACTTTAGTGGAAGGGTAGCCTACTCTAATATTACTACCACAAAATGCTAGAAAAGAAAAAAACCACTTGTAACCACGTGCTCAAATAAATTCTCCCTGCTGCAAAAGCCGATCATCTAGAAAAGAAATACTAACAACCTGTCTAAACCAGTTGCCTCACAAATGAGCCCTGCAAATCTGTAGCTGCCGGAACAGACCAGACCGTTAGGGCGCTGACCTGCTCTTTCGCGAGGACTTCACCCAACCAGCCTATATCTAAAACTAGCCTAAATGTAAACTCTAAAAATATTAAAGGAAAGAACTCATCTTTTTGTCGCAGTCCCGGAGCTCTCGCAGTCGTCCGACCGTCCGGTCCCGGTCACCACGCGGAAACCGAAGAGCACCGAAACCAGCGTGCGCACCACACGGCTGTCAAATGTCAACTGTCTGCACGCTGCAGAAACCCCCCTCGGGGACTGAGGAAGGCGATCTTGGTGTTCATACAATGCACGGTAATCTGAAAGCTGTAATTACGGAGTGCGCAGTAGAAGTAGGCGGTAGGGCCTGTTCGACAGGATACTGGCAGGCTATCTCAACTGACGAAAGATCTGAATAAGAAACGCCGAAGCATAAGGGCGTCTAACCCTATCGACAGAATAGAACTGGCAGAGCTATCGAAGTTAATAAATAAGCGCAACGTAGCCTACATAAAGAAGTTTAATATGGACAGAATCGAGCTTGCTCTAAACAACGGAGGCAGCCTAAAGCATATATGGGCATTAAGCCACTAAAGATATCTTGCCAACTCCTTAAACGAGGTTTAAGCACACGTCTACTTGGTTTAACTAGGTGACACCCCTACCAACTTCCTTTGGTGGGATCTCTTCGTCAGTATCACCCGCCTGACTGCGCTCATGCAGGACAAAGGCTTCACACATGTCTCTTCAATTAACACCGTCTTGTGCCAGCTACAGCCAGCTTATCTCCGCAAACTTCTTAATCTCATTCGCTAAACTAACGTTCTGCGTCTCCTGCTCCACTTCTCTTGATATCCAGTCCGTTGCCCTTAAAGACTATCGATAATCGGGCTTTACGTTACATGCTCTGCGCAAGCTCAACGCTTTTTCTTGATGTCGACTAGGGTGTCTTTAATCAGCGTTTGTTCAATTACCCACACTTCCCTCTTCCTGTTCCTTATCCTTACAGCTATCATATCCCATTGCACAGCTGGCGGCATGGTTCTCAATGTTAGGTGATCCATTTTTGTTAGGCTCTATGTTTTTTGGTACGTACCTAAGAAAAACTTGCTGCGCAGACCGACTACATTTGGCAAACGAAATCGTCTACAGCACAGCTTTTGGCAAAAAACGGATGCGAAGGAATGTTAAAGATTGTGTTGCACATATCTCTGAGTTATGCTTTCGGCAGATATACCCTTTCGAGGAGACAAATAATGGTAGAAGATCCCTGAGGTCATAGGCAAGTAACCCGAGCTTTATTATTATCAGAGCATATGTTTGTGAGAAACATAACATTCTGAGAGGATGCAGGATCAGTTATTACCATGAAAAGGCTATTGCCATTATAGCAGCCGTAGGCCTTTAGCACAAAACCATTTATTTTTTTACGGGCTCATTTTGCATTTTATTGATATGAATGTTACTGCCGCAATGAAGTCGTCATGAGTTTCAATAATACAAGGCGGTGGTTAATACTGACTAAAAATGTTTAAAAAAAAGGTGCAATAGAGCCATTCAAAGGACGGTGGCACATATTGGTATTGACATCACTGCCGCAATAAATTCCTAATGAGTTTCAATAATAAAAGCTAGAAAACAATACTGATTACAAAACGTTTCAGAAAACCTGCAATAGAGCCAACCGAAGGACGGTAGCGCATATGCAATAGACTTCTCTGTATCCGGGCTTACAAAAATTCATAGTCCTGAGTGCTTACAGAGTGATCTGAACGAGTTAATCAGTGCTGGAATCATTAAATTATGAGCCACTTCATTCAAAGCAGCGTGTGAACCACATAGGGTGCACTCTTTTAGAACCGTAGGCGAAAAACATCGGCATCAGGAGAGTCGTGGAGGAGTGTGGCTAGTTAGTGCACGTTTGTCATTTATCGACAGCGCTATAACAACACGGACAAAGAAGGAACAGAGAGGGGAGAGCGCTACTTCCAACTGTTCTTTTTTTCCTGAAATCGCAACTGCCTTATACGCTGGTCAAAGGCTACTATGACACAGCAGAAGAGAGTACTTGGGCGATAAAAAGAGCAGCTGCCGATACCGACAGAAACCAGAAAACATGTGCAAGATCACGTTCATACACTGAGGAATGCGATTCCTTTTTTTCTCAGTGATATGGAAGGAGCGCTGAAACAAGTGCTTCCCAGTGGTGCTATTTTCTGTGCTTCGATAATCTCTCGGGTAAGTTGATCACGACTACGTCTGATAATATAACGCTGATTTAACAATGGAGCACAGTTCCGACACTTACTGCAGTGAATGGCTAGGTTGCTTCCGGACGAATTCCTAACACTATTCTGATGCTGGTGTAGTAATTTCAACACGAAGCTAGCAAGTCTGTAGCAGCCTTCCAGGAATATCTCAGCCTTCTAGAATTAACCCATGAGCTACCATAAGACGGGGAAATTCGCTTTCTAGATATTAACTTTTCACTCACCGTTTGCTGGAGCTACGAAACTCGCGGCATATGCCCCTCTTAGCTTATCGCTCCGCCCACTCGAAACTGGTAAAACGTAGAGTCACTGCGCTTTGTTTTAGGAATGTCTTGCCAAAATCTTGCCAAGACTGCATGTCCACAAACAAGTCGACCGGTTATCCGCCGCTGGCTTCCCAGTTCCTCTTCAGTTCTCCGTACGAGAACGCATCCTTGGAAACCTTAACGCTGGTGAAGGTATCGCAGAGAAGTCTAGTTATAAGATAAAGGTTGCGGTGCTCCCTTGCGTGCACAGTGCCTCCCAAAACTTGTAAAAGATCGCGCAGAAAACAGACGTGACAGTTGTGTTTACTGACTCTCATAAGCTCAACAAGCTTTGCAAGCTTACAAAGCCCTACCCCTCGGCCAAGAAAGAATGTGGCATTGTGCAGGTCGCCCAGGAAGGCGACCGTGGCCACATTTATTGAAGGCTACCGGAGAGGAGACCACTGTGGAGCAGCGGCGGCAGCGGCAGCGTCCGGCGAGCGCATGCTGTGGACACTTCGTCCTTTTTGGCATTTCGCACTGCCAGCTGCGCGGGTCGCTACAGGGCTCTCCCCTAGATGAATAGTCGGAAGTGTCAACAGTCGTGCAGGCCATCCGGGGTCCGAAGGCGTGGCTCAGGCGGGCGACCCTGGCTGTGGCGTTGATGCCGAGCTTTCGGGGGGGGGGGGGGGGGGGGGCATTGAGGGACGCGTAGTGGCAGTGGAGGGAAGTTGGTACGGCTGCTGTGTGCACCCAGCGCCGGCGGTTCTGGTGCAACAATCAACGGCTGACGCACGATGGACGGCGCAGCAGAAGGAGCCAGGCGTGCCGCAGGTTGTGAGATTCGCGTAACTGTTGCCGGGTGCAGCTGTCCGGTACCTAGGCGGGCACCTACGGGAGGCGCCGCGAGGTGCGAGGCGGGGCTATGGTGGACTGCATGTGGCTGCTGGTACACGCTCACAGCCAGCCGTGTACTAATCGGCTTGGACGCGACGGGCGGACGCACGATGGGCGGCCTTGCCACTGGAGCAGAGCAGGTTATGACAAGGACGCCAGCGAGGTAGCGGCAATCAGAGGCGCCCTCAGCACCGCAACAGCAACCGGGGAAACGTCCGCTCGCCTGGTCAGCACAGGCAGCTTGCTTGACGGCGGCTGATTAAGCTGCAGCGTGGCTGGAGCCTGCACCTGCAGCGGGCGAGAGGTTGTGTGCGGTGGGCTCCCGTTGAACCTGCTTTTGGTGACGGCTGAGCCACTGGCGTCAGGCTTCTTTGAAGATGCGAGCACCAGTGGGGAGCAAGAAGGTCCCACATCAGTGGTCTGGTCTGACATGAGGACAAGCTCTGGCCCCGGTTCAGTGTTCTTGTCAGGCAATGTAGACCGGGTGACAATCGCCATGCTTGGTACTGCTGTCACCAATTTGGCCTTCTCATCCTGTTTCATCTGACTGTTAGTGTGGTGCGGACCTTTGCAGGAGCTGGAAGTGGGGCTAGCAGGCGTGTGTTTGACCGAGACTCTTTAGCATCAGCGGGCCGCGGCGTCGACGCCGCTACGGAGGACTGTTGAGCTGTTGTGACGAGGCAGACGGGATGCCGAAAATGGCGACACGCGTGATGCTGCAGAGCGTTCCGTGTCGTCAGAAGGTGATTGATGCTTGTTGGTTAAACATGACTGCAGTGGCAGCGCAGGTAGAAAGAAGGGACGGGATAGGGCACACGAGTAAAGAGCGCTGTTTATTCGTGTGTCCTATCCCATCCTTTTTTGCTACCGGCGCTGGCCCTGAAGTCAGAAGATGGTGGCGCCAACGTCAGTGTAGGTCGGTGCGGTGGGGACTGGGCAGACGTGGTCGCGGGCGGAAACGAAGAAATGCAAAGAGGCACGTCCACAGAAGCGCAGAGGGCACTGGTGGAAGCAGGACGTGCGGCCAAGGTGGTGTTGCCCCTATCTGGCGTGTCGTGGAAAGGGACCGCCGGGCCGGCGATGCAGGGCAAGAATGGCGAAGAGGCCGCCAGGGGCTGCCGAGGTGGGATGGGTTCTGACGAAGGCTGCGTGGGTGAGAGCGGGTATGCAGCGTCGTAGAGCGGCAGCGGGACGTAGCGGACGCCGAAGTCCACCAAGACGGCCGCGCAGCTCGTCAAATGGCCAGCAGCCCAAGGCAGGGCAGGCGAGTCGGCGCAGCAGGTCGGGCGGTAGATTATTGCAGAGGACTGCATGTTTGAACGGCCGGATGGTGATGCCGTTCAGGTACAGCGCAGCCTCGAACTCAGCGAACCACCCACCGACGCCTTGAGGCCGGAAGCGGTGGGTCGAATGCTGGGTCCTGCCAGCCCGCCATTCAGGAACGCAGCTGAGGGAGAAGGTGCGGCTAGACGGGTCACCTCAATGTGAAGGTCGCCCAGGAAGGCGACCGCGGCCACATTTATTGAAGGCTGCCGGAGACGAGATAGCTGTGGAGCGGCGTAGGCAGCGTCCGGCCCTGGTCAAGGTCCCGAGCGTTCTAACGAGCGCATGCTAGGGACACTTCGTCCTTTATGACATTTCGCCACTGCCAGCCGCGCGGGTGGCAACAGCATCAAACACCAAACTGGGTACGTAAACTGTTTTGATTGTGTCGTTTTCTGTATCCCTCTATCTTGCGGCAAAAACTATGTTGAACAAACAGGCTGTTTTCTCATCGACCGGCTACGCCAGCACAACAATAATGTTAGAAATTCGTCCGGAAGCAACCTAGCCATCCACCGCAGTAAGTTCCGGAACTGTGCTCCATGGTTATATCAGTGTCATATTATCGGACGTAGTCGTGATCAAATTACCCGAGAGATTATCGAAGCCGCTCACGGCCAAGCACGGCTCCTATTACGCTGGCGCTACTCCGTGTAGATTTACGGACATAATTAAACGATAAATTATAACATTTTGAACGTGCAAATGCACAACTTTCTGCGCAATAGTCCAGCTAAATTTTGGACACAGTTGGCGACTAGAAAAGAGACCATAAATGAAATAAATATAGCGGGCACTGAGGTTAAAGACATTGATAGGACCGCAACAGCATTTAGGCTTACTGTTTACGGGGGTTTAACGTCCCAAAGCGACGGAGGCTATGAGGGACGCCGCAGTGAAGGGCTCCGGAAATTTGACCACCTGGGGTTCTATTAACGTGCATTGACATCGCACAGTACACGGGCCTCTAGAATTTCGCTTAATCGAAATTCGACCGCCGCGGCCGGGGTCGTACCCGGGTACTCCGCATCAGTAGCCGAGCGCCATAAGTACTGAGCCACCGCGGCGGGTGTAGAAACAGCATTTAAAAACTATTTTGCTAGTGTGTTTTTCCATGGCAGTGACGAGGTCGTCGAGCTTGAGCGTCACTCGTTAGATGTAATCCCCGAGATTCAAAATGACGAACAGATAATTATCTCAGCCCTACGCAACCTGGGCCCAAAAAAATTCACCGGCCCAGGCGACATCCTAAATGATTTTTTCTGCACAGGCATGCAGAATGGTGTTCTAACTGATTGCTTATAATTTATTCTGAAAGCCTGCGCACCTAAGATATTCCGAAGGACTGGAAGTTAGGCAAAATTATTGCGGTCTACAAATCTGGGGATAAGCACTGTGTAACTAATTATCGGTCAATTTTTCTTGCTATGTAGTTCGATCAAGGTCTTGGAGCACTTCATATTTAATCACTTCAGTTCGTTCCTAGTGATCAACAATTTTTCCTAAACAGTCGAACATGGTTTCCGTCGAGGCTTGTGCACTATCACGCAGTTGATCCACACTACAAATGAATTTCTTAGTATTTTAGACGAAGGTGGACAAATAGACGCAGTTATGCTGGACTTCAGAAAAGCCTTCGATTCTGTATCACATCCCAAGTTACAAATGAAGCTAAAAAACCTGTTATAAAACAACATAACGCAGTGGCTTGTTTCTTACCTTTCAAAACGTTACCAATACGTCAAACTTGGTAGGTCCACATCTGCACTGGCGGCTGTTCTATCAGGGGTCGTACAAGGATCCTTGCTGGGCTCGTTACTTTTCCTTATTTATCTCAATGATCTGTCTTTTGAATCTCCTGTGCGCTGCCGTTTCATTGCAGATGATTGTGTTGCCTACCTTAGTATCGGAACAGTTGACGAGTTTTGCTTGCTTTGCATGCCTGCTTGAGATAGTAGTGTTCTCTTCTCCAGTGAATCATCGGCGGCGGTCCCTTATCTTTTTGGCAATTGCACAGCAGTTCTGTAAGCTATGCACAGGCCTCGCGTCCGATGTGCCATGTTGTCTCTTTTCTCCTTTTTATTTGTCTCTCATAACCCAATGTATACCACGTGCGTGCCTGTTTGCAAATGCACTGTACTCTGCCCATTCTTGCTTTGGCCGCCAAAAAGCGGCTGGCAGTAATGTAAAAAAAATCACTGGGAAGCACTTGTGTCAGTGCTCCTTCAATATCATTTTCAAAAAAAAAAATAAACCGCATTTCTGAGTGTATGAACGTAATCTTGCGCATGTTTTCTGGTTTCTCTCAATCTCGGCAGCTACACTTCTTTTATCGCGCAGGTACAGTTTTCTGCCGGTCAGAGGAGCCTTTCACCGCTGTATAAAGCACTTGGGTGACATGAAATAAACAGTTCGAAGTAGCGCTCGTCCATGTCTGTTCCTTCTTTGTCCGTGTTGATTTAGCGCTTTCAAAAACTGACAATCAGCATCATTAATGGACCATGTTTATGTTACCATTACTGCGTAAAATAAGTAGTGCACTTTATAAAATAAAGCCTTCAAATCGCATTCTTTGTTTCTTATTGAACACCCATTTCCATGTCAGTATGTTTATTATTATTACTATTTCCATGCATAGTTCACAAAACTATATGGAAGAATGTATGAATCGCCGGTAATGTTTGGCAGGAAACTTCTTGCTCCGCTTCACACAGATCGCATGCGCTGGCAATCACTTTCGAGCTCTCCCCCTTCTTTCTCCGTACAAGAGCTCAGCCATCATTGTTATGCAACACGCACTTGAAGTTGTTCTTTTTGCCCAGTTTCTTGTGTCTGTTAAGAGTACACGCAGCTTTCCTGTTATGTTTTCTGGTACTAACAGTACGTAGTCTGAGACACTCAGCTTTTTCGTACTTTGCCGCCAGGCTTCACCATCGGACTGCTTCCCGAAGCGACAGATTGAACCTTGAGTTCTGTCTTACTTTCTGGCTGCCAGTCAGTGAATAGATATGACACAATTTTCTGTCAGACGCCGCTGGTTGTGCTCTACAGTCACCTAACTGCTTTTGTCCAGCAGCTTTTCGTTATCCCTTTGTTCAGATTGAGGAGGCTCGAGGTTGAGCATTCGGGTGTGCTATTCGGGGGTGCCAACCTCAGCCCTTAGCTGAGCTACATTCTTGCCCTGTGATTCAAGTTTGCCCAGCCTGCGTTTCAGGTCAACCACATCTGTCCATTTCTTTTCGTTCGTGCTGGAAAATCGTTGCTCTGCTCAAATTTAAAGTTACAATGAGCCCTCGTTGTTGTGAACAGTTTATTTGAGCGGTAGCAGCTGATCGTGTTTGCCGCTTATACTGGTGAGCATGAGAGAATCACTACTACTTTTTTGAGCTACTTGAATTCGTGATTAGGAAATCTGCAAGCCGAGCAGCGCCTATTTTTGCCTTAGGCGTCACTTTTTGCCTTGATATTTCAATAAGCAATTCCTGTACATTTTTCGGTGTGATTTCTTACTGGCAATGCTTTAAGCCCTTAGCACGTGGTGCCGCCAGCCCCTTGCTTCTAAGCATGGGCTGCTTGGCGGGCGCGAAATGACTACGAATACAAACATTCCTTAACCGCAAGCCTTCACTCAGTCCGTGTGGAGAAAGCAAACGGAATGGGCAAAGCAAGGTCTCTAAGCACGGGGTTATCGGGCCATGTGGTGCAGCATTTGTTCTGTCCCCCACCTACCTCCTCCTTCTGGTGATGCACGGACTCAAAATGACTACAAACTCAAGCACGCCTTTTCCGGAAACCTTGAGCCAGCATTTTGGGAATGCACGAGGCGCCGGCACGGCTTATATGGTCCCCCTTTGTGGGGTGTCTTTTCTGCCCTTGCCTCACTCGTTCACGTTCGGCGACACAGACGCTTTTGACGACAACAAGGATGCTTTGGCTGAAAACGTTCGCATTAACGGCTAGCGCTATAAAGCAGGAAGCAGTGCTCTCCACAGACATATAGAGATTGGTCGTCAGCGGTCTGTAAATAAAGTTTTGGTGGGTTAACGGGGGTAGTTATAAAGTGCTGGCCCAGAGGCCGCAGGGTAGGAACGTCCTGTCACTTGTTTGCCCATTGTCCTGAGCCTGTGAAAATTAGTTATGGAAACCCGTCAATATTGTTACATAATTGTTCGTTAATGCTGGAAAATTTGTCATTGACTCTAGTGGGCCAACCTCTACCAGCAGGTGTCGCCTAGGCTGTTTTTTTTTTTTGGCTCGTGACGCCGTCGGGGGAGGACGCTTTTTTCGGCGCTCCAGCGACTTCGCCCTAAGCTGAATGCTTTTTCGTATTTACTTTTGTACCTGCTTTAGGGGCAGTAGTTTTAAACCGAGTTAAGAGTAGGAAAGCTAGCGGAAGTGTGTGTGCCGAAGGTTTTTGCGTATGAATTTTGGCGGGCTTTTATGTTGCGTAGTGCTGAAGGTTTTTGGTGTGGGAATTTTGGCGGGCTTTTACGTCGCGTAGTGCCGAAAGTTTTTGTGTAGGAATTTTGGCGGGCTTTTACGTTACGTAGTCGGCCAAACGATGGGTCGGCAAGCTAGGAAACCCAAAGTGGACGGTGAGCTAGTGCAGTGCCAAAAGTGCGACCGTTGGTGTTATTTAGACGGGACGGAATTCGAGATCTTAGCCAAGACAGTAGCGTACGGCGGCGGGAGAGACCACTAGCGCCATCCGGAGGGCAACAGTCGCAGTCAGGAAGCGAACGGTTACAGCGCAGAAAGGTTCTGGTAGTTGGTGACTCGAACGTAGCGAGGGTTGAGGGAGGCGTTTCGACGACAGTGAAGGCGGAAAACGGTGCAGGTGGAGGCCCAGTCCGGGAAGTGCATGGTAGATGCAATGGCCTAAGCCCAGGAGGTGGTAGGGGACAACATGGATGGCGAACACCTTGTCGTTATCCATGCTTGTCTCAACGATGTGCTGAAGGGGAGGAGCCAGAACCTCGATAAACATAAGTGCGGATGCGTAGGCTTAGATAGGCCCCTGAGAGTGTGCATGTGAGCATATGCACAATCCCAGAGGTCCAGAGGCAGTCTAGTGGAACGAAAAGAAGGCTCGTTGAGGCTAACCGTGTAATTAGGTTAATGAGTCGACGACTAGGATACAAGGTAATGGAAGTTAACAGTGACGTGTACGAGGTCAGGCCCCACCCTTTTGCACAAGATGGCATTCACTACGGTGGTGCCACTGGCAAGAGGGTAGGCAGTAGGATAGGTCGCAAGGCAACCGCATTTTTGGGGGGACCCAGAGCTCGGAGGGAACCAGTGTAGAAAATTAAGAACCAAGGTCAAAGAAAGGATGGATCCATAGGAGAAGAAATAAACACAAGTGCCGGGGCCAATTTAATGCGGATTGTAGGTTACATTAACATGAAAGGTAGCAGAAATAGGCTGAAATGGGAGGAAATAGAAGAACAGTTAGGGCAGGAGATATTAATGATATATGGTTTAGTGCAAACACATCTTAGAGACATGGAGCAACCACCCTGCAACGCAGACTACGCATGGAAATATTGCAATAAAACAGAGAGCAGCAGAAAGGGGGGTGGAAATGGGGCATTCATTCATAAAAGTAAGAATTTTCAAAGGGTTAAACTGGGATGCGAGGAACATTTATGGCTAAAAGGAAAAGTGGCAGGAGAGCAAACACTCCTTGGCTTTGAATACCTGTGGACAGGAGCTAACGGCAAAGAGGAAAACTGGAAAATGGTAGAATGTATTGCACTTGCAAGCGACATTGATGAGCTAGGAGGACAGGGCGAGATAATTCTATTAGGGTACATGAATGCACACATAGAAGACCTGGATGGGTACACAGATTCGACAGGAGGCATGCTGCAGGACATGTGTGACAGGCATGATTTAGTTGTATACAACAGTACCGAGAAGTGTGAAGGGCTCATAACATGGGAGGTAGGGAGTCTGCACTCGACGATAGATTATGCACTAATGTCACAGAGGATGTATAACAGATTAGGGGTAATGAGCATAGATGAAGATGGTTCCAGAAGTCTAGGTAGGGATCACAAGCCTATAAAGTTGAGTTTCAGAAGACAAACCAATGAAGGACGGAAGCGTCCAGGGAACACGGATATTCCAAGAAGAGAAAGGAACCAGAAGCTGATGTAGATAGAAAATGGGATACCTTCATGAGATACCTTCAGTGTAGAAGGGAAGCATCCTCTTTGATTAATGAGAAAATTAGAAGAAAAGCTGCCCAATGGATGTCAAAATAAATAAAAAAGGATGGAAAAGCAGCCGAGAAATTCTGGGAACACATAAATACAATGAGTAATAAGATTAGGCTAGAGCAAAGGTTTATTGTTACAGATCAGGGTATTCGACTAGATGGGGATGAAGCAATGAAACACATTAGAACAATGATGACGGAAAAATTTAGAAAATTGTTACACATAATTTATCGAATGAGGATAGACCAGTTACTGCAATTATTATTATTATTATTATTATTATTATTATTATTATTATTATTATTATTATTATTATTATTACTATTATTATTATTATTATTATTATTTATCAAATACTGCCAACTGCCTCTTGGCAGTCAAAGCAGGAGTGGATACATTGTTCTTGAACAATTGCCAAGTTTATTTTAACAGCGGAAAGCAAGAAAACATGCGATTGACAATCAGCCACAAGGGACAGCGCACAATCAAGAAATAGAAAAAAGAGAGAAGAAATCCACTTGGAAAGGCGGACGGCAAAGCAAGAAGCGCTGTAAAGAAATACTTCTTGCATCATCGATAAGGTGACACGGCCGTTACAAAAGATTCAACAGATGGCATGCCAGCAACCTCATAGGGTAAGACGTTCCACTAGGCTATGGTTCGAGGAAAGATTGATGAACGGTAGGTGTTAGTTTTAACCTGCAGTATTGCAATTGCCTTCCTGTGCTTGCTTCTCGTTTTCCTGGATTCGTTGAAATGCATGCAAGTGTGAAAATTGATTTTGACATGGTTGTTGATAATATTGTACATCATTTGTAGGCGGTGTAGTTTACGGCGCATTTCTAGTGACGGGAGCCCCGCTCGCGTTCTCAGATCTGAAACAGTGAGACCTCTATGGTAAGCGTTGTAAATGAATATAAGTGCTTTCTTTTGCACCCCTTCAATAAGTTTGATGTTTTTCTTAGTATGAGGGTCCCGAACAGTGTCAGCGTAATCAAGCATTGGTCTAACGAGTGTCGTGAATGCTCCAAGTTTTCTCGCACAAGTGCAGTGCCTCATGCGTTGCTTCAAAAACAACAGCTTTTTTAGGGACGTCGAAACAACGTAATCAACTTGTGCGTTCCACGCTAATTTGGAGTCAACTAACGCCCAGATATTTGAAGTTGTCAGTCCGCTTGACATCTGAATTGTTAATTTTTAAGGTATATATTAACGGTTTTTTCTTTCTTGTGACCATCATATGGGCACATTTTGAGACATTTAAGTTCATAAGCCAGGTTTGGCACCAAATGTTAATTGCAGAGAGGTAATCACATAGCACAGTCAGACCTTGTACAGATTCGATGCTGTGGTACACGATGCAGTCATCGGCGAAGAACAAGCATTGTACAGAGGAATCCAAAGACAGGTCATTTAAATAGATCACAAAAAGAAGAGGCCCAAGGACAGAACCTTGTGGTACTCCCTTGATAATACAGGGGCCGATGAAGAATGCGAGTTTTCTATGCAGACTTACTGTTGTCGATGGGATTAGTAACCATCAAGCCAGTTCTTTTTAGCTTAAAAATAACCTCTTGTGGCAGTCTTGGTAAAACACCTTTCCGATGTCGAGGAACAGTATATCAATTTGCCCACCACCATTAAAAGCTGCCATGATATCACTAGTTGCGTGTAGTAGTTGCGTAACCCTGGATAGACCACGTTGAAAGCCGTGCTTTCCCTCTGAAAAGAAATTATTATTTTCCAGAAAACTTCTTATGAGCTTAAAAACAAAGTGTTCCATTGCCTTGCTAACCGTGCACAGGGGAGAAACAGCTCACTTTACCTGAGCAAATTGCTTGACTTGAGCAAAGTGAGTGGGAAAGAGCAGAGAAGCAGGTTCCTAGTGGCACGTCGACAGGACCGGATGGTATTCCCATAATGTTAATAAAGATGCTAGAACCAAAATCCAACCAAACATTAAGAGAGGTAGTGAACAAAATGATAGTGGATGGCAGAGCTACCGATAAATGGCGATTGAGTAGAGTAAACATGATATATAAGGGAAAGGGGGACAAAGCTGTCATAAGCGACTACCGTCCCATCACAGTGACATCTGTGGTTCACAGGGTTGTGATGCAGATTATAAAGGACAGACTGCAGACTTGGGTGGAGAACAAGGGGGTGCTAGGGGAACTACAGAATGGGTTCCGGGAACAAAGGAGGTTGGAGGACAATCGGTTTTCATTAACGCAGCGTATAGAGATTGCTGAAAAATTTACGAGACACTTTGGTAACTAAAGTGTAGCGAGGCGAAAGCCGCTTCCAGAAAGTTCCACTGCTGACACAGCGCGGCGACGGGGCATCTTGACACACCGTCTGCCCAAGGGCGACTGCTGACTTTTTTTGCTTAGCACGACGCGCGGCCATAGACGGTCTTTGCCTTTTTTTTCTGCGACAATCAATCACACACACCGCAGCACCTGTCAATCAATGCCAGATTTACAGAAATTTCCACGGCTTGTCCCACGTCACACCGTTCCCGTGGCTAAATCGATACCCAAATTACACTGCTTTAAGGGATCATAAGTGGTAATTACGCATAATTACACATTTTCCCACCTAATTTGACACGCATCTGACATTTTTCCGACCTTTCTGTGACAATTTTTACTATTCCGTGACGACTTCCGGTAGATGCGACGTCACACCGCTTTCATTGCTATATCTATACCGAAATTATACATCTTTTGGGGATCTTAAGTATTAATTACGCTTAATTACACATTTTTTCATCAAATTTGACACAAATCCGACGTTTTTCCGACCAATCTGTGACAATTGTCACTATGCCGTGACGAATTCCGGTGGATGTGACCTCACACCGTTCCCGTGGCTATATCGATGTCCGCGCTCTTTTGGATGTAATTTCGATATTTATGACTATATTTAATTACCTAATTACTATATAGTCATCAAACTTGCCTTCTTGGTTTATTTTTTTCTCCTCTATCTGAAGCACCTTTCTTTTTCAGCTATATTTTTTAGTTGCCGAGTTAAACGTGCGACACCCTTTTCGAACGGAGGGACGACAGCATCAGCGATTAATGGCTATCGCCTTAAACGGAACACAAGCCCCTATGGCTAGCATTTCTGGATACTATGGGAGCCTATGAAAACGTTATTCAAGAGGATTTGTGGGACATACTGGGAACATTGGACTAGGCTTCAACCTTTCTATTTTCAAGCAAGGAGAATGGATTAAACAATCATTACCGGGACTAATGTATGCGGATGATAAAGTGCTAATGGCTGACAACAAGGAAGATTTACAGAAGTTGATAGACGTCATACGTGGTATAGAGGGAGATAGATTAGGTTTCAAGTTTAGTAAGGAAAAATCTGCAGTCATGGTATTTAACGATGAGGTCGGTGAGCATAGAATACAGGAGTTCACGCTAGAAGTAGTGGATGAGTATAAGTATATTGGAGTGTGGATAAATAACGGTGCTGAATATCTGACAGAGTATGAAAAATATGTAACGAATAAAGCTAGTAGGAATGCAGCTGTCATGAAAAATAGGGCACTGTGGAATTACAATAGGTATGAGGTAGTAAGAGGGATCTGGAAAAGGGTGATGGTCCCTAGCCTGACCTTCGGGAATGCGGTCCTGTGTATGAGGCCAGATGTTCAAGCAAGGCTGGAAATTAGGCAACGGGGAGTAGGGAGGTTAGCTTTGGGAGCACATGGCAATACACCAAATCAGGGGGTACATGGTGATATGGGATGGGCGTCGTTCGAGAGCAGAGAAGAAAGCTTTAAGATAGCATTTGAGGAGCGATTGAGAAAGATTTTTATTTTATTTTATTTATTTTATTTTATTTCAGTACCCTCAGGGCCCGAGGGCATTACAGAGGGGAGCGGGGTACAACAGACAAAAAAAACAAAGGAACAGCAGTCACAAGTAACACAAAAATTTGAACAAAAATATGGCTCGCGCAAATCAGTAGGTTACAGCAAATACAATCAAACAATTAACAGTCATTTAACACGAAATTATGAGCAAAGAATAAAAGTAAGCATAAAAGTAAGCATACCACGCAAACAAGCATACCACGCAGACCAGGTCCGTTTGAACTACCACATAAGCTGAAAAGAATAAACGGCAGGGCGCAAGAATTACATGTACTATGTTACCATCAAGTTAGTTAAAGCCGATTTATACACGGAATGGTCACTTATTTCGACGACCGATCGGGGAAGGTGATTCCATTGGGCCAATGTGCTGGGGATGAATGAGTTGTAAAAGTGGTTTGTTTGGCATGAAAGAATACCAACTTCATGACGATGATCGATCCGAGCTGAAACGTAGCAAGGTGGCGTTATAAATTTTCTCTTAAGGATGGGGTTATCGTAGTAAATCTTATGGAATAGACAAAGGCGGGATATATTTCTACGTTGCGACAGTAGTGGGAGTGATAAGCTTGATTTCATGGCACTGACACTAGAGTTACGGTGATAATTCGAGAGAATGAAACGGGCCGCACGGTTCTGTATAGATTCGAGTTGGTATATTAGTGTCTCTTGATAGGGGTCCCAGATAGATGCAGCATATTCTGGTTTACTACGAACCAACGACTTGTAGAGAAGCAGTTTTACGTAGCTAGAAGAAAGATTAAAGTTACGGCGTATGTAGCCCAGCATGCGGTTAGCGTTATTGCTTACATAGTCTATGTGTACTTTCCATGAAAGATTATGGGAAATGAAGACACCTAAATATTTGTAAAAAGGCACAGACTCAAGGCTGCAATTATTAAGACGATATGAAGGCAATGTGGTGTTACGACGAGAAACCCGCATGTACTTGCACTTTTTTATGTTTAGTTCCATGTTCCATTTGTTAGTCCATTCAAGAGCATGATCAATATCCGATTGAAGAAGAGCTATATCAGAGTCACTGTTAATTTCGCGGTATATGACGCAGTCATCAGCAAAAAGATTTATTGTTGAACATAGATTGTCAGGTAAGTCATTGATATATATAAGAAAAAGCAGAGGCCCTAGAACAGAGCCTTGTGGTACTCCAGATCGAACTGGAGAAGTGAAGGAAGAAGCATTATTAGCGGTGACAAATTGTGAACGATTAGTGAGAAACGAATGCAGCCACCTAAGAACGTTAGGGTCGAGGTTAAGTTTACTAAGTTTAGAAAAAAGCAGTTCATGAGAGACCTTGTCAAACGCCTTTGAGAAATCGAGGAATATGCAGTCGACAACGGAACCCCTGTCGAGGAATGTGTTTAGATCATTTGTGAAGGTTAAAAGCTGTGTTTCGCAAGAAAACCACTTTCGAAATCCATGTTGACTGTCCGTAAAAAAGGCATTAGAATCAAGGAACGATGCAAGGTGAGAGTAAATAACATGCTCCATGATTTTACACGGAATGCTGGTAAGTGAGATGGGTCGATAATTATGCGGGGAATGTTGATCACCAGATTTATGCAAGGGAATCACCTTCCCAACCTTCCAGTCATCAGGTATACATGCTGTTTCAAGAGATTGCTGAAATAGGTTAGAGAGTATTATTGCGCTTTATACTTTGGTTTTAATCAAGAACTTCGAACTAATGTTATCAACACCACATGATGAAAAAACCTTTTGTTTTTCGACAATTTTTTACACTCCAGCAGGATCAAAGACAATAGAATCCATCGGTAAAAAGTCAGCACTGTTATATGCAGGGGTTACCGAACACTGATTTTTGGAAAAAGCTGAAACGAATACACTGTTTAGAACATTTGCACATTCATTAGGATGAATTAGTTGGTCACTGGAGTCTTTAAGGCTGATGGATGAATTGTCTTTTTTGTTAATTACGCTCCAAAATTGCCTAGGGTTATTTATCAAAAGGGAAGGTAATGTGTCATTGAAAAACAAATCTTTGGCATCCTTCAGTGCACTTTTATATTCAAGGGCCGCGGCCTGATAAGCAGTCCAACGTTCTTGGGAACCGGTTAGTTTTGCATAGCGGAACATGCGTTTTTTCTTATTACAGAGCCGTTTTAACGATTTAGTGAACCATGGTGATTGACGGTTAGAGGTGATGACTAAGCGTGGAACATATTTTTCAGTGAGCGCAGCAACTTTTTCATCACACAGGCTCCAGTTAGCATTCACGCAGCGATCATGAAAGCTTAGCAAGTAATGGTCTAGAAAAACAGACAGTTCAAGGTTAATAGCATCAGAATCAGCAATTTTGTAATCATGGATATATTTACTGTGGTTACGTTGATGGGGAACTGCGCAGGTCAAAGCAAAATGAAGGAGTAGGTGATCACTTAACCCTGGCAAGTATGATATGGGCTGGAAAAAAATCAGGCGATGTGGTGAGTACCAGATCGAGGATATTAGACGCAGTAGGTGAAATTCGAGTTGCCTGCGTTACAAGCTGGGATAAGTTAAAATCACTGCACAAATTCAAGAACATGTCGCATTCACTTGAAAAAGGTTCACAATAAGAACTCACATTAGACCACACTATGTTGGGGAAATTAAAATCACCCAGTAAGGTAAAGGGACTGCTCGGATAACGGACTGTAATCATATGAATGACATCATGAAGATCGTTTACAAAGGTGGGGAAGGTAGACGGCGGACGATAGCAAACGCCCACTATCAATTTCCTAGAGCATGTGTGAATTTCAACCAGTACAAGTTCCAACGCGCTTACAAAATGGATCGGGAAAGACATAACAGTATCAGCAACAGCTACAAGCACGCCTCCGCCACATCTAGAACCCCTGTCGCACCGATAAATGTTAGATCTCTTTTTACAGGTAAGAAGTTCACAGCTATCTATCTTCGCCGATAGCCAGGTTTCAGTAAGACATACAATGTCAGCATCGCAAGCATCAATTACAGAACAAAGATAATCTCGTTTAGGTATTATGCTGCGAATATTTGTGAACAAAAAAGAAAGTGGGGTAATGGCCGGGGACTTAGTTCCACTGTCCCTCGCGCAGTGCTAATTGGTAACAAGTTCGGTCGGTGGCGCGGAGGCGCTGTGGGTATCATTCGTAGGGTCCTCAGAACGGACGGTTGGCAACGGGAAGGCGCTTGGGATTTCATGAACGGAGTCATCAGGGTGATTGTAGGAGTAGCATTTATTTTTTTATGTAAAGCTTATTGAAGCGAAGCTTGAAAGTGAGCGGCTGGGATTTGCCAAATTCGACCAGTTTTTTTCTAGCGTGACGGGTGGCGAAAGAAAAATCCTCGCTAAGCGCAATTTTTTCATCCTTGAGCTTAGAACAGTTAAGCAGTATTCTCTGCTTTACCTTGAAGGATGAAAATTTGGCAATAATTGGTCGACATTTTTCCGATGCGATGGATGGATGGATGGATGGATACGGCTGAACCCTTTACATCGGGCGGTGGCTCAAGCCACCTAGCCATGTCTTGTGAAATTTTACTCCTGTCTTGCTTTTAGCCACCAATCAGATAACCTTCGCTTGGTTACTTCTAACCTCTTAAAATCCACTTTCCCTTCACTATCAATAAACCCCAATGCCTTGGGTAAGTCAGCTCCGCTGCCTTCCACTGTAGGGTGAAGCCCTTTACAGAAAAGTATCAAGTGTTCAGCCGTTTCCTCCTCCTCTCCGCACGCAATGCACAAAGTGTCTATCTCCTGGTACCTGACTCTATACTTCTTAGTCCGCAAAACTCCAGTCCTGGCCTCAAACAACAAAGAACTTCCCCTACAATTATCATAGATATTTTCTTTGACAATTTCCTGTTTAAAGGTCCGGTATGTTTCTAGTGCCGATTTCGTCAGCATCCCTGTTTTCCACAAAGCTCTCTCTGTTCCTTTAACCTTTTTCTTAACCGATAATTGCTGATTTGCCCCCTTACTGCTGTCCAGATATTAGCTTGTCAATTTTCTAGTTCGCTTTCTCCATTTCGTGTCAACATTTTTTATATACAGGTATCTGAAAACTTTCCTAGCCCACCGCTTTTCCTCCATCCTTCTCAATCGTTCCTCAAATGCTATCTTACTGCTAGCCTCTCTGCTCTCGAAAGACGCCCATCCCATATCACCCTGTACCCCCTGATTTGGTGTATTGCCATGTGCTCCCAAAGCTAACCTCCCTACTCCCCGTTGCCTAATTTCCAGCCTTGCTTGAACATCTGGCCTCATACACAGGACCGCATTCCCGAAGGTCAGGCTAGGGACCATCACCCCTTTCCAGATCCCTCTTACCACCTCTTACCCACCGAGCCTGTGCGCTCTATCGATCAAAATTTCAGAGGACGGAATTTCCAAGCAGGATGAAAGAACCTTGACTAGCTTTTCTTCTGACTGAGCCCAGGACTCTGATTGCGCGTCAGGTATGCCATAGAACAGAAAGTTATCGCGTCGCTGCCTGTCTTCAAGTTCAGACAGGCGCGCGCGCAGCTGAGAGTTTTCACTAGAAAGTTGGTCAACTAACTGCTGAAAAGGATGTACTTCCTTATCGGTTTCGTCGATGGTAACAGTTTTGCGCTAAACGTTAGTTAATCTTTTGTTCATTTCGCTCAAATCTTCTTCTAACTTCAGCTGGGACTTCTTAAGATCATCAATAGACTTTATGAAAGCCTTTTGGTCCAGTTGCATTTACGCAGTTCGCGTGTTCAAAGTCTCCAGTATTGCAAACATATCTTCCAACTGCTTAGACTGGACGTCAGGAAGAGAGTCCTGTACCTGATGCCTCGTGTTAGGCCCAGGGTTGAGCTCAACGTCCCCGGACAACGCCAGAAGTTGGTTTACAATATCAAAGCATTCACTGAACACACAAAGCAAAACTCCCGGGAGTGGGAACAGCAACAGGCACACGTCATTAGATTTCTTAGCGTACAGGGAAGTAACAGAACTAACCTGGACGAAGAAGCAGAGCGGATTAGGTGGCCGGATCCTGGTGCTGTTCTCACGCCCACTAAGGGCGCCGGGGGCCCACCAGCTGTTCATATAGGCAGCAAATGATGTCGCTGTTGATCTGGATCTTTCATGCGATGGAGGGACGGCGATGAAAATGTGCCTGTCTTGCGGGCATGCGGCATCACAAGTGTCGTTAAGTGGCAAGGCAGCTTGCTGATCTCACGGGTAGGTGACGATAGTGGCGCATTGCTGAACAGAGCCCATGCCGTAACCTGGACGAAGAAGCAGAGCGGATTAGGTGGCCGCATCCTGGGGCTGTTCTCACGCCCACTAAGGGCGCCGAGGGCCCGCCAGCTGTTCATATAGGCAGCAAATGATGTCGCTGTTGATCTGGATCTTTCATGCGATGGAGGGACGGCGATGAAAATGTGCCTGTCTTGCGGGCATGCGGCATCACAAGTGTCGTTAAGTGGCAAGGCAGCTTGCTGATCTCACGGGTAGGTGACGATAGTGGCGCATTGCTGAACAGAGCCCATGCCGTAACCTGGACGAAGAAGCAGAGCGGATTAGGTGGCCGCATCCTGGTGCTGTTCTCACGCCCACTAAGGGCGCCGGGGGCCCGCCAGCTGTTCATATAGGCAGGAAATGATGTCGCTGTTGATCTGGATCTTTCATGCGATGGAGGGACGGCGATGAAAATGTGCCTGTCTTGCGGGCATGCGGCATCACAAGTGTCGTTGAAGTGGCAGGGCAGCTTGCTGATCTCATGGGTAGGTGACGATAGCGGCGCATTGCTGAACAGAGCCCATGCCGTAACCTGGACGAAGAAGCAGAGCGGATTAGGTGGCCGCATCCTGGGGCTGTTCTCACGCCCACTAAGGGCGCCGAGGGCCCGCCAGCTGTTCATATAGGCAGCAAATGATGTCGCTGTTGATCTGGATCTTTCATGCGATGGAGGGACGGCGATGAAAATGTGCCTGTCTTGCGGGCATGCGGCATCACAAGTGTCGTTAAGTGGCAAGGCAGCTTGCTGATCTCACGGGCAGGTGACGATAGTGGCGCATTGCTGAACAGAGCCCATGCCGTAACCTGGACGAAGAAGCAGAGCGGATTAAGTGGCCGGATCCTGGTGCTGTTCTCACGCCCACTAAGGGCGCCGGGGGCCCGCCAGCTGTTCATATAGGCAGCAAATGATGTCGCTGTTGATCTGGATCTTTCATGCGATGGAGGGACGGCGATGAAAATGTGCCGGTCTTGCGGGCATGCGGCATCACAAGTGTCGTTGAAGTGGCAGGGCAGCTTGCAGATCTCATGGGTAGGTGACGATAGCGGCGCATTGCTGAACACAGCCCATGCCGTAACCTGGACGAATAAGCAGAGCGGACTAGGTGGCCGCATCCTGGGGCTGTTCTCACGCCCACTAAGGGCGCCGAGGGCCCGCCAGCTGTTCATATAGGCAGCAAATGATGTCGCTGTTGATCTGGATCTTTCATGCGATGGAGGGACGGCGATGAAAATGTGCCTGTCTTGCGGGCATGCGGCATCACAAGTGTCGTTAAGTGGCAAGGCAGCTTGCTGATCTCACGGGTAGGTGACGATAGTGGCGCATTGCTGAACAGAGCCCATGCCGTAACCTGGACGAAGAAGCAGAGCGGATTAGGTGGCCGCATCCTGGGGCTGTTCTCACGCCCACTAAGGGCGCAGAGGGCCCGCCAGCTGTTCATATAGGCAGCAAATGATGTCGCTGTTGATCTGGATCTTTCATGCGATGGAGGGACGGCGATGAAAATGTGCCTGTCTTGCGGGCATGCGGCATCACAAGTGTCGTTAAGTGGCAAGGCAGCTTGCTGATCTCACGGGTAGGTGACGATAGTGGCGCATTGCTGAACAGAGCCCATGCCGTAACCTGGACGAAGAAGCAGAGCGGATTAGGTGGCCGGATCCTGTTGCTGTTCTCACGCCCACTAAGGGCGCCGGGGGCCCGCCAGCTGTTCATATAGGCAGCAAATGATGTCGCTGTTGATCTGGATCTTTCATGCGATGGAGGGACGGCGATGAAAATGTGCCTGTCTTGCGGGCATGCGGCGTCACAAGTGTCGTTAAGTGGCAAGGCAGCTTGCTGATCTCACGGGTAGGTGACGATAGTGGCGCATTGCTGAACAGAGCCCATGCCGTAACCTGGACGAAGAAGCAGAGCGGATTAGGTGGCCGCATTCTGGTGCTGTTCTCACGCCCACTAAGGGCGCCGGGGGCCCGCCAGCTGTTCATATAGGCAGGAAATGATGTCGCTGTTGATCTGGATCTTTCATGCGATGGAGGGACGGCGATGAAAATGTGCCTGTCTTGCGGGCATGCGGCATCACAAGTGTCGTTGAAGTGGCAGGGCAGCTTGCAGATCTCATGGGTAGGTGACGATAGCGGCGCATTGCTGAACACAGCCCATGCCGTAACCTGGACGAAGAAGCAGAGCGGATTAGGTGGCCGCATCCTGGTGCTGTTCTCACGCCAACTCAGAGAAAACGGTGGGCAAGAAAAGTTTTCAGATACCTGTATATAAGGAATGTTGACACGAAATAGAGAATGCGAACTAGAAAACTGACAAGCAATATCCGGACAGCAATAGGGGGCAAATCAGCAATTATCGGTTAAGAAAAAGGTTAAACATACAGGACTTTTAAGCAGGAAATTGGCAAAAAAAATATCTACGATAATTGTATTTAACACTCTTGCCTGGGCGAGTTGGTTCATTTCTAACAAATAATGCACTTGCGCAAAGAAAACAGGACACAACAAAGTAACACATCCGACAAGAACAGAGCGCAACTTCGAACTAGTTTATTAAGAGCAGGCAACTTGAATATATACCAGTGTTAGCCAACAGAAAGATTACAAAACCAAAAGAAAGATAAACCACGTGCGCTGTTAATACCAGCAAGCCGCCGCCAAGGGTACAACCAGATATCATTCTGTCAAACTGATATGATACTCCAAACATAACAATCAAAGCATAAAACCAAAAAAGAGAAACTGAAGAATCATGAGGTGAACAATGAACGCGGGGAATATGAGATATCTTAGCAAAGCAGTGTAAAAAAACCATAACAAAAGCAGTCAAACATAAAAGTGATACATGTCAACGGGTAACTATCCTCGTTGCAAAAGCAGTGTCAAAAAAGCGAGTGTGAAACACTCTAAACACATTAAGCCACAGAGATAACAGCACCGAGTTTCACCGACGTAAGGCAACCTAGAGGATATCGAATTTACACATGTCCATCTAAGAATGTTATCTCTTTGTCGAGCAGAACAACTGAAGCAGTACTAACGCATTCGTCACCGGTGTTAGCAATATGAAAAGCCTCATTTATTTCTCTCCGAAGTTTGGTCTTAGCATCGGCAAGAATCGTGGTATAGGTAAATATGGGCTTGCAACCATGATCCACAGTATGCTCTGGTAGGCGGCGTCTTTCGTGGTTTTTTATTGTCCTCTCATGCTCCCGCAGTCTCTCGTTGACGCACTTTCCCGTTTGTCCGATATATACGCAACTACAGGTTAACGGAATTCGATACACGAAGTTGGTGGCGCATTGGACGTAATGATAATCGTGCTTCTTTTCACATGACTCTCGCTTCTTAGACAGGACAGTACAAATACTAGAAAGCTTACTGGGGGCGGAAAAAAGAACCTTTACGTCATATCTATGGCCTATCTTTTTCAAGTTGTGGGAAATTCTATGGATATATGGTATGACCTTCATGCTCTGTCTTGGGATTGGGGGGCTCGAAGTCTTCTTGTTGCCTTCTTTTACCTTCTGTAGAAGACTGACTGTGACACTGCTGATGACGTCAGTGGGGTACCCTGCTTTCTCGAGACGGGCAATTTGGTTTCCAAAACTGTCTTCCATAAAGTGCGGGCAGCTTTTGTTGAGCGCTGCTTGAAGAAGTGTTCCTACAATGACACGTTTTATCAATTTAGAATGGGCGCTTTCATAAGGAAGCAGACTTTTCCTCGTACGTGGGTTGTACTTGTAACACAGATTGCAATCGGGTTGACCAATGTTGATCTGCAGATCTAAAAACTGGATACAGTTGCCTTGAGGGATTTCCCAGGTGAACTTCAAGCCTCTAGACTCAGTGGTGAACAGCTTAACAATCTCTGGCACCAAACCTTCAATACTGCCTTCTGACGGAGCGTTCAGTATGACCAGGTAATCGTCCACATACCTCATAATTTTGAGTACGGCCGTCCCTGTCAGGTTTTTCTGGATACGGTTGTCCACGGCAGATAGGTATATGTCACAGAGCACCGGTGCGACTGCAGAGCGTATGCAAATGCCATCTTTCTGCACATAAATTTATCTTCGAAGGATATGGCTGTCGATTGCAGGTAGAATTCCAGCAAGGTGATGAAGTCGTCCGTACTAATTCCAGTGTAATTTTGAAAACTTATCTCATCTGAGCTGGAAATCTTCTCCCGAACCGTTTCTAGAAGGTTTTAATGTGGAACGGAGTAATATAGATCCTCGACGTCTATGGAAAACGCTGAGGCGGCAGAGTGAAGGTCTTGAAAAGCAGTGATGGCCTCTGTGGAACATTTGACTAGAAAAGGATCATCGAGGGTCAGGCGCTTGAGTTGTTGCTGTAGATACTTGCTGACTGTAGCCTTCCAGGTCCCTCTTTCAGAAACAATGGTCCTTAGGGGGCAATCAGGTTTATGGGTTTTACCTGAAAAGAATACTTCCAGGAAGTTTTTCTTTGAGTTTTCTACTTCTCTTTTCATCCTGTCGAGGGAGAGTGTCCGTAGCATCTGCACAGCAGTGGATTTCTGTTTCTTTGGTTGAAACTTTAGTTGCTTAAAATTCTTGCTTAATGCTGCATGCGCTTTGTCTTTGAAAAGCGATTCAGGCATCACGACAAATCCCCCTTCCTTGTCAGCCTGGAGTACGGTGGCACCGCTACGCTGAATAATAATAATAATTGGCTTTTCGGGAAAGGAAATGGCGCAGTATCTGTCTCATATATCTTTGGACACCTGAACCGCGCCGTAAGGGAAGGGATAAAGGAGGGAGTGAAAGAAGAAAGGAAGCCTTTGCCGTCTTCAAAATGGGAGGCCTTCTTCTTGGTCCGGAATCAGCATTCCGCACGAGGCAGTCGACGCCATCACCAATCGCTCTCACTTTGTTGGTTACAGATACCCCGGTGGCTACGTTCCTCACAAGTTCTAGAAGTTGTGGTCGGTTTGTATGTGGTCCATAGCTGAATTTAGGGCCATTTTGCAGAGTTCTTCTGACGCTGTCGGGTAATGGCACGTCCCCCAGAACGGTGACTGCGCCTGCCGCTTCTCGCTGACTTTTTTCCTTACGAGGCAGATTTGAGACTACATGGCGCCACTGGAAATCTGTAGAATTAGCGGCCAAGTTCTTGTACTTGGCGAGGCGACGAGCTTGCCCTGAAGGTTCAGTGCTCTCATTCACAAGTACCTTGAGACAATCTTCCAGCAACCTAGCCTGATTCCAGTATTCCGATTTCATAATCTTGCAGATGAGTCTCACATGACCCCATGACGGCTCCGTTAGTCCAAATACGCGTCGCACCTTCGGAGGCGTCTGCTTCTTTTGGATGCAAAAGGTTAGATACCTTGCTTGGCAGACGGTGCTGGCGATTAAATTCTGTTTCTGAAAGAGGGACCTGGCAGGCTACAGTCAGCAAGTATCTACAGCAACAACTCAAGCGCCTGACTCTCGATGATCCTTTTCTAGTCAAAAGTTCCTCAGAGGCCATCACTGCTTTTCAAGACCTTTACTCTGCCACCTGAGCGTTTTCCATAGACGTCGAGGATCTATATTACTCCGTTCCACATGAAAACCTTCTAGAAACGGTTCGGGAGAAGGTTTCCAGCACAGATGAGATAAGTTTTCAAAATTACACTGCAATCAGTACGGACGACTTCATCACCTTGCTGGAATTCTACCTGCAATCGACAGCCATATCCTTCGAAGATAAATTTATGTGCAGAAAGATGGCATTTGCATAGGCTCTGCAGTCGCACCGGTGCTCTGTGACATATACCTATCTGCCGTGGACAACCGCATCCAGAAAAACCTGACAGGGACAGCCGTACTCAAAATTATGAGGTATGTGGACGATTACCTGGTCATACTGAACGCTCCGTCAGAAGGCAGTATTGAAGGTTTGGTGCCAGAGATTGTTAAGCTGTTCACCACTTAGTCTAGAGGCTTGAAGTTCACCTGGGAAATCCCTCAAGGCAACTGTATCTAGTTTTTAGATCTGCAGATCAACTTTGGTCAACCCGATTGCAATCTGTGTTACAAGTACAACCCACGTACGAGGAAAAGTCTGCTTCCTTATGAAAGCGCCAATTCTAAATTGATAAAACGTGGGATTGTAGGAACACTTCTTCAAGCAGCGCTCAACAAAAGCTGCCCGCACTTTATGGAAGACAGTTTTGGAAACCAAATTGCCCGTCTCGAGAAAGCAGGGTACCCCACTGACGTCATCAGCAGTGTCACAGTCAGTCTTCTACAGAAGGTAAAAGAAGGCAACAAGAAGACTTCGAGCCCCCCAATCCCAAGACAGAGCATGAAGGTCATACCATGTCCTGTTTTCTTTGCGCAAGTGCATTATTTGTTAGATAATTGTAAGGGAATCTCTTTGTTGTTTGAGGCCAGGACGGGAGTTTTGCGGAATAAGACATATAGAGTCAGGTACCACGAGATAGACACGTTGTGCGTTGCGTGCGGAGAGGAGGAGGAAACGGCTGAACTCTTGATACTTTTCTGTAAAGGGCTGCACCCTGCAGTGGAAAGCAATGAGGCCTTTACCTCTGCCCCCTACGCGGAAAGAATCCGTGAAACAATAAAGATTCAATTCAAATTCAATTCATTTTTAAATCTGCGAACTGGACGAGTTGGTAGTGATTCATATTTGAACCGCGCAATAAAACAACGGAACACAATGCAGCGCTTGTGGTGTCCATTCTTCGCTGTGTTCCGTTGTTTTATTGCGCTGTTCAAATATGAATCAATTAATTTTATTCAAAGCATTGGGGTTTAAGGACAGTGAAGTAAAAGTAGATTTTAAGCAGGTAGAACTAACCAAGTGAAGATAATCTGATTCAATACAAGAGTAAAATTTCACAAGCCATGGCTAGGCGGCTTAAACCACCGCCCGATTTAAAGGTTTTTCCTCCATCCATCCATAGTGTCTCATTCATCCCTAAAGAAGGGCAAGGGTTGTTTCATACCTGAGTGAAATGACCTGTCTTGGCGTGCCCGCGGATAACCCTGAAGCTGCCGATGCCTTCTGTCGGGTAGTACTTGTGCTCGTCGAACCAGTTCTTGATGCGCTGGCTCCAACTGACGCTGCTTCGGTTCCGGTTTTCGCCACGCCAGCCAACGTTCTGACCGACGCGTGGAAACCGAGCTGCAGTGGGTGGGGAGAAGCCATGTTCAGCCAGATTACATCGTTTGCAGGAGGAAGGAAATCCCTCTACTGTAATCTTTGTCTTGCCGCTACTACAGAAAAAAAAAACTGGATTCGACTATCCACTTCCCTTCTCTCCGAATGGCCTCGGCTACCCGTTCACCGTTTTACCCGCTCAGTTTTGTTTTACAGCATTAATGCCATACCCTAGCGCAGACGAAACAAACACCTTTAAAGATTAATGCAAGTCTGTCAAGCAGCCGAATATGGTAGTATCGAACTGAAAACAAAGGTAAAAATGACTGACCTCTCTCAGCACCTCTGCATCAAGGTGAAAGCTCATTTTTATGTCCCGACAATTGGCGCACGAAGGACGATCCTAAAAGTGAACAATATTCAGGGGAGCGTCGCCACTACCACGGCGTCTGCTCTGGCTCCATGCTGCAGAAAATGCTGCGCGTAGTGCCTGCGGAGCGGCGCTCAGTATTCCTCCGTAACCAGGATGGGAGCATCTAGCGGAACATAAGATCATGTCAAAAAGCGCCGCGCAGTGGCTACGTCGGTTACTTTCTAACAAGACATTGAAAAGGGCGGCCTCCACAGCGCCGCTACCTAGCGATTACCTTGCCCTGGTCGGCGCTTTTATGAGACGACTGTGCAGGCAATCTGGCCATCGAAGAAAAGGTTTAAAATAGAGTTGGGAGTACCGTTTGTCCCGCGAACTTTTCTTGTCTTCCTCTTTCCAAGCGCTTTAAGAATTTAAGAAGCTATACCAACTAGCACACATGACAACTTTGTTAAACCATATTCTTCCTCTTGATTTCGACTCATCGTCTTCTGCCTGACTACGCGTCCTGCTGTGCAAGGGCCTCTCTCAAGTATCTCAAATTAACCCTTTCCTTTGCCAGCTGCGCCCGCCGTATCCCCGCAAACTTCGTAATCTCATCCGCCCAACAATCTTTCTGTCGCCCCTGATATGCTTGCTTTCTCTTGGAATCCACTCCGTTACCCTTAAGGACCAGCGGTTATCTTGCCTTCGCATTACCTGCCCTGTCCAAACCCATTTCTTCCTCTTGATTTCGACTAGGAATTCATCAACCCGCTTTTGTTCCCTCACCCACTCTTCACGCTTGCGGTCTCTTAACGTAACAGCTATCATTTTTCTTTCCATAGTTCGCTGCGATGTCCCTAACTTAAGCTGAACCCTTTTCATTAGCCTCCACGTTTTTTCCCCTTAGGTGAGTGTCGGTAAAATACAGCTGTTGTATACTTTTCTGTTTAGGGTTATTTGTAAACTTCCATTCATGATCTGAGAGAATCTGCCATATGCTGTCCACCCCATTCAAATTGTTTATAGTTACTTCCTTCTCAAGATCCGGATAAGTAGGCACTACTTTCCCTAAGTTAGAAGTGTTCCCATGCTGCTTCCAGCACCTCGCTACCTGGCTGCCAGAATTTTGTTATAGAGCCTTGCATCCTTTTATATAAATGCATGCACTCTGTATAAGAACATTCACATGCACTGAATGCGTGCACGAGCACGTTCTTCATGTGTTCAGATATGTTGATTTTTTGAACATTCTGAAGCTTGCACCTGGTGATTCGCTTGCAAACGTCGTCAGCAACGTGCTGTATTCTTTTCATGACCGCCAGTGCAGTGAATTTTACTCATGAAATGCCAATAGCAATCTCATTCGGTTCCTAGACTTAATGCTAACGTTTAACGAAGGCCAAGTCTCCTGGAGCCACTCATCGGGAACTAAGATAGCGCTATTACCCTATGTTTCGTCGCACTCCAAACTCATAAAAAGAGCCATAGTTAGCCCTTGCCTAAGCAATGCCTTGCAGAAGAGCTGCAAACATACAGCGAATGACAGCTTTCACCAGCAAGTCCTGCGTCTAAGTGACGCTGGTTATCCGGCTCACGTGCTCGCTGCAGTTGGCGAGTTGATGCGGCAGAAAATTGAGATACAGAACACACGTGATTCCGGGAATGTTAGACTGGAGGGGAAGGAAGTGGAAGCGGTGCCCTATCTTCACGGTGTCTCGCATAACCTGAAGAAAGTGGCACAACGGCACAGCGTGACGGCAGTCTCCCCTGCACCTTGTAAGCTGTCTGCTTTATGTTCAAGAATCTCTGCAAGGGCGACACTGTGAATAATGCCAATAGGTTCGTTGCTTCTTCGACTCGTGCCGTTTACAAGATACCCCTGTCATGTGGTAGTATGTACACAAGCCAAAGTGGCAGATGTGTAAATGACCGGGCATGCGAACATAACAATGACCTGAAAAATCTGTCTGATCAAAAAAATCTCCCACGTCACTGCAGGAGTTGTGAGTACTGTGTTCCGGCTTTTAACATGTCAGTCATCGGAAAACGTAAAAACAAGGAGGAGAAGGAAATCCTGGAGGCCTACCATATCCGGCTGCAACACAGTGACACGTGCGTCAGTGCACCGTCTTTGGTACTCACGAACAAGGAATTTAATTTTCTAAGCGGAAGAGTGCGCGCGTAAGGTTGATAGGCAAAATAGGTGTCTTTTGTTGTTTTCCATAGCTTGAGCATGTGCCCATTCATTGGTGAATCGCCACATATGTGTTGTTTTTAGTGAGTCTAGTACGCATGCGTGTTTTAAGGTGAAAGCCTTTAATGGCTCATCGTTGTCCGTCCGTCCGCGAAATCTGTCACGCTTTGACATCATCACTGGCATGATTGCTATAACACATATGCTCTTAGCAAGTGGTCATTAATTACTAATTACTCAATATTTGTAATGAACGAAAAATTAAATAAAAATAAAAAGGTTAAAATACACATACAACTGTGTAACGGAATAAAAATAAAAATTAAACCTTAAAGGTGCAAACAATAGACAAAAAGTAAAAATAAAGAAATGAGATATAAATAAAAAATAGAAGAAGCAGCCAAAGTGGGCGCAGAAAGCCTCTCGCATCGCGCACTTTAGATCGCCTAAGCGCCCCCGGAATTCTTAGTGACGTTGTTTGGCCGTCTGTTTATTAAACCTCAATTGTTAGTCCAGTGTTATCCTGTGTTTTTCTTCTGGCATTCTAGCACTTTCGCTGGTGAAGTTATGTCCAAATATTCATTTGAAAGTTAGCACATGTAGTGTCTTCGTTCTGTCCATGTTTCCGAACGCTGCAGTCGTCATATGATTGAAATTTCCTCAAAATGGCCCATTGCTGGCGGTTTAAACTTTTGTCCGGTTCGGCGTGTATTTTCTTTGTTAATCTCAAATGTTCAAGTAATTCCTTATAGCTTAATAACGGTTGTGAATAATTATGTTCCTTCGAATGTTCTGGTCCTCGGGGAAATAGCGCGTGGGCAGCGGCGTGAACGCATTCGTTTCCAACATCCGCAAAGCGTTCAGGGGTCCATATGACTACGGTCTTCAAGTCCCTGTCTTCCCTAGCTTGGTCCATTCTTCTTCCGTGTTCTCCAATTCTTTTTCTGCTATAGTTCCGACGTGCAGTCTGGTAGCCTCTAATTACACTTGAGAGATTTCTGGAAACCATCGCAAAAGCAACCGCCGCCTCCTCCGCCTGGGATATTTCCTGGGATCGGAATGACGTCGCATTTACTAGATTCCCTTCGGCATCCGTGAATGCTACGGTTGATATCCCGTTGTCTGGTGCTGCCGCATCCACGTACACTGCCTCTTCCGTCGCGCTACATGCTCTCCTGACGGCATCCGCCGTAGCCTTTCTTCTTTCATTATATTTCTCGGTTAAGAGACCGGAAGCCGGCAGAGTGGGTGATTGAGCGAACGCGTGTTAATGACATCCTACTCCAAATCAAGAGGTACAAATGGGCTTGGGCAGGGCGTGTGATGCGAAGGCAAGATAACCGCTGGTCCTTAAGGGTAACGGAGTGGATTCCAAGAGAAGGCAAGCGCAGCAGGGGGTGGCAGAAGGTTAGGTGGGCGGATAAGTTTAGGAAGTTTGCAGGCAGACAGTGGGCGCAGCTGGCAAAGGACCGAGTTAATTCGAGAGACATGGGAGAGTCCTTTGCCCTGCAATGGGTGTAGTCAGGCTGATGATGATAATGATTTCTCGCAATGGCCCGTAGCACGATCTTGGTCCTATGTGGTTCTCTCAAGTCCTCTCTGTCCTTCGTAGACCAAATGCATGGGAACCCTAGACTATTTAGTACGTCCATTCCCGTTCTTCTCCCTGTTATCTGCACCCTCTGCGAAATGGAATGACCCTCAGTAATTTCATCTACAGGGTTGCGAATGCCCATATTTTGTAGTCTCTGTTCCCGCGCTAACCGGGATACGAAATGCTCTTTCATTTTTGCGTATCAGAACATCCAAGTTGCTCTGGTTAATTTTTTTTTCATTTCACATATGGTGCTCTGTAAGCAATCTTGCTCACAAAAAAGGCCTGTATATTAGCTTGTTGGTGTCTTTTCGTCTAAGTCCATGCTTGTGCTTTGATAACCTACTAATCCTTCTCGCCACTTGTTAGTTGTTACCAGCAATCTCCTAATCAGTTCCCCGCTGTCGCTCTTCCTATCTACTAACAGACCTCAGATTTTCGTAAGTGATATCTCCTGAATTTGCGCTCCCTCAGAAAAACTATATTAGTGTGAGCGTCTCCTTTCTTCCTAAATACTAGCATGTTCAATATGTAGGGTGCGGATTGGAGTCCACAACTTTTAGCGTAATCTGTCACGGTATCCACCGAACATTGTAGTTTCTCCAGCATGATCCCACTTGAGCTTACGGAGGCTCAAATCGTAATGTCATCAGCATACAGCGAGTGCTTCACACCCCGTTTGCTGTCCAGCTTATTCGGCAGTCGGGGCAATGTTCACTAGGAAAGACTATAGCACTGACCCCTGCTGAGCACCCCTACTTCCCAGTCTCGTTCACTCTGACTTGATTTCTAGACCCTGTCGCTCGTCACATGAACCGTGAGTCACAGGCCCCCGTCGTCAAGCCCGTCTTCGCAGCCTCCGTAGGCAGTACGGCCAAGACACCGTACGGCCATGTATGCGGGTGTGGCTTCGCATTCAGAGCCCATAAAAATGCTTGCGCTGCCGTCGACCACGCTAACGCTATTTACCTTGGAGCGTCCTTCGCGGCATCGAGCCCGGCGGCCGTAGAAGCATCACTATAGTCATCATCATCAAAATGAGCGACACCCTACACCATGGCTCCACAATTTTCACTGACTCCCAACCCGCCTTTAGATCCTGTACGAGTGGACGTGCCTTGCGCACGGTTCTCCGCGTATTGGGCGGTCATCTCTTAGTTTTCTTAAGTTTTCTTGAGTTTTTCTTGCTTGCTCAGAACGGTTTCCTCATTGTGTTTCAAGGATGTCGAAAGAGCTTTCGAAGTTGAATGAGGAATTAAAGGCCGAGTTTACTAAGTATAAGGAAGAACATAGACAGGAAATGAAGGGATTCAAAGAGACAATGGAGGGAGACTTAAGGAACGAAATCCGAGAGCTGCACACTGAACAGCGCAGTATGACTGACAGCCTTGATTTTGCGCACTCTAAAATCGAGGAACTTGAGAAGCTACTCGAAACTGAGTGATTAAAAACCGAGGTGCTTAGTTCTAAATGTCAGACACTAGAAACCAAGACGACGGACATGGAAAAAAGACTGGTACACTTAGAACAGTACTCGCGTGGAGTTCAAATCTTGAAATTAAGGGGGTCGTTGAAACAGAAAATGAAAGCATTGTTGACATTTTGTCTCACATTGGAACCGCAATCAATGAGCCCATCAATGAATCCGACATTGAGGTCTGCCACCGGGTGCCTGTGCGGAATTCTTACAAAAAGAGTATCGTTGTACAATTTAAATCACGGGCAAAGAGAAACGAAACGCTGAAGAAAGCCAAAAAATAAGGCTAAATAACAGTGACGTAGGACTGGATGACACGACCACTATCTATGTCAATGACCATCTTTGCTGGGCTCAAAAGAAACTTCTCGGAATGGCTGTGAAGTGGAAACACGAATACAAATGGAAGTTGGTTTGGACTAAAAATGGAAAAATCCTCTCCAAGAAGGACTGAAAAATCGGAGGTCATACACATTTCTGAAGAACGTGACCTTTTGAATATAAGCTGTGGTGCATCTGCCGAATTTCAGGAGCCAAATTTAACTAGTCCTTCAAAATGCAGTAGCATGACCTTCCTCTTCCCCATCGTCTCAGGCTTAAACCACAGTCACTTTTTTCACTCTTACACTAAAATACTCGTTCTTCAGAAAATAAGAACGACGAAATTCATGCTTTTATTAAGCAATTCCATTTCGACTTTACCATTCTCGTGTTAACTGAGACACCGTATAACGGCCACAGTACAACAATTTCTTTATTAATCGAAATAATAGGCGAGGAGGTGGTTTTGATATTTTGGCAGCGACGGCAGCATCCAGCGAACATCTCTTGATCTGCTATTTCAACTGTGCAGATACGACTGGCATTTCCCGGATTATCAAGCGCTGCCCGGTGAGGGATCCATCGGACATTGCGGATTTGCCTGGCTTTTTCTACCGCTCGAACTGCACAGTGCTCCCGAGAGCTGTGTGACGGCCAGGCCCCTGCCGCGTACACCGTCACCGCCGTGATCACCGGAGAAATCACCGCCGCACGCCCCTACTGCGCTTGCGCGCCTGATGGTTAAATCAAGAGCACACGGGGAGGCAGTCATTTGGCAGTGACGGCAGCATCCAGCGAACACAAGGCGGATTTGGCGAACATCTCTTGATCTGCTATTTCAGCTGTGCAGGTTAGTTTGTTCCCCTATTTAATGTACGCGTAGTGGTGCTTGTGCTGCTGTCGCTGCCAAAGACTTGTATATTTTGCTGTATTGCCGGGCCTATTGTGGTTTTCTGCTGTAGTGGAAACAATGTCCCATGTCTGCTTCACTTGTGATGAAGCATTCCATGAAAATGAGGGGCGTGTAGCTTGTTCTGAGTGTGTGCACGAATACCATTTTGGAAAATGCGCGGGAATAGCTGAAAAGTCATTCAAAGGAAAATCCGAAGCTGCAAAGAAAACATGGCGATGCCAAAATTGCCGGAGCTCGGTACAAGGTGGTAGCAACACTGATGAAAACAAGACTGACATGGATCTAAAAGCTATCCTTGGATCTATTGATCTAAAGCTAGAATGCCTACCTTCCCTCGCCGCTCGAGTAGAAACTATGGAGGAGTCTGTTACGCACATGTCTGCCATTTTTGAGGAACTGAAAAAAACTATTTTCGTGCAGGAAAATGAAATTAAGGTACTTAGGAAGCAGGTACAGGAACTGGAGATGAAGGAGGATGAGAACCAATCTGCTCAGGCTCAGCTTCGGCGGGAAGTGAACGAACTTGAATTCCGAAATAGGCAGCTTAATTTAGAAATCCATGGGGTGCCTCTCGTGCAAGGTGAAAACTTGCATAATGTGCTAAACGGAGTTGCAGACCAGCTGGAAACGCCACATTTGGTCGAGCATGACATTGCCTCGGTACACAGGCTACCCGCACAGAAAGACAAAATTCCCGGAATAATCGTCCGTTTCACAAGGCAGTCGACAAGGGAATCTTGGTTAAGTAAAAAGAGCAAGCTAAATGATAGCCATCCACGCATCTTCATCCAGGAAAACTTGACCCGTCACAACAGAGACCTGCTGCAAGCTACAAAGAACTGGGCCAAAGAAGCTGGTTTTAAATACGTGTGGCATACGCATGGAAAGGTTCTTTTGAGAATGTCTGATGGTGCAAACGCAATTCACGTTAGAAGCCGTGATGACCTCGACCGCCTTCTGCCCAAATGATGCGCCCAGCCAGTATCATTCTTGAACAGAGAAGCTAGAGATGGATGAACACGATTTCTATTCACCAGATGACTTGAACAATGTGGTATCTCATTTGGGACGTCATGCGTTAAAATCTGTGCATTTAAACGCCAGATCTGTCCGAAACAAAGCACTTCTGTTAGATGAATTCTTTAGCCAATTTTCTTTCAATTTTTCAGTTGTCATGTTCAGTGAAACATGGAGTAAAAATGAGAGTGATGTTTTTAGAATGAATGGTTATAATACACATTATCTCAACCGACCTTGTGGTCGCGGTGGTGGTGTTGCAGTTCTAACTTTAGAACAAATGGACTGCGAACTAGTAGACGCTTTCAGTATTGTAACTCCCGATTACGAAGTTTTATCTTTATTTGCGGATAAAGTACTGTATTCGGTTTGTTATCGGCCGCCAAGTGGGCATGTTCCAACATTTCTTGAATTTTATGAAAGCTTTCTTTCGTTTGTTGTGGAAAGCAGGTGCATGTTGGTAGCTGCAGGTGATTACAACATTGATATGGGTATTGATACTCCTGTTTGTACCAATTTCACCAATATTTTGCTGTCAAATGGGTTTAACAATGTTATAAATAATCCAACAAGAATAACAACTAATTGCCGGTCAGTATTGGATGTCTTCATTACAAATTTTGTATTATCGGGTGTAAAAGCTGGTGCATTAGCATGTTCTATTAGTGATCATCTTCCGGTGTTTTTTTGCCTAGATGTGGCCAGCATTCCTAAACATCCGCCTGCTGAAAACCTTTACCAGCCAGTAACTGACACGGCTCTCGATGCATTCAGAAAAGAATTGATTCAAGTAGTCTGGCGAAAGGTCGTGACTTTGGTCGATGCTGACAATGCTTATGATGCATTTTTAGATATATTTAAAGGTTTTTACCAAGTTCACTTTCCTGTAAAAAAGCGCCAAAGAAATAGGAAAATTCGGAAACCATGGGTAACATACGAACTCTACCAACACATGAGAACAAAAGACAGACTGTTCAGAAAATTTCTTCGCACGAGTAATCTTAATGACCTGACGATTTGCAAACAATATCGAAACAAACTAACCAAGAAATTATGCATTGCGCGCAAAGATTACTTCTCATCTTTTGTGGATGTCAAAAATGCACCGAGCGCACTGCTTTGGGACAAACTAAATATGTTACTACGCCGTGGTAATAGCAGGAGCTGCATGTCCAAACTTACTATTAAGGGCAAGGACTTGCAAGGGGCGGAACTGGCTGATGCTTTCAACACTTTTTTCACAAATATCAGTACACCAGGTAGTTCCCACAACGCATGTCAATATATGAACAGGAGGAATGATAGAACTTAATTTTTAGAGCCAGTCACAGTGCAGGAAGTGATTTCAACAATTAGAAGTTTAAACAACAGCAGCAGTAGGGATATCGATGAAATTCAAATAAAACCCGTCAAATACGTCGCAGATGTAATTTCACCAGTTCTTACGAATATTTTTAATATGTGCTTAACTACGTCTATATTCCCAGTAAAGTTGCAGGTTGCTAAAGTAGTAGTGCTCTTTAAAAAGGGGAATCGAAACGAATTGGGCAATTATCGGCTTGTATCTATATTGCCGATTTTTTCAAAGGTTTTCGAGAAAATAATTCATTGCAGGGTTTTGAATTTCATCGAAACCTCCAATGTATTACCACCTTACCAATTTGGTTTCCGGAAGAATATGTCAACTGAATTAGCCTTGCTTCACCAAAAAGAATATATTTTAACACAATTTGAGAACAAGAAAATCGTGGTTGGCTTATTTGTTGATTTCTCCAAGGCTTTTGACTTGGTCAATTATGAAGTTTTATTGAATAAGTGGGATATTTATGGTGTACGTGGATGTGCGTTACATTTACTACGGTCATATTTGTCCCACCGGCGACAAATAGTCCAAATTAATAACTCTCGATCACAAGTCCTACATGAATTAAAAGACTAGCGCATATAACAGAGACTTCTTTGTCTGTGTCTCTGTTATATGCGCTAGTCTTTTAATTCATGATGAAACACCAACTAGCCCAGCTTTCCGCCTTGATCACAAGTCCTACCACTGGCTTGTGGTGTCCCACAAGGTAGCATATTGGGGCCTTTGCTCCTTAACCTTTATATAAATGACATTGTTAATATTAACCAGGATGCCAAATTTATCATATACGCAGACGATACTAGCATATTTTTCTCTGGTAATAATATCGATCAACTTATCTCTAGTTGCAATGACACAATAGTTCAACTACAACAATGGTCGTCCTATAATTCTATGACAATTAACACAAATAAAACAAAAGCCGTTATCTTTCGGGCAAAGAATAAGGCACTCCTTCCTCATGCCGAAATTATTTTTAACTCTCGTCCTGTTGACATTGTTGACCATTTCAAAAGCCTTGGTGTGACATTTACTGCTCACATGCCCTGGGAAACTCATGTGAACTTACTAGTGACAAATTTAGCTCGGATAACTGGAGTAATTGGTCGTCTCAGATACATTCTTTCTACAAAACTTAAACTATTTGTTTATAATTCACTCTTTTATTCACATGTTAACTATTGCCAACTTGTCTGGGGTACAACTACATTCTCTAACCTACAAAAAATTTGTCATGCAGAAGCGATACCTACGTCATGTGTACAACGCCGGTTATAATGCAACAACTGCAGGTTTTTTTCATAGAGCGCATGTCATTACGGCTCATAAACTATATCTCTACCGTCTGAGTACTAGATTTAAATATGAAGTAAGATATAACATACATAACCTTGGTACTTCGGCATATTTAGAAAAGAATGAACAATATTATGCTACAAGACATGGAGAATGTTGGAAAATCGTTGCACCCCGTTTGAACTCTGGCATGGAACGCCTATGTTATTCTTTACCATCACTGTTAAACCATTATCTGTCTACTAACTTTGATTTATTTATTTGCTCCGCTGCTAATCTTCGCTCTATGTTTACTGAGGATGAATAACTGATTTTACTTATCCTGGGATTTCATTTTTCGGACCACTCTGTTTTGCTTCTGTTCTGCACTGATCAAGTGTTTTCATTTTCTTTTGTTTGACTGTATTAATTGATTGCTGTTGACCAAACGCTGCTCATTAAGTGGGGCGATGGACTCGTCAAGCCGCCTATTGACGGCTTTTTTCCGTCGTCCTCCATCTGTGTACTGCACATGGTGGAAATAAAGTCTTCTTCTTCTTCTATATTGACTAATGCCAGGAAATTCATATGATTCCTGAATTTTCCACGGTAAATGAAAGTTATGAAATACTGACAATACGTTAATTCAGAAATCATCTCAGTAGTGTACCGACCTCCCAACAGGAATATAGCGCAATTTATAAACTTCTTTGAAAAATTTTGGATTATGTTCGCATAAATAAACTACAGCTGTTATGTCGGGGAGATTTTAACATAGACATGGTAGATAATACCGCCGCAGCACGCGACTTTGCTGCCATACTTCAGTCAACTGGTTTTGTAAACTTAATAACGTCTCCAGCTGAGATCACAGTATCTACGTTATCATGTCTTGATCTCCTGATCACAAATATTGAATCCAATGTTTCGGATGCTGGAACAATTGCAAATGAGCTTAGCGATCACTGCCCCATCTTTCTTTCTTATCAAGGAGAAACAAATACAAAAATGATGAAACTCAGTCCTACACAGTACAGTACATACCAGATGAGGCTCTTGAATTTTTCAAATGCGACATTGGTGCATACGACTCGTCATTTATATTCGATATAAATGATTCAAATAATGCATATTCAGAGTTTACTAAGGTTTTTGTATAAATATACTCTAACCACTTTGCCTTCAAGAACAATTAATCGCAAAAACAAGTTGTACCATGCCCTTTTAATCATTCGCTCTTAAGAATCTTTAATCTTATTCAAAAAACAAGAAATTAACTAAATACTGAGCTTAGGCGTGCTAAGATTGTGTATAGTCAAAAACTGTAATCTGATGTTAGAATGAAAAATTCAGACGCTGTGTGGAAAGTTGCAAATAACTTGTTACGTGGCAATACGAAAAATGCGCCAACTCAACGAATAATCTGTAAGGGTTCTGAATTATCCGGTCAGGCTCTTGCTGTCCATTTCAACAGCAATTTTTAACTACCCATTTACCTATGATGCATCTGCCTGAAGTTCCTTCATCTTGTAGCCCTTTCGAAAGCCTTTTCCTTTAGCCCACCAATGAGGCCGAAGTATGTACAACCTTTATGAACTTAAATAATAGCAAAGCCTTAGAAATTGAAAATGTTCAGATAAAACCAGTCAAATATTTACTATACATCTTTTTCGTTACAGGTGCGAAAACAGACACAACACAAGGTGGAAAGACGGGACGGAGCGCCTCTCACAACTGATTTATTTGAAGGCAACACGGACAAATATATACCATCGTACACGCAAGGAATGCTATCATCTTCAAAGTTGATATGATACCGAACGAGTGAAAAAATTGTTCTCTGCCTTATACATAGATATGGACGTGTCGCTGATGCGCATGCTTCCTTTCTTTGCAATAAAAAAAGCTTCGATTAATTCTCTGGCTTTTGTGTCTTTGCTTTTTGATAGAATTGGCGCACCAGAAAAACATGGCTCACAAGAGCGTGACGGGCAGCACCTTATATGCTTAGGCATATTTGGGCCTTCTTTATCTTGCTCAACGTTTCTTTCGTGTTCCCTGATTCGCTCGTTAACGCAGCGTCCTGTTTGCCCTATGTAGGAGCAGCCGCAGGAGAGGATAATTTCGTAGACAACACCTTCGGCGCACTTCATGAACGACCGTCCATGTTTGGTGCCACACCCTCTTTTTTTCTTTTCGGTCTCTTTCAATGCGAGCGCAAAGGCTTCCGAGCTTTTCTGTGGCTGAAAAAACAAGCGGCACACCATGCCTGCTCGCGACCTTCTTCAAGTTGTGGGCTAGCCTGTGCACATAGGGCACCACCACAGGTCGCACCACCTCTTCTCTAGGGACACCTTCCCCAGCTCTCACAGCCTTTCTCCTCATATTTTGTGGTAAGCTTTCAGCGACCGCCGTTACGAGTGATCCAGAGAACCTAGCTGAAGATAGCCTGTCCAATTGGTTTTGAAAACTTATTGGCACTATGTGAGAGCATGATTTTCTGAGGGCGGATTCGAGACAAAGTGAATCAATCCCCCTTTTTATTAGCTTGGAGTGGGCGGAGTCATAAGTTTTCAAAACCAATTGGCCAGGCTGTCTTCAGCTGGGTTCCCTGGTTCGCTCGTAACGGCAGTCGCTGAAAGCCTACTACAAAAGATGAAGAGAAAGGCTGTGAGAGCTCTGGAAGATGTCAACGAGAAGAGGTGGTGCGACCTGTGGTGGTGCCCTATGTGCACAAGCTAGCCCACAACTTCAAGAAGGTCGCGAGCAGGCATGGTGTGTTGCTTGTTTTTTCAGCCCCAGAAAAGCTCGGAAGCCTTTGCCCTCGCATTGAAAGAAACCGAAAAGAAAAAAGAGGGTGTGGCTCCAAACATGGGCGGTCGTTCATGAAGTGCGCTGAAGGTGTTGTCTACGACATTCCCCTCTCCTGCGGCTGCTCCTACATAGAGCAAACAGGACGCTGCGTTAACGAGCGAATCAGGGAACACGAAAGAAACGTAGAGCAACATAAAGAAGGCCCAAATATACCTAAGCATATAAGGTCCTGCCCGTCATGCTATTGTGAGCCATGTTTTTCTGGTGCGCGAATTCTATCAAAAAGGAAAAAAACAAAAGCCAGAGAATTAATCCAAGCTTTTTTTATTGCAAAGAAAGGAAGCATGTGAATCAGCGACACGTCCATATCTTTGTATAAGGCAGAGAACAATTTTTTCACTCGTTCACTATCATATCAACTTTGAAGATGATAGCATTCCTTGCGTGCACGATGGTATATATTTGTCTGTGTTGCCTTAAAGTAAATCAGTTGTGAGGGGCGCTTTGTCCCGTCTTTTTACCTTGTGTTGTGTCTGTTTTCGTGCCTGTACCCAAAAAGATGTACAGTTACCAACTTGCCCCAGCAAGACGTCCTTTTAAGCTATATTTTTAGTACAGTGGGGCTGTCTGTGTGTGTGTTGTAAACTTGGAAGCGCAAAAAACCGGACAACGGACAGAGTGAGGGAGCACAAAAAACAGGTTCACCCTCACTCTATCCGTCGTCCGGTTTTTTGCGCTTCCAAGTTTACAACATGCATCACCAACTAGCCCGGCAGCTTGCTCTCCTGTCTGTGTGTGTGTCGTCTCCATGTTTTATTGACCAATGGATTTCATGTACCGTCGCTGTCACCTGTCGTGCAAGGAGCATCGCCTTTTGTATCAAGAATGGACTGGTGTCTGTCGAAGTAAGTGCCCTTTTCCGGTCAGTGCTAGATTCCTGGGGACGTGTGAAGCGGATAAGCAGGATCCTCCGGTCTGAGTTATGGCGTCAAATCCGCCTGCTAAATGACCTTCTACGCGTCGCCTGGCAGAAGCAATATCCTCAAGTAACACTTGTTGCGAGGCTAGTTGGTGCATAGTTCTATGTACAAACGTTAGCGCAAAAATAAGAGACAATCACAAGAAAGGCGGACAAGACAACGCGTTACTGAAAACTGATTTTTTATTGAAAGAAACACATAATATATAGGTTCACCGTCCCACCACCTATCAGCTGCAGCAAACGTCAGAAAGATGAGTAGGGTCATAAAAGCGATAAAAGAAAAAACTCTAAAAACATGACTTAGTTAAAAACGATGAGATCGGAGGAAGAACAATAACAGGCATGACACGTGGTGTAAAGGGCCAAAGAAACATGACTGATTTAGATCTGAAAGAATGACGACCAACCGAAAAGCATTAAAACCGTAAAAATCCAGAAAAAAGCATGTGGGACAAGGAAACCATCTAAAAGGCTTTGTGCACTCAACATTTCAGATTACATTGAAAAAAACAACAGCACCTGTACACGTGTTCCTATCAGGAAAACTTTCCTAAAAAGGCTTCTTCGCTTTTATACAAGAATATAGAAGCATCGCTAACGGCACACAGGCCCGTTTTCCTAATTAAAAAGGCTTCTTTTAATTCGCGGGACACTCGCTCCCGGCGTCTACATAAAACTACAGTTGTTTCAAGAATGGGCCCGCAGGTGCTTTGTTCACAGTCCTTACAGTGAAGAGGCAGATTAGAACCTGTGCCCGACCCCATCGAACGCTCATGGTCCCTCAACCTTTCATTTAGGGAACGCCCCGTCTGTCCAATATACACTTTCCCACACGCGAGTGGGATCTGATAAACAACTCCTTCATCGCATTCTACGTACCTATGGGCATGCCTGGTTCCGCAGGTTTTTTCCTTTATTTTTTCTGAGTTTACACGAGGACATAATGAGGCCAGCTTACAGGGAGCAGAGAATACATTATACAATTTATTTTTGCGCTAACATTTGTACATAGAGCAATATCCTACCTGGCTGGCTGACAAAACGTTTCGCTCTGTGAAGAGGTTACCTTCCCAAATGACTGAACAACTCTGGGTGTGCGTGTTAGACAAGCTGCTGAAGGAAATAAGAGAGAAGAAGGAGAATTGTGGGGTGGTTTAGTGGTTCTGGGGGACATTCATCTGCCTGAGGAAATGTCATCAGTTCTTCGGAAGGGACCCAAGTATGGGCTGCAACCACAAGTGCCGCCGCAAGAACTGATAGCCATCAATCGTCGAATCGCCAGTAAGTCCAATTCTAAAGAGCGTGAAAAGTGTCTACTTCAGGGCGTAGACTGCCTTCTCAAATCCTGCGACCGGGTACCTGTTCGTCATAAGGGAACTTCACCCCGAGCCATTGTGTCTTTCTTCAAGAAAAATAACCTAAGGCTTTTACAAGCAGATAAGGAAGGTGGATTTGTAGTATTATATGAAAATATTTTCTCGGAAAGAGCAGCCCAGGCTATTGAAAAGAATTTTTCGGCTGTCAAAGTGAAATCCACGAAAGTTAAAAACAGAGCTGTTGCAATGTGTGAGCAGCAAGGTCTAGTCCGCCTTAGCAAACAGATTGCTAAATGCAAGAATAATGCAGTTAAGGTGTTCTTTTCGGTAAAAACACACAAGCAACGGATGCCCTTTTGAACTATTGTTACTGAAAAGGGGTCATGGCAGAGGGCACTTAGCCGGTTCTTGTTGGAAAATTTGGGTAAGCTTGATGTAGAAGACCCCTTTCTTACCAAAAAGTCTGATGAAGTTTGTCAATTCTTAGAATCTCATCGTGATGTTGGACGCGCCTTTTCGGTAGATGATGTGGATTTATTTTATTCTGTTCCTCACTAAGCCCTGTTCACTGCAGTCGGAGAGCGCATTGAAAGTAAGGACCCTATTTCTTTTGAGAATACTGCTGGTATATCCATCGAGGATTTTTTAGCCCTTTCAAGTTTCATTTATGATCTACCTTTGTAACATTTGACGAGCAGTGTTTTCTGCAGAAAGCTTGCATATGTTGTGGAAACCTGTTTCCCCCCTCCATTTCGATGCGGCCCATCTTCATCGATGGCCGTCGATAATGGACAGCCTCGGCTGGGCGAGGAGGGAAGTCTCCCTCATGGGGGAAAGGGAAAGGCGACGGGAGGACCACCTCGTACGTTACGTGGAATTCTGCGGGACCGGGCAGAGTCTCTTCGGGATCCGGCCAGCGTTACGAGCGGTTGGAGCCGCACGGTCTCGTCACTTTCCGCGGCAGGCGCACGGGGATCCATTGTACCTTGCCGCTGGACTTCTGGTTCCAGGCAGTGATGTGGGCGCCGCAGACGCGCGCTCTGGTCGTCTTCCCCAGCAAATGCTAGGGAATGGCTTTGCCCCAAGAATGCGGCGCGCACTGGAAAACCTGGCCGCCATTATCGGCGCATACAAACGTTCGCCGCCGATACCTCCGCAGTCGCGCCCCTGCCCCAGCCTGTAAGTCGGAAGTCCCTCTTACGTAGCCTTCTATTTCCAAAGAATGCCTCGTTGAGGATTTGTAGCTAGTTGGCCCGCTCTGTGTATTAATTGCAACTGTAATAAATAGCTTATGAGTATTAACGCTTTGTCGTCCCCTCCCTTTGTTCCCTCGAGCAAGAACCCCTCCGCGGTTAGCGAGCGGGAAGGCTGCATCCGCGGTGTGCGAGTGCGGCGGGGGGGGGGGGGGGGGGGGGGGGGGAGGGGGGGAGGGGGGAGGGTGGAAGGCTGTCCCCCGCCGTATTTCAACAATGCTTAGTAAGAACCCTCACAACGTTTACGGGCGTCAAGCAATTCGTGGCATCCTGTGAGACGTGCCAGTACAGGAAGCCGTCTACACGAGTTTCCAGGCCAACCCTGCAGGCTTTTACGCCATCATGTCCACCTTCCGAGCTGGTTGGAGTCGACCATTTGGGCCCGTTTCCAACGACGCACGCCGGCAACCGGTATGTTCTGGTAGCGATAGACCACTTCTCCAAGTGGGTCGAAGCACTGCCTATCCCTGACACGTCGTCCGCTCATGTCATCTTGTTTGTAGAACGGAATCTGGTGCTCCGGCACATTGCGCTCCGTCGCCTCATCACGGACAGTGGCAGGTGGTTCATGTCGCATGAGTTTGAGCGAGCCCCCCGCTCTTTCGGCATTGCGCATTCTCTACGTCCGTCAACCATCCGCAGTGCAATGGCCTCGTTCAGCGCGTCAACCGTAACCTCGCGGATATACTTGTGTCTACGTCGCTCCGTCCCACGCAAACTGGGACTGCTTTGTTCCAGCCGCGGCTTTCGCCGTCAACACTGCGGCACAGGAAACTACGCATGTGACTCCGTTCTCCGTCATGTATCGCAGAACGCCTTCCATCCCCTCGACGCACAGTTGGCACTGACCCACCCTACTGCATCCCCACCAGACTCGGCCCAACGGCTTCGTCGCGCCCGCCAGGACGCCCAGCGCAAAATTCTCACGGCTCATGCGCGTGCGCAAGCGGTCAATGAGGCCGCTGCACCACTTCCCTCCTTCCGGCTCGGCGACTTGGACTTCGTTCGCCACATTATCCGCGCTACTGGCCGTAGTAGTATCTTATAAAATAATAATAAAACAGGAGGGAAAAGATTTGTGCTAACCCTGGCATCTGCCATCGATACTGAATGAAGCACCTGAGCTGGGGCAGCGGAAGTAAAGGATAGCAGGCAGGATGGAGAAATGAAATGAAAGAGGTGAGGGACAGGGAGAGATGATAGGAGGAGAGGTAATATACACAAATTATTTATACAAAAAGAAATGTGCACAGGTTGTGCGCGCGGTTAGTTCATGATGCAGCAATAAAAACACACGCTCACAGCCCTATGTTGACTACAACTGGAGTGGGGCGTCCAGTTGATAATCGTCCAAGGTAGCACTCGCGGAGCGCTCGGTCACTGCGTGTTACTACCTGGCGGAGAACAGACGGAACGTCAAGCCCGTATGTTCTAGGAATGCACAGAGGCTCACCAAGGTTCGCTCACGGGTGCGCGCACTGTCCTGCGATCACAACAGCGTCTTGAGGAAGTCTGGTAGAATGCCCAGCGCACTATAGGCCTCAAGCAAATCGCTACAAGCGTTGGCGAACGCGGCACAACGAAGGAGCAGGTTCTCCAGTGTTTCCGCTGTACCGCATCCGTCACACACAGCATTCGTCGCGATTCCGTGACGCTCCCGTCGTTCCCCGGGCCACACGCAGCCAATGCGCGCGCGGAGGATCGTTGCACGTTGCGACGGCGCAAGTGCGCGACTGCCGTTGATGCTGTCTATGCGCTCACCTCGTGCGATGCGTGGGTCGGGGTGCTGCTTTTAGAGGTGTCCTGGATGGCCGCACGCACGTCCTCCACCAGCTACTGGCCGTTCCGCGAAGGTTTTGCCCCGGCAGTCGTTGAGCGGCTCGGTCCCATGAAATACCGTCTCGAAGATCTGCCTGGGCATCGCCCACTCGGTGTGCACCGCATTTTTCAGGTGCATGTGTAGCACATGACGCGGTATGTCTCCGGCGCTCGCAATAATTCCGACTTGGCTACCAGTCCCCGCTCGTCTCCCTCACGTGCGGCGACATCGTGCCCCTGGAGCACTTGCCCACTTGCCACTGAAGAGACACCTTCCCGTCGCCTTTGGCCAACGTCTTGAAGAGCCCCACGATAGCAGGTGGCACCTGTCCCACTAGAGTAAGATCCGCTTCCCGTGGGACTGCATCGCTTCGGGACCTCATGACCGTCGAACGGCCTCCACGGACTAGGATTTTTTTTCTGCTATTCCCTGTGCATTGTGTGCTTTTGTGTCTGAGTGTGTTCGGGCACATTTGTCGCGTTTCCTGACCCTCCCTTCCTGCCGTTCGCCTCCCCCCCTCCCACCGGTGGGTAGATGTAACAGAAAAATGAGGAAGAAGATGTGTTCCGCCCCAGGAGAGGCACGAGGACAAAGCGCGGGCGCGAGCGCGTGTTGGAGAGAGCGAGCGGCAGGAGGAGGAGCAGCTGCTTCCCATGTATTTCCGCCCACATTTTGTATATACATTTTGTCACTCTGCAATAAAGAACTAGTTGAAGTCAACGCTATGTCGTTATATCTGCCTCAGTCCGTGTCTAAAGGTGCGCTGTTTTTTTTTCAAATATGAGCTACCAACTAGCCCGTTTAACCACCCTTACAAGGAGCACAGTGGTCGGCGGTTGGCCGGAGAGCCGGGTTTCGCTGTCTTCTTGTGCCAACCCACACAGCAACTGTATGCAGTCCGGTCCCAAACTTCTGGGGTTATCTATGTTTAACAATAGGTTATCGACGACAGAAAAGTTATTTAATTTAATTTCAAATATTTATTCCAACATTACACCATACAGATATAATGTCGAGGATGGCAGGCAAAAAGCCTCCTGGAGGCTTGACCGGTCCTGCATCCTGGTGTACACTTGGCAGAGCAGCGGTGGCAGTCAGCTCATCAGAACACAAGAAGTGAATAAAGAAAGCCCAAAACAAAACATAGAAACATTCACAAATATGTATGAAGGAGAGACAGAAGTATTAAAGAAATAATAAAGACAAAAATATATTACATTTTATGCAGTATAGGAACGCATGAAGGCTTTAAAGTTTGACGGGTTCATGCTTAGAATGTCGATACCCATTTCAATTAGGGAATTCAACAACCTTGGTAAATTATTCTCAAGCATCTGTTTGCTATAATTAGTTCTGTATCTCGAAACATTCCATATTTCTGTGCGGCGTGTAGTGTAGGCAGGCACATTCTGATGCAGGTTCGCGATTTTCACTAACGTAAAATTATGTTTCCTGCTGCTATAGTAAAAATCCCGCAGAAGTCTGTATGTGTAAATGTCGTGAATCTTTCTTATATTATACTTCTCGAAGAGTGGTTCAGTGTGTTCCGTAAAGGATACATTGGCAATAATACGTAGAGCCCTTTTCTGCATGATTAATATATTATTAAGATTTGCTTGTGTCGTTGTACCCCATACTAAATGACCATAATTAATGTGCGAGGCAAACAAGGCATTATACAAAAGTATTTTAACAAAAGTAGGAAAAATGTGTCGATTGCGACTTAGCATACCGACCGTAATGCTTAGCTTCTTGAGGACTGAATCTGCATGCTCGTCCCATTGTAGGCTGCTGGCGAAGGTTACACCAAGAATTTTAATTGAGTTAACAACCTCAATTTGCATAGACTCAAACATTATATTATGGTACTGTGGGATTTCTTTTCCTTGAGTTCGGAAAATTACTGCTTTTGTTTTACTGCAATTAACCTGTAGGCAATTTTTTTTCGACCAAATCGAAAGTCTCCCGAGAAGTTCATTTGCCATTCTTATTATGTCTGTGTAATTGCAGGACGATAAAAAAATACTCGTGTCATCTGCGTACATTATAAATTTTGCTTCTTGATAAATCGATACTATATCATTAACATAAATGTTAAAAAGTAGCGGCCCGAGAATACTTCCATGTAAGGAAGCTGTCCAAAACCAGTGCACATGGAGAAACCTAGGTTTTTGCCATTACCAGTGCTCAAAAAGAGATGAAAGATTAAGAAATGCATTTTGGGTCAGAGGAAGGCTTATCTTCTGTTATGAATGATGAAGTGGGCTGGGTGGGATCTGTACCGTGCAGCGTTGCGCCCGGCTCAAGAAGACAACTTGCCCCAGCACGTTCGGCTGGTTGCCGCAGTTCAGAATTCGGCGGCTACGCGATCGGATGTCCGTCTCGGCTTGCCAGCGGTTCCGCACCCTCCTGGCTGAGCGAGCTCTCTTAGTATATTGGTGGACACCAAAAAACATTTGGATTGTTCTGAGATATTCCTTCCACAAATTTATTTATTTTAAAAACATCGACAGATTTTCTCTGGTAAAATGTGTGACAGAGTTACTGCGGTAATAGTCTCGCGCTGTTTTCGTTTAAACTTTCAACGCTGAATAAAGCGAGCTTATCAGCTTGCAGTTGTCCATTGAGTCACTCTTACTACGATGGCGCTTCATGCAGCGATTCATCCTAATTATTTCTCTGGTGTAGCAGGAGTTTTTGGGTGCGTTTGATGCGTTTGGTGAAAAATTGGCTTAACATTAACGTACAATACTGACATATTCATCAAGAAGAGCGTCGACGCTACAAGAGTAACTAATATACAAAAATTTTTCAAACAGAGATGCCATCATGCTGACAAAGGAGCCGTCATCAGCTGGGTTAAAATTCAGAACACTTTTATAAAGAGTCTAACAGGGTTTCCATGCGATATTTAAAATAAATATAATAGCTTTGTGGTGTGAAAAACCGTCAGCAACCTGACATTCGAAACCGTTCTGCAACAGCTGCTATCTGATAGAGACAAGGTCTAAAATAGCTCCTTCTGTGGTGGGGACATCAACGACTTGTGTTGAAGGGGCTGTAAAACGCTGCTTGAAGGGTTGCCGGCTCTACTATAGGTGAATTGATTTTACGCAGACGCCGACTCAAAAAAGAATTTCATGAATGGACGCATAGGAACGGGAGTTATTCAATGGACGAGTTTCAAAATACAAGCAAACAAGACGCTAGGCTCAATTCTATTTTCGTGGTGCTTCCCATGGCCATTTCACTTTCCCAATGACGACATTGGGTGTAACCAATCAAAGCAGCCTATCTGAGCAAGTCGCGGAAGTTGGCACACCATGGTTGCCTGTTCGCTGCAACGCTATCTTGCCAAGGCTGACAGCGCTGTTTTCATAGTTACAACAACCATGTTGTTGTTGTTGCCTTGGTGACATGGCACATACCCACGACGGGGGATTGGCCAGGGTTTGGTGGGGAGACCACACAGAGTAGGGTAAACTGGCGTGAATGCCCAGCTGACGCAGCGATGCTTCATCGTCATGTCGACGACAAAGAAGGAAACAGCGCTTGTCTTTCTCTTCTTCCGTCCCGTCCGTCAGCGTTGTTTCATCGTACCATTCAACAAGAAAAACCAGCCCGGCTCAGCTCTCCCCTTGGAAACATAGATCAGCGCTAGGTGAACATGACGCAGCGCATTTGGCATGTTCGCCTAGCGCGTATATCAAGCACGCGCCGCCTCAAAAAGAGGAAATGGAAATGACAGCGATCTGGAGCAGTGGTCAAGACGTTTGTAGAACCATTCTAAACAGCGGAAACAGGACAAGGACGACGGAAGGTAACGACAACGCGTCGTCCTTGTCCTTGTCCTGTTTGCGCTGTTTTAGAATGGTGACCTACCAACTCGCCCAGGCTTCTAGTTTGGCGTTCGTAGAAACCCGCCGTTCCAGATCGCTGTCACTTCCACTTCCTCCGAGGCGGCGCGTTCTTAAGATCAGCGCTAGGCGAACATGCAGAATGCACTGTGTCAATATTAAAGGGACACTGAGGAGAAATTGAAGTTGGATTGTATCGATAGAATACCAGCTCCTGACCACAAAAACGCCGCTCTTACTGAAAACAAAGCTCTTGTAAGGTAGAAAATAGCAAGAACCAAAATACAGGCATCGCCACCACAGGCCAATCTCGCAAGTACAAGCGTGGTGATGCTATAGGACAAGAGACGCCACCTTGGAAGTATTTTCCATCCTACTTGGTTTCGCGAATCTCTGAGGCTGACAAAGGTAGGTCACGCAGATCAATATTGAAGTAAGTTTTGTTTTAAAACCAATAGTGCACTTTTATCACACAAAGAAGGCAGGCAAAATACAACCTGAATGTTGGAAGCAAAGAAAACGGATGCTTGTAGGCGCCACAGGCAGCCAGGAGAGTTTCGATTTTTTATGGCGCTTCGCGTCTATGAGCTTTGCATGCCCCGTGGTTTTGTTTTTGACCCGCTTCGATTTACAAGCGCCGAACAGCAGAGGAACTCCAAGTGCCGCTTCAAGTGCTAGTTAACCTTTGAAGGAGCCTGTTAAGGCTTGTCAGATGATCGCCACGGTTGATGAAAAGCTATGATGGCACGATGGTCGGTGATCGTACAAGGCAGCACTTGTGTATTCGCACGCTTGCCCGGCGAAACATTCGCGGTTGTGCCAGTCAACTTCAAACTACTTAACGGAAATCGTTTAATAGGGACGGGAGACAAGGTACAAGGCAGTTCAGAAAAATTGCTGATGGCCTAGTTCTGTTAGGCCAGGATATACCTAGCGAAAGCGCGGAGATTTCTGCATCAGAAGAGTGCATTCACTAGATGCGCCTTTATTGACGGCTGTAACTTGAGCCGTCATGGCGGAGCGGTAGCGTATCCGTCGCTAACGCCGAAAGCCCTGGTTCGATTCCGAACCTCGGCACCGGACTTCTTTTTCTTTTATTTAGTGAGTGGGCGGGGGGTTTCAGTGGCTCCCATGGATGCCGCCGCTGAATACGTTGGTTAGCGGTTAAGCGCAGGCTCTGTTAAGGCGCGTTTATGCTGCGGCGAGGCGCGCGCGCGCGCGCCCTGCACGGCGAAGTCACGTCGGTCAAAGCGAGATTCTCTATACTCCAACTGCGCTTGACCGCCGACGCGTTCGGCGGCTTCGGCGCACTCTGACCGCATTGGCGGGGAGATTGGAGCATGTATCTATTTCGCGCCGAGTGCGCCAGCCGCCGCCGGCCCGGCCAGACTGATTTGGCTCCGTGGCGAGGTGCGCGTTATATTCAATAGCTGCGGCAGTTTGGCGGAGCTGTTCTTTTCGAGCTCGGCTATTTTAATCTATTCACAGTACATATCTGAAGGTACATGCAAGTTGGCGAGAGAGCCCGATCCAGGGGACCCGTTGGATCTAGCGGAAGCGGTTGAAGCGTCGTGCGCCGGCTTTGGTTTCAAGCCGCCGACTTTAAACGCGACCGCCCTCGAGCACCGATTTGTTTTTTGTGGCAAAAAATAAAATAACTTGGCCCTTGCAATCGTGGGAGACCTCGACGCTGCCTGCTGCGCCGTGAAACCGCTCCGTTCAAGGAATCACAGTCCGTTGGCCCCAAAGCCCCGGCCAGCCTCCGATGGGCGCAATGCACCCCTCGCGACACCCCGCACTGGGGTTATGATATTTAGTTTGCAACGGCTGCTCTCTGAGGAAGGAGAAAACCACCCGCCGGCGCCTAACCTAACCGTGCTCCCTCAAAAGCATCGCACGCTCTGTGGGGCAGAGGTCGCTGAAATGCAGCCCAGAGTTTTTGCGAGAACTATACGTCGTCGGGTTCGGGAACGGGATCCATCGTAACGCTGGCAAGACGCCGGTGCAAACGTAAACGAAGCGACGGTGGCTACCCCCGACAGATGCCTTCAACGTGCGGCGGCGGTAGCTTTCATTTCGGCAGCTGCTAGACCGCACCGCTAGTTGTAGAAATCATGGAGTCTCCGTTTACGTCACGTTTCACGTCATTCCGTTCTGTGTCGTCATAAGAGTTCTCCGTGTCGTCATAAGAGTTCTCGAGTTTGAATCGGAGCGGCGGGATAAAAATTTTCAACTTCGAATCCAAATTTCTTTGAAATCAATGCATCTTTCGCTCCCGGAGAAGCGTCAACAAAGTCATGAAATGCCGAACTATCAGATATTGCTAACAAAAAAATTTTGATGGGGTTCTCCTGAGTGTACGAGCTATGCTAATAGCATCACTAAAATTCGCTCTATGCAAGCAACATAGCAAAACAATGCACTGATAAATCGTTTCATGGCCCCTCTAAGTCGAAAGAAACAGTCATGTCAAATAAAAAATCACACACTGCCTCGTCGCGGGAGGTAGAAGCAAGCGAAATCCCTTCTACACCTGGAACAATAAAATCACCAACGATGATCAGTTTAAAGACGCGAGGCAAAATAATCACTGATGGTTCGACAAAGTAATCACTGATGGTTCCAAATGTGTCCTCGTTGCTACTAGGGGGACGGTACAAAGTACAGACGATGATGACAAAGCCGCAAGCAGAAATCTTGCACGAAACACAATCAGCGCCAGCAGTTTTCGGTAGCAAGTAAAATGCAATACTGTTTCGATAAGGATTGCTACACCGCCACCAGGCCCTGAAGATGTTTTTTTTTTCAAAACATAGTAGCCAGGCGGCAATAATTCAGTGTCTGAAATTGTATCGTTGAGTCAAGGTCGGTAACAAATATGATAAAGGGATGATGGCATTCAACCCGCATATTAAACCTGAGCTGCTAGTTCGCAACACTCAGCGCTTTCAGGTTTAGAAGCGTTAAACTAGATACATTGTAATGTCATTCGATACTTCGAGAGTGCGCGGTAGTAATGGTAGGAGTGCCTTTAACGGCACGCTTACCGACGTTTGCCTAACTGTATCGCACCTTGTCCACCATCAGACAATCTGGCAAGAGGTGCTAGAACCCTTCTGATATGTTCGGAGTGCTGTGCTGCCACAGCGCCTTACTTATCTCGTACACTATTGGAAAGAAATTTTCTTTTATGTATAAACCGCTTTCCTTAAGTTTGCAGGTCCTTCATAAGATCTGTCTTACACCTGTAGCCAAGTAGCCTGATTCAAATAGGTCTATGCTCTTCCTTTTTACGAGCACCAAGCTAGTGGCAGCGCTCGATGCCTTTGCAATTAATTTTCAGTTTACTGACAGTCTTCTCCGGAACTAATGTAGCTGACTAATGCAATCTGGGTGGAAAGCTCGACCACGCGTAAGCGAAGGGATAAAGGAGGAAGTAAAAGCGGGAATAGAGAATGAAGGGCCGCTGTTGAGGGCTCCGGAGTGATTTGGACCACCTGGGGATCTTCACCATGCACAGTACACCGCCGCCTTTTCCATTTTGCGTGCATAGAAACGGGTTCGCCGCGGCCCAGTTCGAACTCGGGTACAAGGGCGCAGTAGCCAAGCCAACCCGTTGCGCGTGGGCGAGTGTGGGGGACGAGAGGAGGGAGCTCTCTCCTAGCAGGCGCGGAAAAGAGTGCACGATGGGAGCTGTGAGGGGAGAGATAGCGTTTGCAGACATCGCGAGATGCCGCAAAAGCGATACAATGCCTACTTTCAGGTTGCCTTTCGCTTAGTTTAGCGCAGTGGGCGACATAGCCGAATGTTCGCTTTTTTTCCTTTGTCATAGCTTATGAAACTTCCGTTTTCGTTGGGCGTTGCGTGCCGGTAAAAACCAATTTTAATTTCTGGTCAGCGTAAGGGGCTGCCGATATGGTGGAGAAGTGGGAGCTGCAACTCACCCGTAGCCCTCGCTTGCTTCTTGTCATGCTCGGCGGCGCGAATTTCGGAGCACTGGTCCGCGTGCGCCTGTGCCACCTGGGCCAGCTCGACGTCCCAGAGCTGCACGGGGAAGTAGACAGTCAGCCTTCGCCGCTCCGCGCAATGCTAACAGCGCTAACCCGCAATTAAGTAATCGCAGTTAACCCTGGGGAGTTCAAAAGGCAAAAAAAAACAGTGGGGTTGCTGGAGAAGAAATATGCAGCAATTGTGCTGCTAGCTGAGCTGCATGCATTGTGGGGTGGTGTTATACCCCTGTCACACGGGCACCGCAAAGGCCTTTGAGAATCGGGTCCTTATATCCAAACGCTTAAGGAGTGGAGCTACACGGCACAAATGTTGCGCCTTGGCCGCTAAGGGCCTTGGAGGCAAAGGCGCCCCTCCGAGACCTTTCGAGCCCAAAGGCGCGGCCTTCGAGATGGATGGATGGATGGATGGATGGATGGATGGATGGATGGATGGATGGCTGGATGGCTGGATGGATGGATGGATGGATGGATGGATGGATGGATGGATGGATGGATGGATGGATGGATGGATGGATGGATACGGCTGAACCCTTTACATCGGGCGGTGGCTCAAGCCACCTAGCCATGTCTTGTGAAATTTTACTCCTGTCTTGCTTTTAGCCACCAATCAGATAACCTTCGCTTGGTTACTTCTAACCTCTTAAAATCCACTTTCCCTTCACTATCCCTAAACCCCAATGCCTTGGGTAAGTCAGCCCCGCTGCCTTCCACTGTAGGGTGAAGCCCTTTACAGAAAAGTATCAAGTGTTCAGCTGTTTCCTCCTCCTCTCCGCACGCAATGCACAAAGTGTCTATCTCCTGGTACCTGACTCTATACGTCTTAGTCCGCAAAACTCCAGTCCTGGCCTCAAACAACAAAGAACTTCCCCTACAATTATCATAGATATTTTCTTTGACTATTTCCTGTTTAAAGGTCCGGTATGTTTCCAGTGCCGATTTCGTCAGCATCCCTGTTTTCCACAAAGCTCTCTCTGTTCCTTAAACCTTTTTCTTAACCGATAATTGCTGATTTGCCCCCTTACTGCTGTCCAGATATTTGCTTGTCAATTTTCTAGTTCGCTTTCTCCATTTCGTGTCAACATTCTTTATATACAGGTATCTGAAAACTTTCCTAGCCCACCGCTTTTCCTCCATCCTTCTCAATCGTTCCTCAAATGCTATCTTACTGCTAGCCTCTCTGCTCTCGAAAGACGCCCATCCCATATCACCCTGTACCCCCTGATTTGGTGTATTGCCATGTGCTCCCAAAGCTAACCTCCCTACTCCCCGTTGCCTAATTTCCAGCCTTGCTTTAACAACTGGCCTCATACACAGGACCGCATTCCCGAAAGTCAGGCTAGGGACCATCACCCCTTTCCAGATCCCTCTTACCACCTCATACCTATTGTAATTCCACAGTGCCCTATTTTTCATGACAGCTGCATTCCTACTAGCTTTATTCATTACATATTTTTCATGCTCTGTCAGATACTCAACACTGTTATTTATCCACACCCCAAGATACTTGTACTCATTCACTACTTTTAGCACGAACTCCTGTATTCTATGCTCGCCGCCCTCTTCATTAAATATCATGACTGCAGATTTTTCCTTACTATACTTGAAGCCTAATCTATCTCCCTCTGTACTGCATATGTCTAACAACTTTTGCAGGTCTTCCTTGTTGTCAGCCATTATCACTATATCGTCCGCATATATTAGTCCCGGTAATGTCTGTTTAATCAATTCCCCTTGCTTGAAAAAAGATAGGTTGAAGCCTAGTCCGCTCCCCTCTAGCTTGGCCTCCAAACCTTGCAGGTACAACATGAACAACAAAGGGGACAGATGACATCCTTGTCTAAGCCCCCGCTGTATCTCTACAGGCCCTGATACATTTTTTTCCCATTTTATGAGCACTCTGTTACCTCTATATATACCTTTTAAAAGATTAATTACTCCATTTTCCACATCCAATGTGCCCAATATGTCCCACAAATGCTCCTGAGTAACGTTGTCATAGGCTCCCCTAATATCCAGAAATGCTAGCAATAAGGGCCTATGTTCCTTTTCCGCAATTTCTATACACTGTGTCGATGAAAATAGATTGTCGTCCAACCTCCTTTGTTTCCGGAACCCATTCTGTAGTTCCCCCAACACCCCCTCGTTCTCCACCCAAGCCTGCAGTCTATCCTTTATAATTTGCATCACCACCCTGTAAACCACAGATGTCACTGTTATGGGGCGATAGTTACTTACGTCTGCTTTGTCCCCCTTTCCCTTATATATCATGTTCATTCTACTTAATCGCCATTCATCGGGGACTTTCTCATCCACTATCATTTTGTTCACTACCTGTATTAATGTTTGCTTGGATTTTGGTCCTAACTTCTTTATCAACATAATCGGGATACCATCTGGTCCTGTTGATGTGCCACTAGGAACCTTCTTCTCTGCCCTTTCCCACTCTCCTTGCTCAAGTGAAGCTATTGCTGTAACCGGTCTATCCTCCTTCGATAAATTATATACCACGTGCTTTGCTGAAAATTTTTCCGTCATCCTTGTTCCTATGTGTTTTATAGCTTCATCCCCTTCTAGTCGAATACCCTCATCTGTAACAATAAACCTTTGTTCTAGCCTAGTTTTATTACTCATTGCATTTAGATGTTTCCAGAATTTTTTGGCTGCTTTTCTATCCTTTTTATTTACTTCTGACATTCACTGGGTACCCTTTCTTCTAATTTTCCCATTAATCAAATAGGATGCGTCCCTTCTACACTTTATGAAGGTATCCCATTTTCTGTCTACTTCGGGTTTTGTTTCCCCCCTCTTCTTGGAATATCTGTGTTCCCTGGATGCTTCCTTGCGCTTTTCTATTGCCCTCTTGACCTCCTCATCCGACCAACTCTTGGGTTTGCATCTTTTCCCTTTTAGCTTTACTCGCACCTTAGCTAGCTCTAGCTCCAGTAATCGAGTTAATTTGGTATAAGTCCACTCTGTTTCACTATCCTCAAAAATTACTTTCTCGATTTGTTTGGCTGCTACTTCCAATTGCTTTTCTGAGTAAAAATTTCCCCCTGATTGTTTATCTTGCTTCAGTCCTACATTGCTTTTTCTTCTGAAGCTCAACTTGATACGCTTGTGGTCACTACCTAGACTTCTGGAACTATCTTCATCTATGCTCATTACCCCTAATCTGTTGTACATCCTCTGTGACATTAGTGCATAATCTATCGTCGAGTGCAGACTCCCCGCCTCCCATGTTATGAGCCCTTCACACTTCTCGGTGCTGTTGCATACAACTAAATCAAGCCTGTCACACATGTCCTGCAGCATGCCTCCTGTCGAATCCGTGTACCCATCCAGGTCTTCTATGTGTGCATTCATGTCGCCTAATATATTTATCTCGCCCTGTCCTCCTAGCTCATCAATGTCGCTTGCAATACATTCTAACATTTTCCTGTTTTCCTCTTGTGGCATTAACCCCTGTCCACAGGTATGCAAAGCCAAGGAGTGTTTGCTTGCCTGCCACTGTTCCTTTTAGCCATAAATGTTCCCTGCATCCCAGTCTAACCTTTTGAAAATTCATACTTTTATGGATGAATGCCCATATTCCACCTCCCTTTCTGCTGCCCTCTGTTCTATTGCAATATTCCCATGCGTAGTCTGCGATCGCAGTGCCATCCAACGGCAAAAAGTAAAAGCATTGAAAAAAAATAGATGTAGCCAACAATGTTTGAAAACATCTTCTAAAAATACGAAATGTGTGTCTGGCTTTGCTTTTTGTACTGGTGTTTATATTTTATGCCCAGATTTCAAGACAGTGAAAGTGTTGCAGCAACACCGAGTGCCCCTGGGGGCCAAGGCAAACACAAAACTTGCTGATGACGATAAGAGTAGCTGTTGCAGTTCTTTTAACGAAGCAATCAGAATAAAAAAATTTCTAAGCTCAACGAATGAACCGAATTTCCCACTTTAATTTTAAAACACTCAACTTAGCCGCCTCGAGCACAGCGGGGTGTGCTTAAACATCATCGACTGTTTCAACTTTTGGGCTGCACCGTGTAGGTTTGTTGGTGCTCCTTTAAGCTTTCGCTCTTTCGGTGAAAAAAGGTGCCATGGCTGGAAAGGCCTTCCAGGAATTCCGTGTGGCAGGTGTATGACACGCTTATGAAAACAGCCTTTTTGTCAGGCCCTGCGCCAAGGTAACGAAGGCGCGTTGCGGGGTAAAGTCCGAGATAGGCGAGGGACTGGAAGGCTGAGTGGCACTGTGTAAGACATTGTTACACATATGCGTATGTGTGTAAGCAGTTTGAGCTCTCAGGTGTGGAAGTGTGCCGATAGAAATAAAGTTTGGCAGGTGTATAAAGCGGACTAAATTGTATTCGCGAAGGGTGCGGTTTTCGTGGGTCGATGAGGTTGAATGTGGCGGTGGTAAATGAACTAAGTCCTATTTTCGCTGTATGTATTATTCGTGGACAGTTAATTTGTAAGCCTTGGCTGCGTGCACCGTCGCTTGGCTCGTCCAGGGGATGCTCCAGCGCCCTGTGTATAATGTCGCAGGGAAGCTGGAGAGCGAGCTCATAGCAGGGAATGGATCAACCTATACGTCACCAGTCGTGGGCTGAATGCTGTTAGTGGGGCATCTAAGACTGACCGGGATGGGAAATGGTAGGCTCTTTCGAGAAAAGCGCGCAGATCTGCCTGCGATTCAATAAAGACTGCGTACGCGAATGCGAGGGTTAGGGTGGGGAAGTGTGTGAAGGCATCGGCGATTCCGTGTGTTTCTAGGGCGAGAGTGGAAGGTAGGTAAGTGCAGGGGCCGGTTGTGTGTGTATGCTGGTTGGAGAGAGGGAGGAGTAGAGGAATACAGCTGCTGTGGGGCACGCGGTTTCCGTGAGGCAGGCATCTGTGTATCTACATAATGTGCGCTAAAAATAGGGATGCAGGCAAAAACACAGAACAGGACAGAAGCGGAACTTCCAAATTTATGACAGATGCAGGAAAAAAAACGCGCAACAGGACAGATGCGCAACATTGAAATTTAATGACAGGATAGGAATCTATAGGTTATTTATAGCGCTACAAAACACAACGACACAGGAAGAAGTACACAGGACGGGCGCTGTCGCTATAAAGAACTTCCAGAAAATATGCTTCACCAACTAGCCCCACAACGTGTTTTGTTAAGTGATAGGAATCTAGGCACTCTTTTATGAATGTGGCTAATTGGGTGCGTTGGGACATAATTACAGGCGCTGATTCAGGGCTCGTCTTTGTCGGTCTACCCTGTCCCCGTCTTCTGTGCGCTGCTGTGCCTGCACTCTTTTATAGCCGCTGGGCTGCATGACGGGGCGTGAGCATGTGAATGCTATTTTGGCGTATCATGGCAGAGCAACATGAATAAGGTAAGTCTCAACAACAGATACGAAGAGTAGATAACACTGTCTAGTGTGAAAAACAGCACGGTTGAGAACTTGTGAAAAGTGACATTTAACAGCAGTAACAGTTTAAAAAACTATGAAGTCAGTGAATGGAAACCTTTGATAAATGGCACTAAAAATATAAAACAGTAGTGGACATGAGAATTAAAAGAAGACACGTGGGAAAAAAGAAACGTGGAAAAAGAGGCTAAACGAAACCATCCATAAATGACACTTCGTTTCTTGAGAGAACAGATGGCCTGCTAACGCACTTGTCTTTTTGTTGATCTATGTAAAAAGCATCAATTACTTCTCTGTCAATTTTACCATGTGCCGTGGCTGGAAACCTGGTCTCATGAAACTTAGGACAGCAGTCTTTACATCGGCTGCAATGTATAGCTAGGTTGCTTCCCGTTTTGTTATTCAAGGTCACGTTGTGCTTTCGAGCCCGCTCATTGAAAGAATCTCCCATTTGGCCCACGTGAACTTTGCCGCATTTCAAAGGAGTCTCATAGACCACGTTAGTAGTGCATTCCGTGAACATGTTTAGATGTGGCATGGTATGGACCTTTCTTATCCGCTTTTTTGACACCATAAGACATAATTTGGCCAGCTTGCAGGGGGCAAAAAAAAAAACAATTGCACACCATGTCTGGAAGCCACTTTTTTCAAATTGTGAGATAAACCTTGCGGGAAAGGCAAGACTTGTACAAGTTTTTTTTCCAAACTGACGCTTGTAGTCCGGTTTCTTGGTATTTTGGACGAAGCTTTGAGACCCGCTGGTTGCCAAGTGCGCTGGGTAACCTGCTTACAAGAGTGTTCCATTCTGGTACTTGAAACTTTCGTCTATCTTGTGCGGGCAAGATTTTTCTAGGGCAGACCAAATGCAAAGGAAAATTAAACCGCGCTTCAGTTTTGAGTGGGCAGTGTCATAGGCTATCCGCCTTTTGGGGTACTCGTATTTTTAGCGCACATTTTTTCAAAACGATGTACCAACTAACCCGCCAAAACGTTCTACTACAGCACCTGTGTAGGACACCGCCTCAGTGTCCAAGGTTGGCTTGGGGTTGTATGGTAGGCTTGGCGCAGGCCTGCGTTTGGGTATGCTGACATGTTGCGTGGAATCGGTGTGAGGTAGAAGTTGGGGATATAGATCGGAAACTGCGATGGGTCTGGGGAGGCGGTGGGTGCGTAGGTGGTCTGGAATGGTATCTACCGCCCAGCCCGTGAGCTGGAAAGGCGGAGGATTTGTTTCTCCCGGTGTAAGTTAAGGAGGACTTGAAGGGGGTGAAAAGGCCTTGCTCTGTAGGGCGTCTACTGAAGCCTGAGGGAGAAGTCGTGGTGTTGCTTTCTACAGTGGAGCTGGTTTATTTTGATTTGTTTCGTGCTTGTGAGGGGGCAGTAAGGGATGTAGTATAAGAATTTGTTCAGGGCCGGCGCACAAGAAAGGTGTTCGGCATCTTTTAAGGCTACGTGGCGAAGTGTGTGATTGAGTGGCGTGTATGTATGGCCTGATTGATGGTAGCACTAAACATGAAGATCTGTCGGCGTTCGTGCGCTTTAAAACTACCCATCATAGGGCGTAAACTCCTGCATAACGGATCACATAACTCCCTAAACACCAATGTCACTCCTGCTACTAAATGGCGGTATGCTAACGAAGTCTGCAAGGTTCATCAACCGTCTCTAACGGAGTCTTTATCCGGGCATCCCAAACGGAGACGGAGTGAGGTTGAAGTGCTGCTGTGGTTCATACAAGCACGTTCCAGTGAGAACTGTATGCTTTTCTTGTATCTGTTTGGCTTACATAACGAACAACGCGGCAAGTTGAGTTTCGGTTTGGGGGAGGTGCAATCAGGAGCAGACGGCGCCAATGATCGGGAGATGGCGAGAGAGCCGTGCAGACGCTGGGTAGACGGTATATGCCTACGCAGGTAGCACATAAGAGCGGGCCAATATTAAAAATCCCTTTTGCAAAGTATGGCCGTCAGTAGGCCCTGAGTTCCCAATGGACATCTGATATTGGCTGAACCACTCATTAACACATTCAATGATGGCCCTGGTTGTCCGTTGCTATTCCAGTATTGGCTGTGCCGTCATCAAATCATGGCTATCATGGGGCAGGTTAGCCAAAATTCTCCCACTCTGTGCCATTGCTGCATGTGCCATCTTAGAGTCATGGCTATCACGGACCATGTTAGCCGGAGTCTCCCCCTGTAGGCCGGAATCGGCTATGACATTTTAGAAAGCTGTCTATATTGGCCTAGTTTTGCCATCACTCATCTATTGTTAAAATCACACTAGAAGACGCTGATCAACCTTGTGCCATCTGCTAAAACAACATGGCAACGTCCCAATACACTGTGTAGCGCAGCAAAAGACGAGGACACAAGAGACGAGAGACGAACACCACGAGCGCTAACTTCCAACAAATTTTATTCTCCTGAAGCATCACATTTATACACCAGAAAACAGTAATCACACGTGCGAACAGTATCGATTTCTTAGAAAAACGAGCTCTTTATCTGAGAGGAGAATGGAAGGTGTGCTAACACACGAGCATCCTGACCTATTTATCTTTTCGGCTTCAATGATTTCGCGCGTTAACCTTTCTCTACTTTTTCCTATCACAAGACTTTTATCAAAGAAAGGCTTACAGGATTTTGACTTGCATGCGAGAATGTGGTCAACTAGCGATCCGCCTTGCCCGTTTCTGACGTTGCGAGCGTGTTCCATTAGGCGCTCGTTCAGACATCTCCCCGTCTGGCCGATATAGTGTTTCCCGCATGACAAGGGAATTTGATATACAACACCTTCATCGCACGTGACGTAGGGCTTCTGGTGCCTAGTTGCGCATCCGCGCGCTTTGTTGGTGTTGGTTTTTCCCAGTTTGCACAACGTTGCAAGTTTTTTCGGCGCCGAGAACACGACGGTCGCATTCGCTCGTTGACCAATTCTTTTTAAATTGTGGGAAATCTTGTGTAGATACGGTAATACAACAAGGTTTTTTCGTTCATGAGGAACTGGGTTTGGAGAACATTGATTGTCTGGTTTCATTCTCTTAACAAGTTTTTCCGCAACGGAAACTTGAACATGGGAGGGGTATCCGGCATTAGTAAGCCTATTGGACTGCTCTTGAAAACTATCGGTCATCATGTGCGGACAAGATTTCTGGAGAGCATTCCGAAAACATAAATTGACAATACCTCTTTTTATCAGTTTTGAATGAGCGGAGTGATATTGGTATTGTCAATTTATGTTTTCGGAATGCTCTCCAGAAATCTTGTCCGCACATGATGACCGATAGTTTTCAAGAGCAGTCCAATAGGCTTACTAATGCCGGATACCCCTCCCATGTTCAAGTTTCCGTTGCGGAAAAACTTGTTAAGAGAATGAAACCAGACAATCAATGTTCTCCAAACCCAGTTCCTCATGAACGAAAAAACCTTGTTGTATTACCGTATCTACACAAGATTTCCCACAATTTAAAAAGAATTGGTCAACGAGCGAATGCGACCGTCGTGTTCTCGGCGCCGCAAAAACTTGCAACGTTGTGCAAACTGGGAAAAACCAACATCAACAAAGCGCGCGGATGCGCAACTAGGCACCAGAAGCCCTACGTCACGTGCGATGAAGGTGTTGTATATCAAATTCCCTTGTCATGTGGGAAACACTATATCGGCCAGACGGGGAGATGTCTGAACGAGCGCCTAATGGAACACGCTCGCAACGTCAGAAACGGGCAAGGCGGATCGCTAGTTGACCACATTCTCGCATGCAAGTCAAAATCCTGTAAGCCTTTCTTTGATAAAAGTCTTGTGATAGGAAAAAGTAGAGAAAGGTTAACGCGCGAAATCATTGAAGCCGAAAAGATAAATAGGTCAGGATGCTCGTGTGTTAGCACACCTTCCATTCTCCTCTCAGATAAAGAGCTCGTTTTTCTAAGAAATCGATACTGTTCGCACGTGTGATTACTGTTTTCTGGTGTATAAATGTGATGCTTCAGGAGAATAAAATTTGTTGGAAGTTAGCGCTCGTGGTGTTCGTCTCTCGTCTCTTGTGTCCTCGTCTTTTGCTGCGCTACACAGTGTATTGGAACTATGTACCAACAAGCCCAAAAAGCCACGCTAATGGCAACGTCCAATATTACTGCAACACAAAGAGGCCCTGTGTATAACGCTTAGAACTCGCAAAAACTGACTTGAGCTCTATATAAGAGGCGTGAGACCTGTATAGGCGTTTCTCATCTTAGTTCAGGTACAAATGACATGCATACTTTGCCGAAGTAGATGTTTTACGTTGATCCTTGAGATCAAAAGACATCTTCCTGAGGCACATATAGCATTCGAAGAGTATTAGAGCAGTAGCGCTGGGCTGTTACTTTACTACTACTACCGAAATTCTATCATAATACCCGCGCAACGCGGACTTTTATGTGGCATTTGAGTCAAATGGCATATCGGCACTTAAAATGGTATTCGGAGCCAACGACGTTCTGCGGTGCTTCACAACAATTTCTAAACGCATTCGCTCGCTGTATACCCATATGCCGTCGTGCTTTGTTTTTGTCTGTTCCCTGATTTTGGGTGGTACAACGACGATACGACGACATCGATGGGAGTCAGTAGCTTGTGCATATTCCGCCACAGAGGAACCGGCCTGTCGCATAAGACCGACGACGGCACCATTTAAACTAACTACCACAAATTTATAGAATTCTATCGGTAATTCTGGACAACTACAAGTGTCTGCAACTAAGAAATAAAATTTCTTTGATTGGGTGCCGTAAAGTTTGTAATTAACAAATGCGCTCTGGTGCGACCCAGTGGTAATGATTCGTATAATTGTATATGGCTTAGCCAAGTGGCTAATCAGCAAAATATTGTGACGCCCATGAAGAGGACAAGCCTATTCTATTTGGTGGGCATCTTGGTCGGCATCCCTGAGTACGCAGAAGAGAAGGACAAAGAGGTGGATACTTCTCGTGCTCAGCAAGCGACCCAGCTGGTTTTTCAGTCGCCCGGAGTGGTCTAAATAAACCTCTGGTCGTAACATCTTGGTGGAAGGTGCCAGGTATACAGGTTCCTTCGAAGACGGATCCCCAGCTTCACATTCGTTGCAGTCGTCGCATTGTTGGTCTGCCGCCTTCTGTGCACATTATGTCCCTGGACGGCGATGCTCCGAGGTCTGTGCCCAGCAGTTCGTGGCAGCATTACTGGGAGCCACGGTCGTTCGCTGGCTCAATCAACGCGATGAATGGCTCGCCCACTACCAACGGGTGAGTCACTGCAACAAGCGTAACTCCTCCGCCCGACTTGCCAACGTCGTGTTTTCCTTACTCGACAAGGCCCTAACGTGGTATGACAACCACAAGGATTCTTTCACGACATGGAAACGCTTTGTAGAGAGCTCAAGAAGTGCTTAGGTGACTCAGTCGCGAAGAAGTAGCGCGCTGAACAAGCGTTTGCGCAAAGCGCTCAGCTTTTCGTTGAGACGCGCACGAAGTACATTGAAGAAATCGTAAAGTTATGCAAGATCGTCTCTCTGGTCATGACATAAGACGACAGAATTGGCCACTTACTGAAAAGATACGCCGAATACATTTACAATTTTCTTATCGGAAGAGAAAGTTTCGTGCCCGTGTATGACGTCATCCAGCACTGTCGGTCGTTTGAGACACTGAAAATGCGTCACATCACACCGAAAATTGGGCGTTTGGCCAGGGTGACGACGGTGGCAGCTGTAGACACACCATCGTCATGTCATCTGGACACCACGATTCGCCAGATCGTTGACCAGGTGGCTAGAACTCACTCGGAATTCCTCAGTGCTCCCTCCTGTGTATCCCACGCGCCCTCCTCCGCCAGCCGCCGTTAATGCAGCGGACTTTGAGGAGCACCGCCTACCTCGAGGGCTGCGGCCGAGCAAAATACCGTGATAGCCCCGGACCACCGGTCCCGCCTTCACCAGCCTACGGCGGCCACATACGTCGAGCACTTTCGTCCGAGTACTTCGTATGATCTTTTTGGTGACAGGTGCGAAAACAGACACAACACAAGGTGGAAAGACGGGACGGAGCGCCATTCACATTTATTTGAAGGCAACACGGACAAATATATACCATCGTACACGCAAGGAATGCTATCATCTTCAAAGTTTATATGATAGCGAACGAGTGAAAAAATTGTTCTCTATCTTATACAAAGATATGGACGTGTCGCTGATTCACATGCTTCCTTTCTTTGCAATAAAAAAAGCTTGGATTAATTCTCTTGCTTTTGTTTTTTTCCTTTTTGATAGAATTCGCGCACCAGAAAAACATGGCTCACAATAGCATGACGGGCAGGACCTTATATGCTTAGGCATATTTGGGCCTTCTTTCTCTTGCTCTACGTTTCTTTCGTATTCCCTGATTCGCTCGTTAACGCAGCGTCCTGTTTGCCCTACATAGGAGCGGCAGGAGGAGAGGGGAATTTCGTAGACAACACCTTCGTCGCTCTTCATGAACGATCGCCCATGTTTGGTGCCACACCCTCTTTCTTCTTTTCGGTCTCTTTCAATGCGAGAGCAAAGGCTTCCGAGTTTTTCGTGGGCTGAAAATTTACAGTTATCAACTTGCCCAGCAAGACGTTCTTTTAACTTCGTATGATGACTACTTGCCGGCGCAGCCTGCTCCTGGTTCCTCTCTTGTGTGTTACAGCGGCGGTCAGCCCGGTAACATCTCCCGATTTCGTTTCCGCCGACAACCACCCCGTTACGGCTCCTCTACCTATCCTCAGCGGCCGGATTACCAACCTGTCCCATATCGGTGCCCATCCTACCCGCCTGATTCCGACAACCTTTGGCCTCCACAAATGCGGAATCTGCAGGACCATCGGTTGATGCGTTCCCCCCTTCAAAAGCTGTCTGTTTCTACACCGAGGTATTTTGCCACTAGTTGGCCGGAGCGCCACGCAAATACCAAACACCTACGACTTCATCGAGAAGGTCCGAGACCTTGAAATCGGCACGATGGAAATTATGGTCTCATTCGATGTAAAATCGCAATTTACTAGCGTGCCAATAGACCTTGCCATCAATATTTGCACCTCCGCCCTTGAAGCTAATCGCAGACTGCAAGAGAGCTTGAATATCGACGTGCAGGATTTGGCTCGACTTCTTGGATTCTGCCTTTCAAACACCTGCTTCGCTTATGAGCAAGTACCGTACAAGCAGTTTAACGGCGCAGCAATTTGGGTGTCTCCTTCTGCCATTGTGGCCAATCTGGCTATTGGAGGACCTCGAAACTCGTGTACTGCCGTGGTTCACACATCTCAAAGTTTTTTGAGGTACGTGGACGATTGGTTTTGTATCCTGAAGACAGAATCCCTGGATGGATTCACCCTTCATCTTAATAGCATGGAACCAGCAATAGTTTACCGCTGAAGAAGAAGTAAGTGGCCGCCTTGCATTCCAGGATGTACTCGTCGCCCGAAAGCCTTCAGGACTAACTCTCAACGTGTACTGGAAACCAACTCATGCCAGCCATTACCTTCATTTCACTTCCGTCTACCCTGATTCCCCAAAGCGTACCTTGGTTCAATTCAATGGAATTCAGTTTATTTTCCAGAACGTTCTCGCCGGCTGCCTGGACTAAAAGCTTGACGAGGCCCAGACAGCCGTTAAAAGGCATAGGAGGCGACAAAGTTGAAAATATTTACATGCACAAACAGAAACAAAAAAGCGAACACATAGTCAGGTTACAATTTTCACAAAAAAGGACAGCCAAAAACCCAGTCATCATGAATGAAAATACGCATGTGCAAAAGCAGATTTGCAAAACATACAAGGGAATTGCTGTAAATTGTTGCGAATGTTAAGTCACGAATTATTTCTAAAGAATTAATTCGCGCAATGGTCTCTTTGTAGGATCATTTATATCTTTGCATCTGTTTGAAATTATTGGAAGATTGAGCTCTAATGCATAGAACTTATAGCCAGGAACTAAACAAGTGTCTGTGTTGCGAGTATTAACTGTGTGATCGTTCTGTTTCAATAGCGCAGTGCCTTCTTGCCTTCTATCATAGACCTAAAGGAGAACGACAGATGTAAATGAAAGCAGCATGCGGAATTCATACATACTTCGAATTCTTAACTGAATATTTCAAAAGCTTGTCATGTGTGGCTTAGGTAATCAAGATTAGCCTTGTGACCTATAGCTTTCTTTTGAAGCAGGTCAATTTTTCTATGTTGGTTTTAGTAATTGTCAGCCAGACTAATCAGCAATAGCCTATTTGCAATACAAATAATGCATTATATATCTGAAGCTTTATTTTAGCTGGAAGGAACGTTCGGCAACGAGCAATTGCCCCTGTCACCAAGGAGAGATTTTTTGTTACCTTCTCGACATGCGAATTCTATGTAAGGTGCGAAGGAAATGTTACTCCTAGTATGGTGTTTTCGTGAACAATTTCGATTTCCTCACAACCACAAGTGATGTTTTTTTGTAGAGAAAAATTTTTGTTTCTTGCTCAAAATAATATAACTTTTGTTTTTGCAGGATTAATTTTTAGTAGGTTAACATCAGACCATTCATGGAACCGATTAAGGAGTTGGCACACCTTGTGACTAGTTCGTTCACATCAGGACAAGAGAACAAAATCGTCCAGTCATCAGCGTAAATCATGAATTTTAAACATTCGTCAACGTTCACAATGCTGTTGGTATAGGCATTAAATAGAAGAGGGCCTAGTACACTTCACTGAGGTACGCCTCTGATTATAAGTAGTAGAGATGATTTGTGGTTTCTAATACACACACACTGTTGCCTGTCAGCTAAGTAAGATTTTATTAAATATAAAGGCTTGCCACGAATTGCATAGACTGAGAGCTTATGAGTTAGAATACAGGGATCAAGAGGATCGAAAGCTTTTGTAAAGTGTATAAAGAGGCCAAGTGTTATTAGTTTCTTTTCTATATCTTGCAGCCCGTGTTTCTTAAACCCCAATAGAGCTAGTTCTGTTGAACGTCCTTTCCTGAAGCCGAATTGTGCATCAAAAATAAGATGATTCTTCTGAAAGAATCGGTCAAAACGATAGTCTAATATCTTTCCGAAGCCTTTAGCAAAGGTGGGTATTATTGATACTGCACAGTAATTTTTTGGTAAGTTTTTATCGCCTTCTTTACATACAACGGACACCCTAGACTTTTTCATTGCACTGGGAATTTCTGCCGATTCAATAGATAGGTTGCAAATATTTATTTATTTATTACAGAGGCCTGCAGCACCCGAAGGCATTATTGCAAGGGGGGGGGGGGACACAATAAATGGCCGAAAGTGCACACGATAACAAATAAACAGTGACAACTAATAATATATGAGGAAAAGCATGCACTGAAGGAGGACAACCGCGCTCCATAAATACAATGACACAAAAAAAATGAAAAGACACGCTCAAGAGAACTGTTCGCCGAGTCACACATCACATAAGAATATGCGGAACTGACCTTCCGTGCAGCACTCAGTGACGCCGGCTGGAAGCCTGTTCCATTCATTGATCGTCCGTGGAAAGAGCGAGGTTTTGTAAATATCTGTCCTACATTTCATCTCTCGGATCCTCCACTGATGATCAAGTCGTATAGAAAAAAAGTGAGGTTGAAGCAGGTACGTGTCTTTGTCAATGCTCAGCTTTCTAAAATAGATGCGATGCATGGTTTGCAACCTCAAATGTTTCCTACGGTTAGCTAAAGATCCCCAACCAAGGTGGTTTTTAAGAGACGTGACACTAGGTGAGAAGTTGTAATTATTGGGCACACATCTCGCAGCATTATTCTGGACGCGCTCGAGCATGTCACATAAGTAAGCAAACAAGGGGCCCCATAGAGGGCAGGCGTATACAAGAATTGGTCGTATGCAAGTGAAATACGGGAGTTGTTTGACATTAGACTGCACTTTGTTGAAATTTCATTTTAAGAAATTAAGCTTCTGCAGGCTTTAGATGTAATATACTCAACTTGCCTCGTCCACGTTATGTTAGATGTAAAATAAGCGCCGAGATACTTATATTTAACTAATTTTTGCAAGGAAACAATATGTAATGAGTAACTTGTTTGTAATGGGGAACGCTTTCGAGTGAAAGAGATAAATTTGCATTTTGTAGCGTTCAAAGGACATTTGCAATATTGAGAACCAGCACTGGTTGGAGCATGTGTAAATTAAGCAGTTATGACTCTAAATATCTTTATTGGGTTTAATTAGAAAATTATCAATATCAAGCGCTTTACTATTGTTAAGGGACATAAATGCTCTGTAGACTTCTGGCTGATTTGTCGCTTGAAGAAATGTACTTTCAGCCCGTGAGTGTCCTAAATCTTCGCTAGTTATGTAACTGCTAGTGTGTGCTGAAGATCCAATGAAATGTTTATTAAAAATGTCAGCAAGAGCATTACCGGTAATTTGTTGTTCATATAAATCAGTTGATCAGGGACTGCATCTTTTTTATCTCTTTCTAGTGCACTATTTATTACTCTCTATGCTGCAGCTGGTTGGTGTCTATAGATGTTTAAAAGTTTTTCATAGTAAGGAACGTTTGCTCGTCGGAGTTCAGCATTTAATTTATTTCTGGCAGTTTTGAATTTTTTTAACGCATCAGGATTTCGCATTTTGAGAAACGAATGAAAAAGAATTTTTCTGCTTTATAGCTTTTAAATGATTGTGGGTCACCAAAGGTTTTCTGATCTTTCTTGATAGATTAAAGTTTATTATTAGGAAGTGTTTGGAATAGATTTGAGAAATAATGTAAAAAAATCTTTAATATGCCTCACTTGCATTCCTTTTGCTATATACAGAGGACCAGTTTTGTTGGCTAATGTCGCGCTGAAACGGGAATCATCAGACATATGCTGGACAGTTAGTTACCTCCTCGGAGCTACTTCTTTCATTACAGGGTCATCCAACATAAAAATTGGGCAATGATCACTGATGTCGAATGTTACTGTGCCAGCAGTGTGAACTGAGGTTTCAGAGGTGACAATGAACAAATCCAGTGCAGATGAAGTGGATAAAGTGGCAAGGGTTGGTGTAATAATCACACTTATTAAACCTCGAGAATGAATACGAGTTGCAAAGTCCACAACAGTTGGATTATTAGGCAAAGTATTTATATTGAATTCTCCTCCACAATTTAACTGGAGGTTATTGCTTCGAACATACTCCAGGAGCCGATGAAATAATTCAAAACACGATAAGAAGTTTCCCTCTGGTGGACGATAGACAACAGTTATAAGTTCCAAGTTATTTTTTACAGTGAGAAACTCATACTCATTCGTAATTTAGCAAAATTCCGGAAGCAGTTCGCACTTTGCACACACCTGTATACAAATCGCAACACCACCACCACGTCGAACTTTAAAATTCATGAAGATATTATTATACTCATCAAGACGTAGCATATCGCAGCCACCATAATACCAGGTTTCAGTCATCGTGATTACGCCGAATTTAAATGAGAACTGGCTTAAGAAACAACTAATGTCATAGTGCTTTCCATGAGCAGAACGGGCATTAACGTGTAAAACTGTCTTCAGAGAACGTTGCTGTGGTCGAATGCATTCTGGTAGGACGAAGCTGTGATATTCTATTTTGATTTGATTATTGTGTATCTAGAGAATTACAGCCAAATGACGGATTTCTCTCAGTCTTTGCAAGGTAAGGCTCACAAGTTATTTGTATAGCATCCGAAGTGTCTTACTGCTCAGCAAAGATTTTCCCATTGAAAGTCCAGACTGCCTGGCTCCTCTGCCGAAAAGAAAAAATATGCACGAAAAGCGAACACAAGGCTGCTGACGCGTTGCACATACGTCACAATTTGTCTGCACGTGGCTACCTAGGGCATTTTTTTGAATCCGTGGAGCCCCAGCTCGCCTGTCCTGCGTTGTACCCGACACTAGGCACCCAAAAACGGACTTCAATTCCGTATGTCCCAGGGGTCAGCGAGACGCTGGCGCGCATACTGCGTCACTACGGTGTACATATTGGGCAGGTGCCAGCTCTCAAACTCAGGAATGAATTGGTGCAAGTGAAGGACACACTGAAGGACGAAAAGTTTCCTGGCGTCGTATGCGCGACTCCATGTGCCGACTGCGCAGCTGTGTACATCGATGATTCCGGGAATTTTGCACGAAGGTTTCCAGACCGCTTCGAACGCACTTGCCGAACGCTCGGTATCTACCGGCCACAACATTGGCTGGGAACAGGCACGAGTACTTTCAAAAGAAAAGAACAGGACGTCGCAGCTCTATCTCGACTCGCTGAATGTCCAAACGACAACAGATACGCTCAACGTTGCGATAGCAATCTACCCTAAGTACACGCAAGATATCTGGGATCTTACATGCGCCATATTTAAGGCAACGATTTTCCTTTACGGCTTCATTATGAACAAGGCTCCCGTGTGGGAGCTGAAAGGTCATTTCATCTTTCTTTTTATCGGTGCCTTTTATTTGTCGTCATGTTCCGTCCCGTCGAGACGGACTTCCGTCAAACTCTTGACTTCAGAACCGTCGGTTATATTGCCTTCACATTACACACACTGCCCGGGCCCGTATCTTCCTCTTAATTTCGACTAGGATATTCTTACCCGCTTTTGTTTCATGCCCCAGTCTGCCCTCTTGCTCTCTCCCAAGGTTACACTTATCATATTCGGTTCCGTAACTGCCTGCCTGGTCCTCAATCTAAGCTGAAGACTTTTTAGTTTTGCTGCGCATTTCTGCCCAAAAGATGACACAGGTAAGACACAGCTCTTACATGCTTTTAACGCGATAGCGTTAAAGGCTTAGCTCACCATAAAATCTGGTGTCGGCATAGGCGTTGTCGAGCATGGCTCAGCAGGTGGTCCACAAAGAGCAACCTAGGAGGCAGGTGGGCCAGCTGGGTCACGTGAGCTTCGAGCGCCATCACAACCTGCCCACCGCATAGTCAGTAAACTAACCACCGTGGCAGGTGGCAGTAAAATTAATGATCACCCTCCCGGGAAAAGCAGCCTACGCCGCACAAGGCTGACATCTGGGGACATCTACCAATGCACACAGCTCCGCGTCGCTTAAGCACAGCACCACTGCGCCAAGACGGTTACGAGCCCTTCTAGGGATCTATGAATGTGATGTTAAGAATGACTTTCTGCGGGTTTGGGAATTACACCTTAAGCTATCGCTTCATACCATTAATGCGCAGGTTAAGTGTCCCCTCTAATTTTTCTTTTGGGGAATATTGTTAAACTCTCATTCATGACCTGAATGAACCTACCAAGTAGGCTGCACCCGATTCTTCTAGTTATTTCGTTCTCGCAATTCCGATCTGCGTTCACTACCTGCCCTAATTAGGCGTATTTCCTTACCACTTCCAGCACATCGCAACCAATTTGAAACTGCTGTTCTCTTGCCAGACTGTTGAACATTACTATAGATTTCTGCATGTTAAATTTTAGACCCACCGTTCTCTGTCTGTCTAACTCACTGGTCATGCTTTGCAGTTCACCTCCTGAATGAATGCGCAAAGCCATGTCATCAATGAATCGCAGATAATTTAGGTATTCTCCATTAACTCTTTTCCCTCAGCTGTTCAAAATCCTGGCCTCTGAATACTTCTTGTAAACAAGCGGTGAATAGTATAGGTGAGATCCTGTCTCCTTGCCTGACATCCTTCCTTATTGGAATTTGGTTGCTGTCTTTTAAAATCGTGCTGTAAGATTCATTCATTACGCATACTCATACGACATCAGCGTATCGCCTTCGAAAGCTGAACTTAACTTGTCACTTCTTTCTCACCGCCGGCGCTTTTCTAGCCTCTGCCTTTTTCACAAATTCTTCAACAGTTCATTGCACGAAGCACCCTACATTGTACGCCGCACGCACATATCTCAGCGCACTGGTCATCCGCTTCAAGTTGTCCGTCCACGCTCCCGTAGTACTGTATTCTCGGCTTCCTTGTTTGCCTGAGCAGCCTCTGATTGGAACGGCCTTCCCCACCAAGTCGCAGCCATTACCTGTCCATCAAGATTCCACCAAGAGTTAACGCAGCTGATGTTAGATTAGAATCTCATGTTATATCCGTAGTCCGACCCCTTATGTAATACCCCTGAATAGGGGCCTTTAAGGAAATAAACAGAACTGAACTGAACTATGGTAGCTGTGCAGCCTTTATATACTTCCCATTTTTTTTTATATAAGGCTCTTCTACACCCAGATCCCGCTGTGTCTGCATGACTGCTTAGGCTTCGAAGTAGTCAAATGTTTCCTCGCAACCTAGGGAAGCTCTGAATGAGGTTTCGTTATATTCTGCACATTTCTCTGTCCTCTGATTGATACAGTGAATATGGTGTATTGTCTAGTATCATTTACAAAAGCGTGATCATTTGGTTGGTAGGCTAGCCTGATTCTATTAATAATTACCTACCTTATAAGCAACAGACAATAAGTTGACTGGCCTAATTTTTTAAAGTCCTCGACATCTCCTTTCTTATGGATAAATAGTATGTCGAACATATGATACACTCGAGGTCTTAAGGCATTGCGTACACAGTGGCGAGTTTTTCTAGCACAATCTCCGCTCCGTCCTTGAACAGATCTGCTCTTACCTGTTCCTCACTGGCTGATTTCCCTTTTTCTTGCGTTGCTCCCAGGCCTTCTTTAGCTCCTCTTTCGTTACCGGTGGTACGTCGCCTTGCGGTACAATGCTGCCTATGTCGTTTACGCCCTGATTCCATTGGCTACTTCATAGATTTGTGCTAGACTCTTCGCCTGCTTTAACTATGTTATCCATGTTGCAACTTACATTGTCCCTCTTTCTCCTAACGCATACGTTTGATTTTTGCCAACCCTTAGTTTCCACTTTACCGCTTTTATGCTACCCTCTTCTTTAGAGCATGCTCGATTCTATCCATATTAAAACTTCTTCCGTGAGTTACCACGCGCTTATTGATTGGTTTGGTTTATGCGGGTTTAACTCCCTAAAGCGACTCAGGCTATGATGGACGCCATAGTGAAAGGCTCCGGAAATATCGACCACCCGGGGTTCTTTAACGTGCGCTGACATCGCACAGTATACGGGGCTCTAGAATTTGCCTCTATCGATGTTCGACCGCCGCGACCGGGGTGGAATCCGCGTCTTTTGGTCAGCAGCTGAGCGCCATAACCACTGAGCCACCTTGGCAGCCACGCGCTTATTGATTAACAATGGTATGTCTGCCATTTCTATTCTGTGTGTGGTGTTTGATGCTTTCATGTTTTGTCGTTTCTTAATCAGATCTTTCGTCTCCTGCGATAGCTTGGAGTTGTTCTTAACAAGAACTGATTTTAAGCGAAATTTGTTGCCCCTGGGCATCATTGATGAGTGAAGGTGTGATGAATGATGTAGTAGAAATTAAATGAAGGGAAAAAGGTTAGCTGATGTGATGAAGTCCAGTAGAGAACGATTGTACGGTCCCTGCGTCCAGGCAATGTATGAAGCAGGGTTGCTTGGTGAAAGACCTGCTACCATCAGGTGCCGGATCCTTGTAGGCTTGAGAGCTGGGCAGTCCCACAGTAAGTGATTAATGTCGGCCTCAATGTCCTCGTGTTTACATATAGGACACCCTGGCCGAGGAAACAATTCTTGGTACGGAGGCCACTTCCGAGTGATGGCTGGTGTGAGGGCAACCGTGACCCGGATCCTCCTAAGCGCAACCTCCTCTGCACGGGTAAGACCGCGGGGGAGGGTTACCGCACACGGAGGGATGAGAGCACGTGTGCGGCGCCGGAGGAGTTCCTTTCTTGATGAAAGGAGGGTAAAATTGTCCAAATGAAGGAGCCGAGGCGGTGATGAGTTTGTATTCGCAAGGCGGGTCGCTAAATCTGCCTGCCTTTGATAGGTCAGCAGATCCTGTGGGACCCACTCAATACGTACTGCCTGCGGGATGCGTGCCGCGAGCCGGTGGATGTCCTGACATATCGAGGGACAGCGGCTAACACGTCGTAGCAACCGGACAACTAGAAGAGCGTCAGTGCGGATGACAACGCGGGCCGCAGGGAGCGTAGTTATGTCGGTCACGGAGCAGAGTGCTTCTTGAACTGCAACCAGCTCAGCACAAAAGGGAAGAAGGGGGTTCCGTAAGCTGAAACCAAGAGGTTTGATTCAAGGCAAGTCTGCACGGACAGTAGATAGATGTCGTTGCTTCGCAGTTTTGTTTGCTTGCGTCTACGTAGACAACAATGGATCTTTCAGGCAGGCAAGCATCTTGTTCCTCAAATTTCTGGCGAAGCAACGATGCCGAATGAGCAGATGTTGGCCGGCGATTATCTGTTGGCTTGTTGTCGCTGAGCTGTACAAACTTCCATGGGGGAAGAACTGGCGTTGGCGGCTGAAGAACGGAGTGTGATGTTGCATAAGTCCTCAGTGCATGCGTGGAGTGCGATAGACTGGCCTTCAACAGGGTGAGTTGTTGGGCTAGTTGGTGTTCGGATTTTACAGGCATATTTTTAGCGCAAAGGACGGGACGAGATACAGACAAGACGAGCACGTGCGCTACTGACAACTGCTTTATTGAAGAAAGATCGAGGCATATAAATACATATCTGGCCTGCGCCAGCGCTACCTAACAAGGAACTTGGAATCACAGCAGATGACGCGAGAGGAAATTGATCTCAGCATTATACAAAACGACAGACGTGTCACTAACGCAGTTCTGACCCCCTTTCCTGATAAAGAAAGCTTCCAAAGTTTCACGGGCAGTTTTTTGACAACTTCTGCCAAGGATTGAAGCACTCCGGAACCGTGGCTCACACTTGGTACAAGCAATGCAGTGGGCAACTAAATTCGTGCGTTCCTTATTGTAGATATCTTTAGCATGCTCCCGGAGTCGATCGTTTACGCAGCGCCCTGTCTGGCCGATGTATATCTTGCCACATGACAGGGGAATCCTGTACACGACGTTCATAGCGCACTGCACAAACCGTTTTTCGTGGTTCTTTTTGCAGCCCCTTTTTTTGTCTTCGCAAGTAATGCGGCGGCTCAGCTGAGCAAGTTTCTTAGGGGCTGAAAAAACCATAGGCACGTCAAACCTATTAGCCACCTTTTTCAGGTTGTGGGATACCTTGTGCAGGTACGGTACCACTTCCGGCTTTTGCTGACCATCCATAGTCTTTGCTGCAGATGTGCGCTTACCAGGATTCATTTTCTTGAGGAGCGTTTCTGCGACTGCCATCACGACCGACCCAGGGAAGCCGGCTGAAAACAGCCTACCCAATTGATGCTCAAAACTTGCCTGCATCTCATGGACACACGACTTCCTTAGCGCCGAATCCAAGCAGAGAGTTGCTAAGCCTCTCTTTACTATTTTCGAATGAGAGGAGTCGTACGGCAAGAGCTCTTTTTGTGCTCGGGGAGAATACGCCCAGCAGACGTGCTTTTCCCTGAACATAAGCCTCAAGTCTAAAAACTGAAGAATCCCTTCGACTGGAAGTTCGTAGGTAAAACTGAGCCCTCTGCCATGTAGTTTAAAATCATCAAGAACACACTGTAGTGTTCGCTCATTAGAAATGGGGCAGAGGTTGTTTAAAACAATTAAAAAGTCGTCCATAAAACGAAAAACTTTAAGGACTTTGTCATTGTTAAAATGATTAAAATGATCGTGTAAAGAGCGATCAATATATGATAAAAAAATGTTGCACAAGCCAGGGGCGATGCATGAACCAATGCAAATGCCCTTCTTTTGTAGATAAAACTGGTCGTCAAATTTGATAAAAGTGGAACGAAGATAAAATTCTAAAAGGCCTAAAAAGTTGTCTACCGTCAAACCTGCAGCATTCTGGAAAGCCACAGCACCATTTTCATCTATGCAATCTTTGACGGCAGCAAACAATTCAGGGTGAGGCACAGCATAAAAGAGCTCTTCTACATCGATAGAGAAGGCATACTTCACGTCACTATTCTCTTCAAAAAATCGAACTATATCGGTAGAGTTCTTCACGAGGAAGGGGTCATTTATCACAAGGCCATTCAACACCTTCAAAAGAAACTTACTGACACAATGGACGACTTTTTAATTGTTTTAAACAACCTCTGCCCCATTTCTAATGAGCGAACACTACAGTGTGTTCTTGATGATTTTAAACTACATGGCAGAGGGCTCAGTTTTACCTACGAACTTCCAGTCGAAGGGATTCTTCAGTTTTTAGACTTGAGGCTTATGTTCAGGGAAAAGCACGTCTGCTGGGCGTATTCTCCCCGAGCACAAAAAGAGCTCTTGCCGTACGACTCCTCTCATTCGAAAATAGTAAAGAGAGGCATAGCAACTCTCTGCTTGGATTCGGCGCTAAGGAAGTCGTGTGTCCATGAGATGCAGGCAAGTTTTGAGCATCAATTGGGTAGGCTGTTTTCAGCCGGCTTCCCTGGGTCGGTCGTGATGGCAGTCGCAGAAACGCTCCTCAAGAAAATGAATCCTGGTAAGCGCACATCTGCAGCAAAGACTATGGATGGTCAGCAAAAGCCGGAAGTGGTACCGTACCTGCACAAGGTATCCCACAACCTGAAAAAGGTGGCTAATAGGTTTGACGTGCCTATGGTTTTTTCAGCCCCTAAGAAACTTGCTCAGCTGAGCCGCCGCATTACTTGCGAAGACAAAAAAAGGGGCTGCAAAAAGAACCACGAAAAACGGTTTGTGCAGTGCGCTATGAACGTCGTGTACAGGATTCCCCTGTCATGTGGCAAGATATACATCGGCCAGACAGGGCGCTGCGTAAACGATCGACTCCGGGAGCATGCTAAAGATATCTACAATAAGGAACGCACGAATTTAGTTGCCCACTGCATTGCTTGTACCAAGTGTGAGCCACGGTTCCGGAGTGCTTCAATCCTTGGCAGAAGTTGTCAAAAAACTGCCCGTGAAACTTTGGAAGCTTTCTTTATCAGGAAAGGGGGTCAGAACTGCGTTAGTGACACGTCTGTCGTTTTGTATAATGCTGAGATCAATTTCCTATCGCGTCATCTGCTGTGATTCCAAGTTCCTTGTTAGGTAGCGCTGGCGCAGGCCAGATATGTATTTATATGCCTCGATCTTTCTTCAATAAAGCAGTTGTCAGTAGCGCACGTGCTCGTCTTGTCTGTATCTCGTCCCGTCCTTTGCGCTAAAAATATGCCTGTAAAAAGACTGGCCTTAAGGTTGCGCGCTTCATGGCGCTGCTGCACCAGCTCATCAATGGTATTGAGCTGCGCATTCTTTTGTAAAGCTATGACCGGTGTAATCCGTGGAAGGCACGTAATGGTCCTCATAGCCTCTCGGTTCACGGCTTCAAGGCGATCCCATTGGGCTCTTGTAAGATGTTGAAACTGGGCTTGATAAACAATACGTGGCTGCAGAATTGCCCTCACCAATTGCCGTGCAACGAACAAGCCTGCGCCACCAGTTTTAGGGGCAATTCTTCTAATCAAACTCAAAGTCTGAATAGCTTGCCTTTTTGCCTGAGAAAGCCATGCAGTCGCTGATCCTGATTGGTGAATCATTAAGCCAAGGATTTTTACACTCGCACTTTCCTGTAGTGGGGTGCCTGATAGACAAATACGGATTGGACTTGCAGCAAGCTTACGGCGTCCCCAGCGGTTGGCGACTGACGTGTATGTTGTTTTATGCACGGATAGTTGAAGTCCGATGGATGATGCGTAGTTACATTTAACATCCAAGGCAAATTGAAGGGCACCCTCCTTAGTACGGAGATCTTGGTGAGTACTCCACACCGTTATGTCGTCAGCGTACTGAAGAAATTTCATGTCACGGATGTCATGTAAGCGCCAAGCCAGCGGGATGAAAGCAATATAAAATAACGTCGGCGACAATACTGATCGATGGGGCACGCCGCTGAGAGGAACAAATGATCCGACCGCTTCGCCGCTGAGGCGTATTGCAAATTTTCTGTCTTCCAAAAATGATTGGACAAAACTACGCACTCTCAGAGAAGATGAAGCATGTCAATGGAGTTCAGAATGGCTGCATGACTGATGCTGTCATATGCCTTTTCAACGTCCATTGCTAAAACAGTACGCACATTGCGGCTGCGGGTAGACGACAAAACTGCAGACGCTAAGACAGTCAACCCGTCCTCTCTAGCAATATATGGACGAAAGCCGATTTGTGCTGGGTGATAAAAACCGTGCGCTCCAGCCACCATGACAATCGTGTGGCTAGCATTTTCTCCTCCAGCTTGCACAGCGTAGGAGTTAAGGAGATAGGTCGCAAGTTTCCAAGGTCCGTCGGAGGCTTTCCTGGTTTCGGGATAGGAATCACGACAGCGGATTTCCAGCTCTCGGGCACTACGCCATCGAACCATACTTTGTTTATGGTGTCAAGTAGTTGAGGGAGTGCAGCGCTAGTCAGGGTCTTGTACACCTCGTACTGAATATTGTCCGGCCCGGGCGCTGTTTTCCGTTTCGCATCATCTATTGCAGCCAGCAACTCAGGCATAGAGAATGGACACGCAATCCCATCTACGTCGACATCAGACGGCATTTCATATACATGCGCTGGGATGCCTGCCGTATTTAAACTAGCGGATGAAGAAGGCACAGCATCGTATTTGGGAAAAACTTTCGCGCTGCTTCTTTGGCGAAATCATCTGGCGACAAATAAGCAGCAAAACATGCGGTTGTACGGAATGTTCGCCAGAGAGAGGCATTCGAGGATTTTGCAGAAAATTGTTCGCACCACGCATGTCACTGCCGCCGAGAGAGATCGCGTTCATATTTGCGTGCCTTAGCTTTATGATAGTGCAATGGCATACGTGCCTGCGACGAAGTAGGGTCTCTCGTAGCAGCCAGCTCGGATTGACGGCGTGCCGCCCACAAGTTAAGAAGGCCGCGGTCACGTGTCGGTCGACCAACATCAGTCCAGGTGGCAGTTGTAGCACTGTTGAGCGCTGTTTGTATGCGCTCAACAAGGACTGGCCAAGAATCTGAGGAGGGATTGTCCATACAGGAGCGGAAACTGTCCCAGTTGATCACAGAACATTTGTAGCGTAAAGATCGGAAATATGAGGTGTGAATACCGATGATGATAGGGTGATGATCACTTGCCCAGCAGTCTGGCTCCATGTGCCAGGACGGAGTACCCGGACCCGACCACCACGTCAAGTCTGGAGCATAGGAAGCACTGCGAGTTTGACGCACTGGCCGTGTTGCTGTCCCAGGATGATTGAGAAGCACAAATTAGGCATCCGTGAAGGCGTCCCGCACACGCCTGCCACGAGGGCTTGAAGTGGGGTACCCCCAATCCTGGTGAGGAGCGTTAAACTCGCCTCCGACTAAAATCGAACACTCGGGATACTGCCGACGGACACTTGTTAACCAGCCAAGATTAATAGGGGAGGAAGCACCACCGGTTGGTCTAACGTAAAATGAAACGACCACAACGGTTCCCTCCTTAAGTTTTGCAGCCACTGCCACTACCTCTTGATACGACGTGAACCAGTTTTCGAGAGCAAGGCGTACATGCGGAAAACGTGAGTCCACATACACCGCCGCCTTTCCCGGGGGAGCAGCAGTTTGTACACGACGGTCTATCATTGAAGGAGACATGTAGGCACTGAAGCCTGGAATCGATGGCAAGGCGTTTGTTTCCTGTAGCAGCATGGCCCATACCTGGAGCTTGTGAATTTGTAGACGGGTCTTGAGCTCTCCCACCTTCGTGGAAATGCCTCTGCAGTTCCACTGCAGCACACCGGAACGACTGGAACTTGCCATTTCTAATTACTAGCCCAAGCGTTGTAGAATCACGGACGTCAGGTTGGACAACTGGTTGACTATAAACCGGAGCAAAGAAGTCGCAGAGTTGTCCAGTGGCATTGCGGTAATCTGTGAAGAGGCGGCAGGAAATGACACTGGTGGACGGCAGGAAGGCGATGTTGCTGCGCCATTGACAGATGTGGCGGATGTTTCCGCTGCCCGTCTACGTCGAGCGAGCAGTTCACGGTGTAACCGGAGCTTGGTGACCTCCGCTAAAAGACAAGAACTTTTCGTTCTTAACGAAAAGACAGACACAGGATTAAAACAGGAAGACGAAAAGAGCCCTCTTTCCGTCCTCCTGTTTTCTTCCTGTGTCTTGTCATGTGCGAAACTCGACTTAAGAACAACCATGCACAATCTATCTCAACAAGAAGTTCTTCCAAACTAGTATGCATTATCCTGTCGAACCATCCTACCGCCTACCTCTGCTGCGTACTGCGTAATGATAGCTGTGAGACTATCGTTCATAGCTTGGACATTGGGGTCGTTGTCCTCAGTTAAAGGTGAATATCTGTTCTGAAGCTATATCCTCAATTTGTGTACTTTCCCTCTTACCACTAACTCATTAATGGGCTTCCGCTTCACTAGTTTCTTCCGGTTCCTCATTGGGGAATCTTAACATGCAGTGGTCGCTAGAACGCGTATGACTCTGTCTTAATTTACGTCGGTGTGCAGACTCTTCCTGCACGGCACCGCCGGCTTATCGCCGTTTTATCCTTTTCCGGAAGGCACCCTACATTGCTCTTGGGCCACGTCGGTACCGCCTGCTTAGAGTGCGTTACACACAAGATGCCATGGCACATGCCGAACTGGCGTGCCGACTTGCCTGCGACCATGTCTCCACGTCAAGAGCATATGAGGATTCGGCGTTGGTCATAAAGGGAATTGTGTTATGCGTGTCATTTTTTTTTTGACATGGTAAAGCATGTTGTAGAGGGCTTCAACGGTTCAGTAAATCAACAGCGACATGCTTGCGTGCGACGGCGCTGCGAAACTTATTTCCATGACATATTTTTTTGCATACGCTGGTAAGCACGCTTGTTTAGAATGCTGAAGCGGGGGTCCTCTAAGCTAACGAATACAATCTGAGGTACCGCGCTTCTGAGACATAATTCTAACGTTCGATCGAAGCCGCAAATACATGCGAGAGATGTAGCCCGAGAATCGTGCATCAGGGAAAGCAGCTACAAAAAGGTTTTTCTTCCATGGTGCATTGCGCGCTGTCTGAACAGACCTGCTCATAGGTGCACTAGTCGGCCGCACGTAGTTGTTTACGCGCAAACATCTAGGCATTCGATTTGGTACTCCAGCTTTGCACTAAATGTATTATATTTTAGACGGTAACATGATGAGGCGAAGGTCAGCTAGCAGCATGTTAGTGAGACAGCTATTGTTGAAAGTGGTGCGAGAAATATGCACGAGAGCATTTGCACTTTTGATGGCATTGTGGTGAGGAGCTGGGTTTAATCTGTGAAACCTGCATACAAGTTGCTGTTCTCTCATGTAACGTAAAGTCGCCTTGTATGGGACTCCACGACTGCAAGCAACCTAAAAAGAATTCATATGCTTGAAATAGAGCTATACTGAGTATTGTTCTTTTTTCTGAGACCAAAGTAAAAAATAGCATTCTAATGATGCACGCATAATCAGGATTTCTTCTGTCTACAGTTTTAGACTCATTTCCATAAACAGCTCTTTCAGAACATACGTTTTGAAACATTAGCCTATCGAACACCGAATGGAACACTGATACCAGACACAATCCACCACGGCATATGAAAACTGCTAGGACCAATTATGGCCACCAAATGGTTGCTCATCGGCTACCCACATAAGCACGTTACATGAAAATAATGTTTGTGTAGTGACTATGTTGACCCACGAGCTTTTCGACCATTTTCTGCATTTACATGAGGAGCTTGGCTGCATTTCATTTTCTTGAAATGTATCACTCACTTTGTGCTTGTTTTCAATCAGTGTGATATCACCTTATTATATCTGTAACTGCAATTCTCGCCCATTGTATGTGTACATGGGTCAAGGCTGGTCAAGCTCTTGAGGCTTTCTTCCTCAGCCCTCTTCACCCTTTCAGGTGAATAATGCCGTATTCTTAAACCCTGCTTGCAGGATCCAATGTCCAGGCGTGGTGGAAAAGTCTGAGAGACATATTCACAAAAAAACACCGCGCCTGGAAGGATGGCATTCCGAGTGGCTCGGGAGCGGACGCTGTGAAGAAGGTGCGAGGGCCGTATTTCCACCTGCTCATGTTCTTGAAAGACCAGGTGGATATCGGCAGGTATGTCTCCATTGCTTGATGCTTACAGTTAACTTTTCAAAACAATTTATTTTCTCATCGGGGCCCATAGGAGAGTGTTACAGGAAGTACTTTGATTTGGGCTAGTTGGTTCATATCTTGGAAGAAGTTAGGACGGCGCTAAAACGACAAAGACAAAGAGGCGCGCCCGTCCTGTTGTGGCGCCCGTCCTGTTGTGTTCGTGCCTCTTTGTCTTTGTCGTTTTAGCGCCGTCCTAACTTCTTCCAAGAGAGTGTTACATAGGGGGGGGGGGGGGGATTCACATGACAACAACCAGATGATGTAAAAGGAGTTTAAAAAAATACAACAGTAGTTGCAATAATAAGGCAAAACATATTCACCAGTTTGAGGTTTTACACTGTAAAGAGTGCAATCTCTCCTTTTAGGCTTGAATCGCATTGAAAAGTGGTGCGAAAATCACATGTTATTGAACCTATGCTTGTGTGAAACTGTGAGGATGATGACCAGGCTAAACGATACCAAAACACTGCACAGTACTGGAGCTGCTGTTTCCAAACATTCATGAAGGAATGCTAGCAAAGCTAAGGTGTGAAAAAGTAGCATGCGCTGATTAGCATCACGTAACATACATTTTTTTTCAGCACCTTCTCCTACAGCCACCATTCGGACGAAGCAGCCTGTGTAGAAACTGCTGAGGCAGTGCTGAATGGAATGTTCACCGACGGTGACGGTAAGAACGTGCATTCATATTCCTTACTGCCTATTTGCAAAGGTATATACAACACCCAAAGGTCCATACATACAATAGATCTAGGCAGTACTAAAGCCAAACAGAGACATAAAATTCACACCAGCACCATCTAGAAACACCACAAGCTGGTCTTAAGAGGAAAATACCATTGCATCTAGTGCAGTCAGCAAGGCCTAACTTTATCTTTGCTCATGTGGGCTCATGTCTGGAATGCATGTTCATATGGAGAAACTTAGCAGAGCAAGTTTCTGAAGAGTCATTTTGCTCTTCTGAACTCTGTCGCATAATATAAAAAGCTATGCAGTGATTCAGTTTTACACTTCTATTTTTTTTTCTATACGCACTGGCAGAACCGTCCCAGGAGAGCTGCGTCCTTGGCAGAACTGAAAGCCCGGAGCCAAGCATATCTTACGGCTGCCCACAGACCACACAAGCAACCACCCCTCTACAAGTGCAACGCTCTGCAAAAAGGAAACGCCGGGATGATGAGAGGGTACGGTTACAAGAGGACTTGGGAAAAATTGAGCGACTCATCAAGCATGACAGAGACCAGGCCTCTCTGTATGGCCAAATTGTGGCCCACAAGCTGCACAATTGCCCAAAAGAACGCAAGCAAGAAATGGAGCTTGAACAACTGCAACTTATTTTGAAGTACACATTTAATGAAGTGAAGTTCAATAAATTACGCATTTTCCGTAGCACATAGCAGCACGAGCACAGAGCATGAAGGCGCGAAAACAGAACAAGCATTGAACTTCAACTTAATTCTGAAAATTGCCAAGCCACTGTATATACACCCGCTGAAACAAACAGAACAACCACCAGGATTTCAAGAAAAATTTTGTAGCCCTGGTAGGCATTTTGTTTTTTTTTTCAGGGAGTGTGTATGCATTGTTTTGGCCGTTTTCCGAATGGAAGTTTAGCGCTGGTTTTGTCTTCATGTCCTCACGCTCTGCCCTCATGCCACTACATGCTGCTGAAAATGATGCAACACCAACTGCTTAGGTAGCTTGTTTCATTCAAAAAATTAATTTTTCGTCGAACCGAGTGCAACGGGTTAGAGTGGACAGAGTAGCAGGCAGCAAAGAAGTTTGAAGTTTGAAGTTTGAAAGTTTATTCGGCCATATTACAATATGCCCCCGGGGAGAGGCAAAAGGAGGCAGACAGAGCGTGCCTCCTGACGAGGCCTACACCCCGGCTTACACATCTGGACACTGGTGACTAGACGGCAAATCATGTTTACAAAAAAACAATCATTTTCAAGAAAAGAACAGCACACTTAAGGGTATCAAACCTGATCACGAAACAAGAGAGAAATCATTACTATAATGTTAAAAAAACAAAAACAAAAACATGACATCGTAACGCCCGAACTGTCTAATCATAAATGCAACACAGATAACTAAAAAAACGAAAATAATTACAAATTTTATAACAATCACTGGAGTATAAATATACAGGCAGCAAAAAAAGAATCAGTACCAACTAGACTCAAGTAATCGCAAAATTACAAAACAGGAAAGAGCAACTTCAATTTTTTCTTAAAGGCAATAGAGCTCGTAGCTTCTTGAGACATTGTCACTAAAGATGGGTGCGCATTACATAAGGCTGCAATTTGGTTAGTTACACTTTGTGTTCCATAATTCGTTCTGGATCTTGTAGCAGATAGGGAAACCACGCGCAATTCATATTTAATGTTTCTAGAAAAGTACATATTCTGGAAAGAAGTTAAATCCTCCTTAATTTTATAAAACATGTGAATCGCTAAGCTAAAGTTGTAACATATTTGAACAGCGCAATAAAACAACGGGACACAACGAAGAAAGGACACCACAAGCGCTGACTCGCAACTAGATTTTAATTCACGTCCAAGCATCTTAAATACTAAGAACGCCAAACACAAACAAGAGGGAAAAACCAAAAGAAAAACGATACAAAGCTGCTAATCATGCCCACAAAGGTGACAATCAGCACGAGCGCGAGACTACACATCTTGGCCGGATAAAAACATCATCTCTTTATCAGTTAGTGTGACAGAAGGATCACTAATACAGCTATCAGGTTCCAAGCGGATGTGAAAAGCCTCCAAAATTTCCCGCGTTAGGCTGTCATTATGTTTTCCTAGGATGACGGTGTTAGACAACAGAGGGGTGCAAGTACCTTCTCTCCAGTGGCGGGCAAGGTTACAAGAAGACCCATTACCTCGGGACCTGTGGTGCTCACTAAGACGAGCGTTGATGCAACGTCCTGTCTGGCCAATATAACTCAACCCGCAAGTGCACGGAATCCTGTAGACAACCCCCACATTACAGGGCACAAAAGGGTTCTTATGGTTGGTCTGACAACCCCCAGTCTTTTTCTTCGCGGTTGTTGCCTTAGCCTTCTCTTCCACCTGCCTGCAAACACCTCTAAGTTTTTTAGGCGCTGAAAAGACCACATCAACATCGTATCTCGCCGCAACATTCTTCAAACCATGTCCCACACCATGCGTGTAAGGCACCACCACAAACTTCTTTTTTTCCCTTTTTGGCTTATCCCCGCTCTCAAGAGCGGGGATAAGCCAAAAAGGGAAAAAAAGAAGTTTGTGGTGGTGCCTTACACGCATGGTGTGGGACATGGTTTGAAGAATGTTGCGGCGAGATACGATGTTGATGTGGTCTTTTCAGCGCCTAAAAAACTTAGAGGTGTTTGCAGGCAGGTGGAAGAGAAGGCTAAGGCAACAACCGCGAAGAAAAAGACTGGGGGTTGTCAGACCAACCATAAGAACCCTTTTGTGCCCTGTAATGTGGGGGTTGTCTACAGGATTCCGTGCACTTGCGGGTTGAGTTATATTGGCCAGACAGGACGTTGCATCAACGCTCGTCTTAGTGAGCACCACAGGTCCCGAGGTAATGGGTCTTCTTGTAACCTTGCCCGCCACTGGAGAGAAGGTACTTGCACCCCTCTGTTGTCTAACACCGTCATCCTAGGAAAACATAATGACAGCCTAACGCGGGAAATTTTGGAGGCTTTTCACATCCGCTTGGAACCTGATAGCTGTATTAGTGATCCTTCTGTCACACTAACTGATAAAGAGATGATGTTTTTATCCGGCCAAGATGTGTAGTCTCGCGCTCGTGCTGATTGTCACCTTTGTGGGCATGATTAGCAGCTTTGTATCGTTTTTCTTTTGGTTTTTCCCTCTTGTTTGTGTTTGGCGTTCTTAGTATTTAAGATGCTTGGACGTGAATTAAAATCTAGTTGCGAGTCAGCGCTTGTGGTGTCCTTTCTTCGTTGTGTCCCGTTGTTTTATTGCGCTGTTCAAATATGAATCAATACCAACTCGCCCAGTTCGCAGCTTTAATAAAGTTGTAACAGTCAAGGAAACTGCGTGCATGAAAAGTTTTGAAGAGGTTTGTTTCATCAGTTGGATTTATACATAAGGCACGTAAGGCTCTTTTCTGGAGGGCAAATAATTTATGTGATTCAGTTTTATTGCAGGTACCCCATACTAGATTGCAATATACTAGATGAGAGTGCACCAAAGAAATATAATTGTTTTCTAACCTGCATTGGTAAAAGGTGTCTTAATCGTTAAATCACACATAACGATCTCGCCATTTTCAATCGGATGTTGTTCACGTGAGCACTCACGTGATCACGTGAGTGATCATCTTCTTCGTCTGCATAGCCCGGTGGACAATATGGTGTGTTCTTTGTCGCGGAAAGAAAGTTATGCAGAGCACAGCATGCTAAAACAGCAAATGCTGCATTACGAGGCAGGAGGTTCAATGGGCCCAGAAGAACTCTCCATCGAGCAGTCAGGATGCCAAAGGCATTTTCCACAATACGTCTGTAATAAACACGGTATATCCATGGTAATCATCTGTCAACTTGCCATAGGGGTTTTCATTGTCATTGCGCTCCAGGTAAAAGTATCAAACATTACTAAATTTCATTGGATAAAGTAACTAGCATTATATATTGCAGCCACCAGTTCTACAGGCCAGGTGTAGCACATCTGACTTGGTGAAGGCCTTTATCTTCACCGCTCTGCTTTTTCTTTGAGACATTCTTTTTCCTCTAAGTACCTCAAGTACTATGCAAAATACTGGAGTAAATTTAGCTACTGAGACAAATTCCCTTATGAAACAATGCCAGAAATTATGTAGTTTATAGTTCAGGAGACCATTTTGTTTTCTTGTAACAGATAAAGGCATGCTTAACAAGGTGATGGTTCGGGCTAGTGGGTATGCGTTATGATCCATAGCGCAGCAACAAAACAGGGAACAAACACAAGCGCTGAACTTGCACTGCGGCTTTATTTGGTGCACATAGAATTTATACATGAAGTAAAGAACGATACCAGTCAGATTAGACAAGGTACTTTGTGAACAAAGCTTAAAAATCACATGCAATACATTTAACCGGTTGGCATACTGCTCCGAGTCTAAAAATGCCTATCTTTCTTTGTCAGCGACAATGACGGACTGCTGACGCACCTTTCAGGTCCAGCTCTTTCGATTGCGGGAGCCTCGATAATTTCCCTTGTTAACCTATCCACATTTCTGCCAATCACCTCGCATTCTTTAAAACCAGGCTTGCATTTATGAGCACGACAGTGCCGAGCCAAATTGCTGGAACCGCCATCCCTAACTTCGCTATGGTGCTCGCTTAACTGCTCATTAAGGCATCTGCCTGACTGCCCAATGTACGCCTTGCCGCATGAAAGCGGGATACTGCAGACTATTTCTTCAGTACACTGCACGAAAGGGTTTCTATGCCGAATCGTGCAACTATTCTGAAGCCTGCTGTCGGGGACAGGTGGCCTTGCAAATGCGGGAGAATTTTTCTGGTGCAGACATATACGAATTCACTCCCACTTTTTGTGCTACCTTCTTGAGAGAGTGTGACAGCTTGTGGATATATGGCACCACCACTAACTTGCTGCCCCCTTCGCCATCAGTTCCAGTCTTCTTGGCCTTTTCCTGCTGATGCAAGCTCTCAGCGACCGAAACTAATAAGTGTCTCGGGAATCCTGCTGCTCGGAGGCGGTCCACCTGCTTATAAAAACTACTTTTCGTCAAGCATGCGCAGGACTTGCTAACTGCGTTTGAAAAGCACGTCTTCACGACCCCTCGCTCTGAAGTCGACCTTTGTTAGCTGGAATCAGGAGATATTTCTGTAAAAGGATGGAGTATGCATCGGCTCGAGCATTTCTCCAGCGCTCAGTGACCTCTACTTTGCTAGTCTAGGCAGGCGACTGCAAAATAAACTGGATGTTGCTGTTGTCATTTGGACGTTTAGTTTTGTTGATGACTACCTAGTGGTCCTTCGGAGGAGCCATAGAGATGTTTCTGTAACAGCCGCAACTGCTATTTCTACCTTCTCTGAGTGTATGCACCCTCTGAAGATCACCCATGAGCTTCCGGTTGAGGGCACTGTTCGGTTTCTTGACCTAAAACTGGTTACTGGACAGCAGGTTTGTTGGATGTATGAGCCCAGAGCTGAGAAGCCCCTATTACCCTTTTCGTCTGCGCATACGAGGCTGGTCAAGCGAGGGGTCGTGAAGACGTGCTTTTCAAATGCAGTTAGAAAGTCCTGTGCATGCTTGATGAAAAGTAGTTTTTATAAGCAGGTGGACCGCCTCCGAGCAGCAGGATTCCCGAGACACTTATTAGTTTCGGTAGCTGAGAGGTTGCATCAGTAGGGAAAGGCCAAGAAGACTGGAACTGATGGCGAAGGGGGCAGCAAGTTAGTGGTCGTGCCATATATCCACAAGCTGTCACACTCTCTCAAGAAGGTAGCACAAAAGTGGGAGTGAAGGTGTATATGTCTGCACCAGAAAAATTGTCCCAAATTTGCAAGGCCACCTGTCCCGACAGCAGGCTTCAGAATAGTTGCACGATTCGGCATAGAAACCCTTTCGTGCAGTGTACTGAAGAAATAGTCTACAGTATCCCGCTTTCATGTGGCAAGGCGTACACTGGGCAGTCAGCCAGATGCCTTAATGAGTGGTTAAGTGAGCACCATAGGGAAGTTAGGGATGGCGGTTACAGCAATTTGGCACGGCACTGCCTTGCTCATAAATGCAAGCCTAGTTTTAAAGAATGCGAGGTGATTGGCAGAAATGCGGATAGATTAACAAGGGAAATTATCGAGGCTGACGCAATCAAAAGAGCTGGACCTGAAAGCTGCATCAGCAGTCCAGCATTGTCGCTGACAAAGAAAGATATGGCATTTTTAGACTAGGAGCAGTATGCCAACCGGTGAAATGCATTGCATGTGATTTTTAAGGTTTGTTCACAATGTATCTTGTCTAATCTGACTGGTATCGTTCTTTACTTCATGTATAAATTCTGTGTTCACCAAATAAAGCCGTAGTGGAAGTTTAGCGCTTGTGTTTGTCCCCTGTATTGTTGCTGCGCTATGGATCATAAAGGCATGCCCAGCTTACAGAATGTCATTCAATACCTTGCTCTGCTGAGCCTGTAGTTGAATGCCCTCTTGGTAGGCTCCACGTTCTTGCCGGGGTAAGGACGCAAGAAATCTTGCCTCAGCTGAAAAGCTCCATCCCAGACGAAGACGTGTGGCGCAACTATTAGGTCTTTGGAAGGCATGCTGGTGCTGGCAAGTTCACAGCGTTATGGGCGAGATTTTTTCCAAACGTGCACTCCTTGAAGACGCCTCTATCGCTTGTCGCCCAGGAGCGCCAACGTCCACCATCAAAAACCTGTACTTTGCGTTAACTACAGTCATAAGCACGATGTAGAATGTGCCCTGAAAAATGCATACCACAACATATGCATCAACAAACCCTGTATTCGTTACAGAGTCTGGACAGGTATAATAATAACTAACTGCACTGAATGAACCGTACCTTATGGTAGCAAACATTTCTACCGGAAAGCGGTGGTGCTGTTATTTGTACGTGCTTCCCGTCAACTGCACCAACACAGTTGGGAAAATTCCAGCGCTTGACAAATTCATCCGCAGTTTCTTGCCATCGCTCAGGCCCTGGCTCCTAGATAGCAGAGAGAAAAAAAGAGATTTGTGGAGGATCTAGTTTTGTATGCCAATGAAATGCCATAACTCGTTTTACTTTTCACACTACTTCATTTCAGCCACTACAAAACTTTTCATATTGCTCTTTAAAATGACAGATTGAACTGATGGCTTTCCGGAATGAATCATATATGCAATATTTTCTATTTAAGCTCCACAACAGCAGGCACCAATAAAATAAGACAAGCAGCACTCACTGGAATATACAGTGGCTCCAAATACTCCCAGATAATCCTGCAAGTGTCATGGATCACCTTTCCGCATGTCGATGGCGCAACTCTAAACACCATGGCCACCTGTTTGATGGCCATTACTGAGGAAAGGTACCTGCATACAATGAAAAATTATAACGTGCATAAGAACATGGCTGTTGTCACGAGCACTGCAAGTTCCTGAATTGTGATGGCCAGCCTCTCTTCAGAGCAGAAAGGCTCCCTGCAAAGGAACTGGTGTTCCAAATCCCTTTTGATGATCCTATGCAGCTCATCGAACAGCTGCGGGGTCATTCTGTAGTATTGGAAGAACATGTGCGGGTCCTTCCTCATGAGTTTATACTGAAATCACGATAGAAAACAAAAGTAAGCTCAGCGGTATACCTCTATTTCATGAAAAAGTTACAATTTCTGTCCTAATCATTTATTCCACTTCACTGGGTTCTTGGCAAGGAAAAGGACACGAAAAACTACGGCTTTTTTTAACGCCTGTTTTTCTACGGGTTGTACACTTAGTCTCTTCTACAGGCAAAGCTTTTCCTTCACTATTCTAGTTGTCAATAGCACGGTATCGGGAGCGGTGCACAGCAAACATGTGAACACGTGCGCTTGTTAAATAATAAACCCCTTCCCGGAGAATCCTAAGCTCCCGACTGCGTTTCATGGCCCATGCGGAACGGAGGTCGAGGTTGACGGGACTGACGGCACTATGACGCTTTCGCGGCAATATTTCTTGATATACGTGGGACGACGCCAGAATGGAATCGCTCAGGATGATGAACTAAAAGGGCCCTTATTTCGAGCACAACCGCGGGCCACACGAGGCTATAATCGCATTTTTTATGCCTACTTAAATGTAATCAACGTATATTCACGACGTCCAGCTGGTACCCTGAACGTACAATTAATTGAAAACATGCTGCAAGAGCTGCCTGATCTATGATGTTCTCCGAAAAGTGGAAAATCTGATGCCCACGGCTCGCGAAAGCAGGCAAATGTAAAATTTATACACGGAGATATTGGCTACTTGAGGATTCCGCCTGCACCTGAGCATATTGCACGAGAAGCAGAAGAGAGGTCAATCGGTCAACCGCTAGCAATAGCCAAAACGTACTTACCGAGGTGTGGTACTCGCCCTCCTTTTTTCGCGCCTTCCACTCGGGATGGACCCAGAATCTCCTTTTTCTGCTCCTCTTCTCTTCATGTTTTCTCATCTTCATGAGGAGTAACTTCTTCTTCAGCAGAAGTAGGCGACAGAGTACCCCCATGGAGAGACGAGTCTAAAGAGTAGCGAAACGCTCAACCACAGCTCAACCAAAAAAGAAATCGACAGGACGAAGGATGAGCCGAAGAGGTGCTCGCATCTGTTTACCTCGTGTGCACAGTGCAGCCGTCTAGCGTGCGCACTCCGCTTAAACGAGCACAAAAATACCGAAATATTCTAAAAAGTTGGTGAAGTCAATCGTAAACAATTGTTTAGAACGTTTCTTTTGTATTTAGTTGCTATAAGCAAAGAAGAATTGTTTCTAAATATTATTTATTTATTTTCTTCTGGCGAAAATTTTTTCATCCCGTCTGGCCACACTGAGGCGGCGTCCGCTGGTTCTTCGCTCCATGTATCCGCAACCAGCGAACTCTCCTCGCCGCGCAACCGCGGCGCTTCCTGCCGCGCGAACGTCGTCGGAAAAAACGTCGCATGTATCCCGGGCATAACACGTACAAAGAAAAAGAAAAGCAATGAAGCATAAACGCTAAGATACTGCAGTGTGAAACACTTATCTATTACGGAATGCACTAAAAAAATAAGAGCGTCGAACACTCAACAACATATGCAGGTAGGTCGTTCCAAATACGGATAGTTGTAGGAAAAAAATGAGGTTTTGAACACATTTCTTCTGCACAAAAAGGCGCACGTGCACCTTCTTTGAATGAAACGAACGGGTTTACCGCTGGGTAACTGGATGAAAATGTGCATTTCTGTTTAATCCAGGTTGTTTATGGTAGATCAATCTGAACATTTTTATTCTTTGTTGCCATGCAAGAATGCAATTTTTTTCATATGACGTACGTCTTGACAATAACAATCATTATATCCCCAGATCACCTGACTGAAGTCTTACATTTTTCTCTATTAACGTTTTTGCTATCGTCAAAAGCGTTCCCCATTGGTTTTTTATGGCAATCTTAACTTTTCTATGCTATCGGTGGAACTTTGTTTAAAAGAAAGATTTTGCTATAAATAAGAAGAATGTACCATTATTTTCAATATTTCTATAACAATACCTTACAATTTTCATTTTTTCGAAATGTTTGTCCGAGAATATTGGATATAGGACGAGCAAGGCAGTGTCCTTTCTTGAGCTAGTCCTGCACGCTGTGTTGTGCGCGTGTTTTTTTTCGCGCAGCTTTAACATGTTAAAAGAAATATATCAACTAGCCCAACGTCGTGTTCTGCCTTGCCATTTTCCTATCTGATAGGCCATAGGAATTCTCACTTGTAACTAAACTTCGCGATCGCTGAGTTTGCATGTTTACGGAAAATTTCTTCTTGTTCACTAACCCCAGCAGAGAGATTAGGGATTTAGCAAGTAAAGACGACTGAAAACTATTTGATTTGCTACTTGTGTTACCAGGTGCTGAACCTTGATATCTTCATAAGGCTGCCTCGCCCGGCAGTTAGTATTTCCGCTAGACAAACGCTGTCACCGATGTGTAAAGATCGTCGTGCGTTACTTGAGAAAGCGCGAAAGATTTCTTAGGGTGTAACGCGTGCTCTATCAGGTAACCAACGAAATTGCGGCGATGAGTTCTGCGTTTTTGTCGCTTTAGTACGACGAAAACATCCTTTACAATATTTCGCATATCTGCAAACGGGCAAACGTTGGGCAGACAGGGAAAGTGCCTAAAAAGAGAGCATGAGAGGGTCTCTGAACAAGCTGTAAAGTCTGGAAATTCAGCACCTCACTGCACACAATGTGAATGCATTCCACTACTAAAAAAGACAGAGCTTATAGGTAGAGCTAAGAGCAGGAAAGAACGAGATTTTATCAATGCATTTGCCATAAAGATTCCGCGAGATCACCGGTGTGTCAGTGCACGTTCGGTAATTTTAGGAAAAACCAAATTTAACTAAGTGAAGGACCAGATTAGGAAACTTTTTTAATATGCACTTGTTCGCTGACAAGATTTTTTCCTGTTTGCTTTCTAATTTTGTTTTTTACACGTGAAGGCGCGGATCCAGGCCTACTGTCCTTAAAGAAAAAAGGCTGCGCTAAAAATGCATTTCGTACGCATTGTAATAATTTCGTTTCAATCTTGCGTTTCTTGTTCCTATATGCTTTAATTCTAATACGAATGCTTTCTATGTGTGGTAGGAGTAATATTTTGAACATTCTTACAAGTTCTTCAAGAATACAACTTCCACCCGGTTAGCATATTTACTAAACAATAAAGGTATACTAAAAATATGCATTAAATAGATTACATTACATTGGAATAAAAATACATTATAATATACAATTAATACATTAAAAATATATTCACCTCGACTTAAAAAAGGTGTACTTTTCGGATTTACCAGATACGACTGGTCAGTCGTTGAAAAAGCCGAACTAATGACTGAACCAGCTGTCAGCACAAGGAGCCAATCCCAGAGAAAACGCGTTGTCATCAAGTAGTCTATGACAATGCATGATCACGTGACGGGACTTGAACGGGAAAGATGTCGCCACACCGCAAATGCTGACAGAAATTGACGTCAGCGAACAGGAACTCCTCTGACAAGCAGATACGTGGCCTGCTTTATATATACCCCCGAGAGACGACACATTATCTTGCCCGGTGAGGCTTTTTTGCGCTAAGACTGCGGGCCCCCAAATTGTCGCACAAGTGTCGGAGTGGTCGCGTTCGAATCCGGGGGCTATCTATAGCAGGATTGCTAGTCGTAAACTGGGTCAGGCATCGGTCAGGAGTCGAACTGTAAACCAAAAATTCAGGGGGGCACTTTGTTGACCTAAAGTGCTGTAAGGCGCAAGCGTTTAGCGCGGTGTTGCTGCTGGTGTCACTGATGTGGGTTTAAGTTGTTAATTAAGTCCCCAATTGCTTGGGGATCTTAAATGTTGGAGACATTGGAGGGTATCTGGGAGGCACCCTTCTGATTCGACGCCTTTCAGTAAACACTCTCCAGCGTCCTAGATAATGTGAATTACATATGCGGTGGCAGGAAGGAGCGCAGGCGTTAGCACACTCGGCTTCGGAACAGAAGGATGGTGGTTCGAATTCCATCGTGCGCAAAGATTTTTTTCTTATCGAGGTGCTCAAGAGCGTAACGGACGGACGGACAGGGCCGTGGCTGTGAGTATGAGCCCATTAGAGGCTTTCGCCTTCAAAGCTGCTTTGGCGTCTATGGGAGCCCGTCGGCCTTGCTAGACGGGGTCCTTTTCGCTAGTATCTTCGGGACCGGAGGTGCGCATGACACCGTTGCTGGTATAATGCTATCCCGGTGTCCGCACGTAATTTAAATAAGTGGTGATTGCCTTCCTGCTAGATGTTACCATAAACGAAAGGACGTCATAAAAGGGGAAGATTTCACTATTTTTGGAAACGTGATTTCGAGCTTAGGAGGGCAGATGTGTAGCCCAGTTGTTCCGCGGCAGCTTGAACAATGCTGCAAATATGTTTACGGGGACTGCCCAATTGTTAGAATTGTATTATAATTTGGAAGAATAAATTGCGTGTGTACGGAAACACTCTTTAAATACATTGCCATTATGCAAACTCGGTTTCCCGAAACGCGATTTCCAGCACTGGAGTGCTCAATGGCATCTTGAAATGTGCGGCAAATATATTTAAGCGGACGGCACATTCGTTAGAATTGAAGCATACTTTGGACGAATTAATTTTAGATTTACAAAAGCACATTTTAAATACATTGCCAACATGTAAATGCCATTTCCCGAAACGCGATTTTGCGCAAACGTCATCCCATCTTTTCTTTTGGTCGGCGCCTTCTTTCGTCAAATACACACTTTAACGGCAGCTTGAAAAGTGCTGCTAATATGTTTACGCGGGCAGCTTATTTGTTAGAATTGAAATATGTTCTGGACGAATTAATGTCGTTTTTACGAAAGTGAATTTACGAGTGAATTTATTTACGAAGTACTTACGGTGTTCTCCGCATCAAATATGCCAAGCCAGCTGTGTTCACACACGGCATAGCATAAAGAGATGAAACATGGTTGTGGAAAAAGGCACGCGAAACCGTATGTAAGATTCGCGACAGGAGTTGTATACAAAATACCACTGATATGTGGAAATGCCTATATATGTCTGATAAGGTGTTGCGTAAATGATCGCGCAGGAGCGTAAGTTAGGCGATAAAGACAGCAGAACAAATTTGTCTGAACATTGCAGACACTGCAAATGTCGTCCATGCCTAAATGAGATAATGATTCTTGGCAGGGGCAGTAGTCTCATTGGACGAGAAATTTTGGAAGCGGTTTTTACAAAGAACCATAGCAATTGTTTAAGTGATGTGTCAGTGGGCTTGTACGATAATGAGTTGGCATTTTCGCGATCTGTGATTTTATGGTATAAGTGCACACGTGCATTAGGGTTTGTCGGGAATGTACCTTGTGCACATGCACGAGTTTTTTTCTGTATTTAGGGCTCAGCCCCTGAATAAACAAGGTGATAGTTCGCGCTCGTCCTGCGCTATGTCTTCTTTTTTGTGTTGTGGTTTTTGCGCAGTATAACACGGCTTCTCTAGACGATCACTAACTAGCCCGACAACATTATCATCAACCTGACTACACCCGCTGCAGAGCAAAGGCCTCTCCCATGTCTCTACAATTAATTCTTTCCTTTGCCAACTGCGCCCACACTATGCCTGCAAACTTCCTAATCTCATCCGCCCATCTAACCTTCTGCCGCCCCCTGCTACGCTTGCCTTCTCTTGGAATCCGCTCCGTTACCCTTAAGGACCAGCAGTTATCTTGCCTTCGCATTACATGCCCTGCCCAAGCCCATTTCTTCCTTTTGATTTCGACAAGTCATTACCACCCGTTTGTTCCCTCACCCACTCTTCCTGCTTCCTGTCTCTTAACGTTACACCTATCATTTTTATTGCCATGGCTCACTATGCTGTCCTTAACTTAAGCTGAACCGTTTTCCGTTAGCCTCCACGTTTCTGCCCCGTAGGTGAGTACAGGTAAGATTCAAATCTTGTACACTTTTCTCTTGAGGACTATTGGTAACCTGCTATTCATGCTTTCATTCACAGCGCAATGATGAGCACGGACAAGAGGGGAGACACCACAAAGCGCCGACTTCAACAACGTGTATTGCGGCGAGCAGCGAATTCATATAGAGTACAGCGGGCATGCGCAGCAACGAAAAGGAAAGCCATGTAAAGACTGGTAGCAGCGCCAAACCGCAAGGGAACACATTATCATCGGTACGAGAAAGAAAGCATAAAGCTAAAACCTAAAAGGCTCGACGCAAAACAAGAATGAAAGACATAATACTCTAATCGGACATTCCCAAGACAAGACGCTCCTTATCACTTAACAACTCCGATGGAGTGCTGACACACTAATCGCCTTTTCCGCGATCTCACCAGCCTCAGCTATCTCCCTGGCTGCTTTGCTGACATACTTATGACGACATATCTTCACCAGCAAAAGCACGAGACGCCAGGAGAAGAACACAGGACAACGCTGGACTAACAACTGAAGTTTAATCGAAAACGGCCAACCTAGGACACCAGAAGACGCATGCGTAGTAGACACACTAAAAAAACTAAAAAACGAATACATTAGTGGCCATTCAAGAATGAGTGGATACACGCTCCATATCTGGCAAACAACAAAGGGCTCATACTTTGCCTGTCAAACTTGCACACGCACACTTTTGCTTAGGAAATTAAATTCCTTGTTAGTGAAATATAAAATTTTCTTGGCCAAGTTTGACAACTCTCTTCGACGCATCCTTATTGACGACCATGTTCTTGTGTTCAGATATGTTGACGATTTTTTATTATTCTTAAGCTTGCACCTGGTGACTCGCTTCCAACCGTCGTCAGCAATGTCCTGAGGGTTTTTCATGACTGTGCTAATGCACTAAATTTTACCCAAGAAATGCCCTGTGACAATGCTATTCGGTTCCTAGACTTAATGCTAACCTTTAACGAAGGCCACATCTGCTGGAGCTACTCACCTAGAATTGAGAAAGCGGTAATTCCATATGTTTCCTCGCACTCCAAGCTGATAAAAAGAGCCATAGCTAGCCTTTGCCTAAGAAATGCCTTGCAGAAGAGCTGCCCTCATGCAGTGAATGACAGCTTTCACCAGCAAGTCCGCCGCCTTAGTGATGCGGGCTATCCGGCTGACCTGCTGACTGCAGTTGGTGAGTCGATGCTGCAGAAAATTAAGAACCAGAACATACGGGATCTCGGAAATGTTAGACTGGAGGGGAAGAAAATTGAATTGGTGCCCTATCTTCACGGTGTATCATATAACCCGAAGAAAGTGGCACAACGGCACGGCGTGAAGATGGTCTTCTGTGCACCTTGTAAGCTGTCTGGTTTATGTTCACGAATCGTGAAGGCCAGTGAGGGGTGAAGTCCAAGAGCTGCACTGTGAAGCATGCCAACACGTTCGTTGCTTGTTGGACTCGTGTCGTTTACAAGTTACCTTTGTCATGTGGTAGGGTGTACACGAGCTAAACTGGCCGATGTGTTAATGACCGCGCACGCGAACAAAGCAATTCCCTGAGAAATTTGTCTGATCAAAATAATCTCCCACGTCACTGCAGGAATTGTAAAGATTGTGTTCCGGCTTTTAAAAACATGTCAGTCATCGTAAAAGGAAAAAAAAACAGAGAGGAGAGGCCAATTCTGGAGGCCTACCATATTAGGTTGCAAGGCAGTGACACATGCGTCAGTGCACCGCCTTTATATCTCACTAACAATGAATTTATTTTCCTAAGCAAAATTTTGCGTGTGCAAGTTCGTTAGGCAAAGTATGTGCCTTTTGTTGTTTGCCAGATATGGAGCGTGTATCCACTCCTTGGTGAATCGCCACTTATGTATTTGTTTTTTAGTGTGTCTGATACGCATGCGTCTTCTGGTGGTCCTAGGTTGGCCGCTTCTCGATTAAATTTGAGTTGTTAGTCCAGCGTTGTCCTGTGTTCTTCTTCTCCTGGTGTCTCGTGCTTTCGCTGCTAAAGATATGCCTGAAATGCACCAACTAGCCCACATGTTTACCTTGATACTTATGAAGGATTGTGGTTCTTCACAAAAAGGGACCATGTTCCTTACACTGTTGGCAATCACGGCAGTGTATGCCGAGATGCCCCGATGACGATGTTTCTTTGTTCCATGAGCCTTTCGTTAAGACATCTTCCCGTTTGGCCAATGTATGCTCGGCCACAGGGCAAAGGAATCGAATATGCTACGTCTTTCGCGCACTCTACAAATTGTTGCCTGTGCCTAACAGTGCAAGAATAGCTCACAGTGACAGTGGAAATAACCATCTTGCGCAGTGTTGATAGCTTCTCTAGTGCGGAAAACACCACATGTACACCTGCTCTTCTCCCTATTTTCTTGAGCTGGTGGGCGATGGTGTGCATGTAAGGTAATACCGTCACATTCTTTCTGTAGTCTGTGTCAGCCGCGCCGTTGTATGGAACCACTTTCCTTCTTTCTTTGAGCATGCTCTCTGCAACCGATAAGAGTGAGCATGGATAGCCAGAGCCACTCAACCGGGTCACCTGGCTAGAGAACGCAGAATCAAGTCGATGCTCAGACGATTTCTCGAGAGCACTGCATGAGCAAGACTTTACAAATGCTCGTTTAACTAGTTTTGAATGGGCTGAAAAAAAAGGTAGTACAGGTTTGTTTCCTCGCGGTTCATAAGCCTAACACACATGGACAGCAGGAGAATAAACACCCAAGTCAAGAGATCTGACGAATTTGTTCACAGCCACTTCATGAGTCAAGATTAGTGGTTGAAGGCATTCTGAAAACACAGACAAGATACTGAACATATTTGTCTGATCGGACATATCTTGTGCGTTGGTAAAAACGAGAAAATCATAAACATGTCTGAAAATGCCTGCAACACTGGACCCTTCACTCATGGGTTTAAACTCTCGGCCCCGATCCGCTAGAAAAATGTCACTAAAACAGGAGCAACGCAGGAGGCAATGCATATTCAATTTTTTTCAGTGACGATGGTACCTTCCCAAACTGCGAATGTAGGCTTGAGGTAAATTGAAAGCAATTCCACAAAGTTATCGACGGATAAACCAGTACTGTTCTAAATCGAAATCACCCCGTGTCTGTCTGTGCAGTTCCTAACATTGATCAATAGACTGTCCTGCGGAATAGAATGATAAAGGTCTTTAATGTCGACTGAGAAAGCCGACAGGTTCGCCTTGGGCCTTTCCTTAAGAAATCGCATGACCTTGTCAGGGTTCTTCACATTGTAAGGGTCGTCAATGGTAAGACAATTTAAATTTTGCTGCAGAAACCTTGCAAGCAACTTTTGCCATGTTCCGGAGTTCCCGGGTTCGAACCCGACCGCGGCGGCTGCGTTTTTATGGAGGAGAAACGCTAAGGCGCCCGTGTGCTGTGCGATGTCAGTGCACGTTAAAGATCCCCAGGTGGTCGAAATTATTCCGGAGCCCTCCACTACGGCACCTAATTCTTCCTTTCTTCTTTCACTCCCTCTCTTATCCCTTCCCTTACGGCGCGGTTCAGGTGTCCAACGATATATGAGACAGATACTGCGCCATTTGCTTTCCCCAAAAAACCAATTATTATTATTATTATTATGATCCATTTTCGGAGATAATTACCCGCAGAGGGCAGTTCACTTTATGAGTTTTTGCAGCGAAGAAAAGCTCCAAGCCGACCTTTTCCGCCTTGTCTATGAACTTAGCTATTTTATCCAAATTCATGGAGCTGCATAATCTTTTTGCTGCACTTTTTACACGCTCTAGACGTACCTTAGTTCTTGTATCGAACACCGTGAACACAGCTTCCTCTGCTTTCGCTTTTTACGTGACCTCCGAAAGCACCACAAAGCCTCCTTCCTTCCTTGTCGGCGGTTAGACGCGCTAAAGAATTATCCCGCAAATAAGAGACAGTGCTCTGGATGGGCAATCTATGACACTGGACTTTACAGCGAGAGACAACGTCTACACCCTCCGAAAGGCATCTCCCACTCACCGAGCCAAGGGCAAGACTTGACCCCCGCCTCACCATGGCCAAACGTTCCGCAGCTGTTTTCCTCGGCACCTCGGCGATTTTGGGTCCGCAGCTGAGCATCTGTCGCACATAAGACGGTAGCTTGACATCACCGACGATGTGGACCATGCTTTCGTGAACCGGTACCCTTGGTGGAAACATCCGGCGAAGAATAGGAAGCGCTTGCTGCCATAGAACTTCCGTTGTCCTGTCAACTTCGAGGGAAAGTTTCCGCCTACAGAAAGCAGCGCTCGTACGGCTCACGCCTGAGCCAGCCCACAGCCGAACATGGTCTTTAAGGAGACGCGCTTGTTGCCATTCCGAGCGCGACAGTTTGCACATCCTAGTGCTATAGTTATACGGCGGTGCCAAGACGCCGAACGGTGATAACCCTTCCCAATTTTAAGGCACCCACCCGCCCACCCGTCCGTCCGTCTCTCCCTCCATCCGTCCATCCGTCCGTCCGTCCGTCCATCCATCCATCCATCCATACCTACATACATGCATACATACATGCATACATCCATACATACATGCATGCATGCATACATCCATCCATCCATACATACATACATCTGTGGGATGCCGTTCTGTAGAAGCATGAATCCCAACATAAAACATAACTTTTTTAGCGACGGCAGCGGACGAGCATACCCACGCTACGCTTGCACGGGTAGCGGAAGGAAAACAGTCGCTCTTGCAAACCGGGCAGCCTGTTTTTGTAGCCACCGTTGGTGACGCGTGCCTCGGGTGGCGCAGCGGTGGCGCTGTGCTTTATCGGTAACGCAGTCCAGCGCGTGGCTGTGTTACGCTGGTCCGGATGATAACATGGTAATAGCTGCGCGGAAATGTGCGCAGTGTGTGTCGCCACATCCCCCCCTCCCCCGCGTAGTGGAGAGCCTTCAGGGCTTGTGAAAATCTGATGTGTCAAGAGTCGTGCAGGCCGTCCGAGGTGCGAAGACGCGGCTCAGGTGGGCGACTCTGGCTGTGGCGCTGCGGCCGAGGTATCAGGGGCATCGATAGACGGGGAGTGGCAGGTTAAGAAGATGGGTCAGCCTGCGAAGTGGACCCATGCAGTGTCGGTGGTTCAGGTGCAGCAGCTGATGGCCGGCGCCTGAGGGGTTGGGCAGAAAAGGGAGCAAGGTGTGTTGCGGGCCGCGAGATTAGCGCAGATGATGCCGGGCCGAACTGCCCGGTATCCAGAGGGGGGGGGGGGGGAGGGTACAGGCGCAGCGAGGTTCCAGGAGGGGTTTTGGCAGTGGTGGATGGCATGGGGCTCCTGGTACACGCTCACAGCGAACCTTGGAGCGATTGGTTTGAACGTGACGGGCGACCGCACGAGTGGCGCCCTTGCCACTGGCGCCGAGCCAAGCACACAGGAGGACGCCGGTGAGGTAGCGGCAACGGAAGTGCCTGGGGTGGTGGAGCTGCAGGGTGGGTCTGGGCCGCTGTGAGGGCCGGGACTGTCGGGAGGGACGGAGCCGCCGAGAGGGCCATGGGCACCGGGAGAGCCGAGAGGGCCGAGACCATGAGGATGGCGGCGGGCGCTGGGTGTGCCGAGGCTGCCGGGAAGGCAGGAGACGTCGGCAGGGCTGGCGGCGCCGGGAGAGCCGATGTCGAAGGGAGGGCCGGGAGCGCCGAGCCCGTCTGGAGGGCGGAGGCGCCAGGAAAGCCGGGGCCGTGGGGATGCCATGGGGCCGCGGGAGGATAGCCACACGCACCCGTTCAGCGGCGTTAGGCGAAATAAGGCGGGTGACTTTCTCCATGCTTGGTGCCGCTGTCACCGGTTTGGCCTTCTCATCCTGCTTCGTGGATGTTCGGTGCGTTGGGGATAGGAGAGTCCAGTTTTGCGCGCCCGCCGTTACCATGGCAACCGGAGAGGAGCAACGTTCCACGTGTGCTTCGCCATCGCCGTGGCCGCGCGCCCGCTCCACCGTCGGATCCGAGCGTGACGTCACTCGGATGAGCATTTGTGCGCATGCGCCGATACCATAGTAACCAGAGATGCCCCACAGCTATACCGCGTTCTTCGTGGCCGCCTCGCCGCATGCCGCTCTATCACCCGAACCGCGCGTCGCATGCGCAGCATTTCGTATAAAAGGCGGAGATGTAGTGGGCGTCTGTATCCCAACGTTTGATATGCATGCAGAGAAGCAGAGTCCAGCCGCTGCTAAACGGCGGTATAGCAAGAGAAGATTAACTCTTCCGATCCTGAGGTTGTCGCCAGGCAGTTAGCTACTCAGCAAAGAGAGAATGATCGTCAGACGGTGAAGTGACCAGCGGAGACGCCCTAACAGAGAGAGGAACGCCTTGCCAAACAAAGATGCCACACTGCCGAGCGTAATAGACGGTGCATAGCCACCGAGATCGAGCCCATGGAAGGCGTCAGTCAAAGGGAACCAACAGGAGAGTATTTGAAGGCACGTCGTGTGACAAATCACACCATTCGAGTTTCCGAAAAACAAGCTCAGCCAGGGAAGCGTACCTCTCGCTACGTATATCCTGGCATTTCCGAGCTAAGCTGCTGCCAATTTTAATTCCAGTGTTGAGCCGACGAGGTCTGGTCTGAGGCCTGGATCTAATTTTGAGTATAGAAAACGAGAGTAAACTAAAGCAGTCCTATTGCACCTGAGTATTTCACATAGACTCTCGTATTGAAACGGCCTGTAGGTATTGATACGGGAATAAAAGAAGAGGCGGAGAGCGAGCGCGAGCGGCGAGCGCGCGGCTCTAGCAGGAGGGAGATAAAACGAGAAAGCTTGGCCGCCGCCGGTCGTGCTTCGCCGGCTCTCCTCCGTACTGCTGCTATATTTCTCTGGGCGGGCCCGTGGCCACCCCGTGGCATCCCACACCGTAACATTTTGGTGGCAGCGGTGGGATCATGCCGCTCACCCGCTCCCGGAATCAAGCACCCGACGTGCCAGACGACAGGAGTCCACCACCAGCCGATAGCGCCGACGACGCGGCGGCCGGCGCCGCTAGACCTAGGCGCTCGGAGGGGCTCGGCTCTTCGCAGCAGCCGGACGCCGGTGTTGAGCGCCTCCTGGATACAGTCACCCAACGGATGGACGCATGGGAGGCCCGTCTGACTGCCCAGGCTGGGGAGATGGAAGCTCTCCGGCGCGAACTCCGTCGCCTGGTGCCAGCCGAGCCGAGCACAGGTCAGGTGCCTTTGGGCGTCCCCGCCGCCGCTGTTTACGGCTCTGCCGTCGCTGGGCCTGCGGTCGTGGCCGCCAATGGCGTGCTCGGCGCGGGTGCGTCCTCGCCGCAGTGTTCGTTGGACGTTGTGGAATTGCCCACATTTGACGGCACCATCTCGTGGGATGCTTACCGCATCCAGCTGGACGGTATTGCGGCGGCGAGAGGCTGGGACGAGCAAATGAAGGCATGGATGCTCGTTGCAAAACTGAGGGGCCGCGCCACCGAGCTGCTGCAGAACGTGCCGCCCGACCAGCTGGGCTCTTACACTGTTCTGGCGGGCCTCCTCGCCGACCACTATGGTGCCTCAAGTCAACCCCGTGTGCAGTACCACCGCCTGCGAGCCCGCCGTCAAGAGCCCGGGGAGACGTACCAGGACCTCGCCGCCGCCATTGAGCGCCTGGCTCTGCAGTCGCTGCCGGGAGCGCCTCAGAACGCCGTGGCCCTGGTCGATACCTAGGCGTTTGTCGACGCCATCCGACTCCCCGAGGTGCAGCGCTTGGTCCGCTCTGGCCGTCCTGATTCCTTCCGCGCCGCCATGGCGCTCGCCATCGAGGCGGAATTGACTTTGCTGGCCACGCGGGGGTCGCCACCGTCTGCCGAGCGCAGCGTCCGGGTGCAGGCTCCTCGGTCCGCAGCCCCAACTGCGGCCTCTATCCGACGCCTGCGTAACGACGTCCGCATGACCTGCTTCCGCTGCGGCCTGCGGGGACACTACGCGAGGGACTGTGCCGGCCCTCCAACGTCGGGAAACGATTTGGCGGAACTCCGGAAGTCCGTCCCCACACTCCTTCGTTCTCCGCGTCCCCTTCTTTTGTCGGCTCCGATTACCACTGATGCTCCTTACGTGCTCGTCGACGTCGCCCTGCTTGACCGGCACGTAAAGGCCTTGGTCGACACTGGAGCGGCTGTCAATGTACTGCACAAATCGTTTGTTGCTAACGCGCCCCACCTGCTTCTGCCAGCCGCCAAAACCCGGCTCTTAGCTTTTAACGGCACCCCTGTGGAGCAAGTCGGACGTGTCGTCGTCAACCTGACAGCACTCGGAAATACCATCTCCACCGAGTTTGTTGTCGCAGACAGCCCTATTTGGCCAGTGGTCCTCGGGTGCGGGTGGTGCCAGCAAGCCGGAGTCGTCCTTAATTTTACTAGAACCAAACCACGGGCGAGCCGAACTCTCTGTGGGCCGGGCTGGCTTAGCCGGGTTTCTAGCCTCGGTGTCGCCCTGTGGCAGTCCGTGGTGTCGGCGACCAAGCGTGCCTCAGCATCTCTACGTGACCTCGCGACGAAGTGGCCGTGTCGAGTCAAGCCGTTCGACGTCACTACCGTGACTGTGGCGTCCGCCGTGACCCTGCCACCGGGTGCGGCAACGTGGGTGTATGCCAAGCTTGACAGTCCGGTCACAGCAGACGTGCTGTTCGAACCCATCCGGTGTTCAGCTCCAGCCCGTCAGATGACCTCCCCTCGAAGCCTTCTGCCTGTGCTCAGAGGAGAGGCCCACGTTTTTATACTCAACATCAGCAGCGTACCTCTCGCGCTGACTCCCGGCACGCAATTGGGTACAGCCTCAGTTTTGGACCCCGGGTCACCAGTGGCGTCTCTGCAACCTGAAGGCCCTCCTCGCCACCCTCCAGCGCCGGCGATCCTATCATGGGAAGGATTTACTTTGGACCCAGCCTGACCTGCGCGGAGCTCGCCTCTCTGAAGACCTTGCTGCTCGAGCATCGCAGTTGCCTTGCTCTCAGCGCCGGTGAACTCGGGTGCACTTCCTGGGCTCAACACCGGATCAACACCGAAAACCGCGGGCCCGTTCATCACCAACCTCGCCTTGTAGCGCCAGCCGAACGGAGAGTCATCCAGCAGCACGTGTGCGACATGCTTGACCAGGGAATCATTGCCCCTTCTTGTAGCCCTTGGTCCTCCCCTGTCGTCCTTGTGCGCAAGAAGGATGGAACACTCCGCTTCTGCGTTGACTATCGGAAGCTAAATGCTATTACTAATTGCGACGTGTACCCGCTGCCTCGCCTCGACGATGGGCTTGACCGCCTGAAGGGGGCCCGTTATTTTTCCACGCTAGATCTGCTCTCGGGCTACTGGCAGGTGCCTGTTCGCCCCGATGATGCGGAAAAGACGGCTTTCGTGACTCCCGACGGCCTTTACCAGTTCAACCGTATGCCCTTCGGTCTCTCGAACGCTCCAGCCACCTTCCAGCGTCTCATGGACCGAGTCTTAGGCCATTTGAAGTGGACTATGGCGTTGGTCTACCTGGATGACGTAATTGTCTACGCGGCTACATTTGAAGAACACCAGAGACGCCTCAAACTCGTCCTCGAAGCCCTTACCTCTGCTGGGCTTCGCTTAAAACCAAAAAAATGTTTCTTCGGTTTCGCGGAGGTGACGTACTTGGGTCACGTTGTGAGCCGGCATGGCATCCGTCCCGACCCTGAAAAGCTAAAAGCGCTTACAGCTTACGAAGCTCCCACCACCGCCAAGGAGCTCAAAAGTTTCCTTGGATTTGCTTCGTATTTCCGTCGTTTCATTCCGGACTTTGCCAAACGCAGCGCTCCATTGACCGCCCTGCTGAAGAAGAATGCACCGTGGAGTTGGACGCAGACCCAACAGCTCGCGTTTCTTGACGTCAAGCACGCCCTCCTCGAGCCTCCTACATTGGCCCATTACGACGAATCGGCCCCCATCGTCCTCCACACGGATGCCAGCCAAGATGGGCTCGGCGCTGTCCTCCTGCAAGAAGACGAGTCTGGTGACCACAAAGTCCTAGCTTATGCCAGCCGCCAGCTTTCCGACGTTGAGCGCCGCCGCCACTCTTCAGAACTCGAGTGCCTCGCCGTTGTCTGGGCCGTCGAGAAGTTCCGTCCCTACCTGTACGGCCGTCACTTCACCATAGTCACGGACAATAGCGCTCTCACTTGGCTGCAGTCCGCCAAACATTTGAATGTCAAGATTGCACGCTGGTCCCTGCAACTTCAAGAGTACAATTTCACAATAGTGCATCGGCGCGGCTCTGCCCATCAAGATGCCGATTTCCTTTCTCGCCACCCTTGTTCCGTGACGGCTTTGACGGACCTGAGGACTGCACAAACGCAAGATCCCGCCATTGCTGCCATAATCCACTCCCTTGGCACCGCCGCCGGCGCAGGCCTCCGCCAACTACGCCGGGTCTATCGAATGAAGGACGACCTCTTGTGTCATGTGAAGCGGCTCCGTGGTCGACCACCCGTCTGGTTGCCAGTTGTGCCGGCAACACTGCGGTCGCAAATCTTGCGCGGCTTACACGACGCTCCCACGGCTGGTCACCTTGGTCGCGGCAAGACCTACGCACGAGTGTCGGAGCGGTTTTGGTGGCCTAATATATCCAGAGATGTCAAGGAACACGTGGCGTCCTGCCAGACATGCCAGTACAGAAAACCGTCCACAGGTGTCACCAAGCCACCCCCGCAGGCTTTTTCGCCACCAAGTTCACCTTTCGAGCTGGTTGGACTGGATCATTTGGGCCCGTTTCCGAAGACGCGTGCCGGCAACCGGTATGTTCTGGTTGCGATCGACTACTTCTCCAAGTGGGTCGAAGCACTGCCCGTTCCAGACACGTCGTCCGCTCATGCCGTCGCGTTTGTGGAACAGCATCTCGTTCTTCGGCACGGTGTTCCCCGGCGCCTCATCACGGACCGTGGGAGCTGCTTTATGTCCCATGAATTCGAGCGAGCCCTCCGCTCCTTCGGCATTGCGCATTCCACTACATCCGTCAATCATCCGCAGTGCAATGGCCTCGTGGAGCGTGTTAATCGTACCCTCACGGATATACTCGCTTCCTACGTCGCTCCGTCCCACACAAACTGGGATCGTTTTGTTTCTGCTGCAGCTTTTGCAGTCAACACTGCAGCGCAAGAAACAACGCATGTGACGCCGTTTTCAGTCGTCTATGGCAGAACGCCCTCCATCCCTCTCGACGCGCAGTTGGGCCTTCCCCATCCTACTGCGTCACCAACTGAATCTGCTCAACGACTTCATTCCGCCCGCCTCGACGCCCAGCGCAACCTCCTCACGGCTCACGCGCGTGTGCAAGCGGCCAACGCGGCAGCACCACCACATCCCCCCTTCCGGCCCGGTGACTTGGTCCTCGTTCGCCGCACCATCCGTGCGACTGGCCGTGCCGCAAAGCTCTTGCCCCGATACCGCGGCCCTTACCGTGTCGTTGCCCGACTCGGCCCCGTGACATACCGCCTCGAAGACCTGCCAGAGCATCGACCATGCGGTGTGCACCACATTTTCCCCGAGCATGTTTCAAACATGAAGCGATATGTCTACGGCGCCTGCGGTGACTCCGACTTAGCTACCGGGTCCTCATCAGTGCCGTCGTCGCCTGCTGGCTCCATGCCTTCCCCTCGCAATGCAGTTCCGTAAACGGATCGCCGCTCAATATGCATAAAACTCCCTGAAGTTAGCCTAACCGGTGTGGGACCTTCTTCGGCGACTGCAGACACCTTCGCCCAGCTCACACACTTCGAATTCAACGAAGAGTGTGACCGTTTCCTATCTGCGAGCCCACATTGCATCGCCCCAGGCAACCCTGCATCAAAGCACGGCCTGACTTCTCCGCCCCCCCCCCCCCCCGGTGGAAAGGTGATACGGGAATAAAAGAAGAGGCGGAGAGCGAGCGCGAGCGGCGAGCGCGCGGCTCTAGCACGAGGGAGATAGAACGAGAAAGCTTGGCCGCCGCCGGTCGTGCTTCGCCGGCTCTCCTCCGTACTGCTGCTATATTTCTCTGGGCGGGCCCGTGGCCACCCCGTGGCATCCCACACCGTAACAGTATAGCGGGCACCGCGATTACGTGATATAATTAAGAGCACGAGCAGACATAAAAATCGAACACTTGCAATTACATCACTCACAAGAGTCCGAGGCGAAGACAGGGAGCAAGTGACTGCGATTCGGCAGGGATATAAAACTCATTCGTTGAGTCAAGGCCACTACGCGCGGTCGACGCGAACACGATGGCGCCTAGCTGCAGCTCTGGCTCACCTTCGAGTGCGTCGCGAAAGCCGATTGTGCTGCTACTTCTGTATTTTCTTGCAGTGCGTTGCTGACGGTCCTGATACAGGTCTGTTTGGTCTCGTAGTGAAGCTATGCGTGAATTTATTTGCTAGTTTTGTTAGACCGTAGCTAAAGTTACTGAAACCAGCCTACGCAACCCTCTAGCGCCCGTGGGGTGTCCGCTAATCGACCTTGTCATCCTTGTGAGCGGCCTCTTCCACACACATCCACTAGGCTGCTCTGCGGCGGGGTAAGATCCCTGCGGTGGAGAGCACTGTAGCGCCCCTGGCGTCAAGGCCGATACTATCTCCGCGTGGGGCTTGCCGTCAACGATGTTTGCAACAGCCTCGCAGCACGGGCAGCGCAAAAAAGTTCAGTTAGAAAACTTAAGCTGCCGGGGTGGTTCTTTTTTGCCATAGTTAAGAGGAAAACTACATCTAGTGCTTTTTGACTGCATGATGGATGTGTTAGTGCAGATATATTCTCTTTGGCCAAGGAAACATTGGGGTTTCTGGAGCAACCTTGACACATATTTATGAAAGACGCATCATAAGAATGATTACAACCTCATGGGACGCTGTCCCCTTGTTGTACACTAAGTTTTTTGTCTTTTTGCCACCGACGTTCGAATGAAGGAAAAATGAATCAGTTGATTATGCGCTCCTCTTGTGTCTCATCGTCCTACGCACACTGCAGGGCATTATCTTGGTATCGACCACTAACCTTTCCTTCTCTCTTTTTGCAATAATTGCAGTAAAGCTGCTGCACACGAGGTTGCTGCCTATACTTCCCGCTATTCCCTTCCTACAGTTTGAGGTGTCGCGCATGGCCGTTTGCGGGGGAGTTAACGCCCCTCTGGCAATGAAGTCATTTGCTGGCGCCTGCCACCCAATCACTACGTTGAAGGAGGCCTTGCTTCTCGCATTTTCTCTGCATATTTCGCGGCGCCGCTTTCACGCACTTCACTCTTTGAATGAGCGCGCAGCCTCAACAGCAACGCCACAACCTTATTTCAGGACTGAATCTTTACAGACGTTCATGCCAAGACAATGCGTTCCTTGCTTGTTTTTAAAACCGACTTTCCGGAAGCATGAAAGACGAACACATAAGAGCAGGCTGCTAGCCTCTATGCTCCGAGATATACGTCTACAATGTTCAGCTCAACCCTCGAAATTTGCCATGAAAGGCGGTAACGATGAGCGCAAAGATCCTGCCGGTGTGACGCAACTGTTCTTACGACACTTGGCTGCGAACGGTGTCCAGGGAAGTGAAAGAGCTAAAGATTTCCTTTTCTCTTTCGGGCGCCTAAACTAGGGAAATGCCCAACGCAGGAGCCACGTAAAGTTAAGAAATTTTGTGTTTTAAGCATAAGTAAGTTCGAAGTTCATGAATCCTTTCAATACAGGAGAAAGGAGAAAAAGAATACTGAGCCGGAAGTCTAACGGCGAATATTTTGGAACGTACGCCTCTTACGAGAAATGTACCAAATAGAGCAATCTAGGAATGGGAGACTAAGTTTCTAAGATAAACTTTCGGCTATCTCCCATGAAGTAGATTTTACACATCATCAACATCATCAGCCTAGAGCTCGCGAAACAGGTTAAACACTAGGAGTCATTTTTAGCGAAAATTTAACTTGGGACGCTCATGTTGGCCTTGTAGCTAAAAAGTTGGCGAGGGCATGCGGAATGATTTGTAGATTGCGACAGGTGATTCCACCGAAACTCAAGCTTCTTGTATATAATGCCTTATTTCTCCCGCATATAAACTACTGTAACCTTGTTTGGGGGACAACATCTGCTACACACATCCACAAATTACTTTTAATACAGAAAAAAGCTATCCACCATATTGCAAATGCCCCATACGATTCCCATACGCGGGATTTATTTCAATCATTTAATGTCTTGACTGTCACGCATGCATACATATTTAACCTGTTCTTAAAATACAAGAGCAGCTTAAAACACACAAATGAGCATTTTCCCGAACCAATAACGGTTTTAACAGGTTGCAATATCGTGTACCATTCCTGCTAAATAGCCTTGAAAAGTTACATATAGACCCGAACACCATGACTAGAAAACAATGGAAAAAATTTTTAATGACGAACGACGGTATCCAAATTTAAGAAAAAAGTACAGAAGAAAAATGTTGTAATGTAAACGTTTTCTCTTATTTTGGAGCATGCTTGTTTTTGTATTAGGTTCGTACGATTCTTTTATTTGTCTGTGCGTCCTGAGTGTAAATGGTCTAAGACCAGAAACTCGTTTTTTTTCCTTTCCCTTTTGCTGCATATGTATCCAAATATGTTGGCCTGCACGTGGGATGCTGTTGTACGCGAATACATTTGTATTGCTTTTATCTGTGAGATGCAACACATATATATATGTAAAAACTTGCATTTAACTGACTGAAAAACCTTCACGCTGCCAATCAAACAGGGGCAAGGGCCTTGTCAAGCTGCTTGTAGCAGCTTTTTTGCTCTTGTCCCAGCATTCCTTTGTTACACGCGGAAGAATGCTGAATAAAGATTTGATTTGATTTGATTTGATTTGACTACGGCCACTTGAAGGCAAATGTTTCTCCTATGTCTCTCGAATTAACCCTCTCATTTGCAAGCTGAGGCCACCGTATCCCATTGTGCCCGCTTCCGGTCTCTTAACGATACACTTGTCCTTTTTCTCTCCATAGCTCGCTGAGTTGTTCTTAACCCTTTTCGCTAGCCTCCACGTTTCTGTCCCGTAAGTGAGTACCGGCAAGATACAGCTTTTGTACAATTTTCTCTTAAGGGATATTGTGAAAGAGCTATTCATGATCTGAGAGAACCTGCCATATGCGTTCCACCTCATTCTTATTCTTCTAGTTATTTCCCTCTCATGATCCGGATCAGCGGTAACTACCTGCCCTAAGTAGACGTATTCCGTGGCCACTTCCAGTGCCTCGCTACCATTTATGAACTGCTGTTCCTTTGCGAGACTGTTGAACATTACGGAACATATAGCGCTATGGCGCTCGTGGGCAATCTTTGTTCGTCCTGGTGTCTTAGCGCTATATGTTCCGTCATGGCAAACCAACTCGCCTGAACAGCCACTCTGATCATATTGAACATTACTTTGGTTTTCTGCACAGTAATTTTTAGGGCCACCATTCGGCTGTGCCTAACAAAGCATAACTCATTGATTATGCTTGCAGTTCATCTCCTGAGTGATTTATCCAGACAATGTAATCAGCGAACAGAAGATTACTTAGTAACTCTCCATTAAAATTTACTTCCGACTGTTCCCAATCAAGGCATCGGAACACCTCTTGTAAACAGGCGGTAAATAGCATTGGTGAGATCGTGTCTCCCTGCCTGACACCCTTGCTTATTGAAATTTTATTGCTGACTTTATGGAGGACTGTTGTCGTTGTGCATTTGTAATAGATACCTTGCAGTATTTTCGCAACTCTTGTATTTCCTCATTCTGCAATGTCCGCATGATTGTTGAGATTTCCAATGAGTCAATTTCTTACTCGTAATCAATAAAGGATATATATAGGGGTTGATTATATTGTGCGAATATAGTCGATTGTCTGGTACCCTTTTTGGAAGGCTGTCTGATAATTTTGTTGATTGAACTCTAAGGTTGTCCTGATTCTAGTAGCGGTTACCTTAGACCTTCTATGCAACTGACAATAAGCTGATCGGTTTGTAATTTTTCAAGTCCTTGATGTCTCCTTTCTTACTTTACTGCTTCTCCGTGTAGAAGGGGCAGTGCGCTGCTTCCTCTCTCATTAACTTTCTGATTACATTGGCTAGTGTATAGATTTGTATAGAACTCTGGCTAACGACGTTGTCCATAGTGCTAATGACATTGCCCTCTTTTTGTCCTAACGCATACATCTGGTTTTCACCTATGCCTAGTTTCCTCTTCACTGCGTATAGGCTACCTTCGTTCGTTAGAGCATGTTTGACTAATAGTTATTAAAAAATAATTATCTTAATTAAGTAGCAGTCGGGCGGTGACAATTGCCGTCGCACTCTGTGCCCGTGTGGTTGGAAAATTCGCGTGCGCAAAAGGATTGGCTTTTTAACGACCGCTATATATCATGCTGAAATCTTGATCAATAATTTCATGGCACCCCCGGCCAAAACCAACGAAAGAGGCGACGTGTGCGTGCTTACCAGTTGGTGCATGTTGGCAGCTGCTTTGAATCCACGAACCCTTCCCAGCGCCATCTGGCTCCGATAGGCGTTGTGCAGTCGCAGGATGTGCTCGGCCTCGCCAGGCCTAAGACCTCGGTCGATGATGCGGCAGCGCGGGTTGGCGGGCTTGCAGCCGCTGTGCGTCACGCCCCCCGAGAGCCTGTGGTACTCGGGCAGGCAGGCTGCGCGCCTCCCTTCCATACACCACGCGGCCAACGCCAGCAGCAGAAACATCCACTCCTCTCGAACACCGGTCATGCTTCGAGGTTTCCTGCACCTTGCCGATCGCCCACCGCGTCACAGAGCGACATTCGAGTGAATTCGTGCTAGCACCGTAGGTGGTCGTTTAGGATAAGAGCAAATTATGGGGGCAAGTGTTCCAGGAAGTGGGGAGAGTCAGTTTTCGGGGATACGCTGGGGCCGTAGCTGAAGCAGGGCAGGGTCAGTTCAAATGGAAGAAACTTGCAGTAGCCATAATTAAGCTGATATTGAATCACGCAACATGATTAAGTGTAAAAGGAACAAATGACATTTCGACCATATCTTTTGCATCTTTTGTTTGATTATAACTGAGTACGTAATGACGTAACTTTTGTAAAAGGATAAACGCTCCTATCTGAACTAGTCAGCAAGGAAGTAGCATATAACGACCATAATGCAGTGCACTTTGTACTCAAAACCTATTCCGGTTCGGCTGCATTTTTCTCAAGTTGGTTTGGTTTATGGGGGTTTAACGTCCCAAAGCGACTCAGTCTATGAGAGACGCCGTAGTGAAGGGCTCCGGAAATTTCGACCACCTGGGGTGCTTTAACGTGCACTGACATCGCACAGTACACGGGCCTCTAGAATTTCGCCTCCATCGAAATTCGACCGCCGCGGCCGGGATCGAACCCGCGTCTTTCGGGCCGGCAGCCGAGCGCCGTAACCACTCAGCCACCGCGGCGGCTTTTTTCTCAAGTAACCGAGCGTATATGTACAAGCGTCTAAATGATCTCCTTTGCTGGAAGTATCTAATTTCAGAACAACAATGCGGTTTTAGGAAAGGGAAACTGACAAAAAATGTGCCGTTTCAAAACAAAATACAACATTCTAAAAAAACCGCCGCGAAAATTTGTACAGCTACGATCATCTTAAACATACGGAATACCCAACATTCAGCGCTGTGTTTGGTCCCTTTCTTGTTTGGCTTTGAGCCGTTGCGCTGGTTTACATGATCCGGAATTCTTACGGCTCAATCTAGCATCGTGTTCTGATTAAGAAGCTTGCAATGTATGGCACCAGGGCATAGGCGTTGGTCTTATTCATAATATCCTGAGCGATAGGTTTCACTTTTTTTATTACATGGTTCACAGTCTTACATTCTGCTTACTAAATGCGGCGCACAACAAGGATCAATAGCAAGTTCCTTGCTGCTTTTACTGTGCATAAATGCCATAGTTAGCATTCCAATGACACAACAGACTATTAAAATAATGCTCTTTGCTCTGGGGTTAACCTTAAAAAAAACTGCAATGAAGTAAAGCACTTGGTGGCCATAACAATGAAAGCAATGAATAAGGCGAGGAAAGTATTAGCATAAGACAAGAAGCTGCGGAGCTCTTTAACAGCCACGATGTCTTTAAGGAGTCGACATATGAGGTCTTTGCTGGATCACGTCTGACGCCGTCTTTGTGAAAGAGGTGTCCATGCACGAACGCATGACTTGCACTAAATGGGCATTTTTTAGAGTTGAGCACAAGGCCAGCTTAGCTCTTACAGTCCAGGATGATAGCTAAGCGGTCCTTGTGCTCAGTGAACCTCTTTCTGAAAATTACAGCATCGTCTGAGTAGCATGCGCATATTCGCTATTTCAAACGGCAGATCAATATTACAATCATCATCACTGCATCACAAAGAACTCTCGCATATCTCTCTAATCTCACTAATCAACCTTGTCGCGTGCGATCTGCGGCTCACCAAACTTCTTAATTCCATCCGCCGGTCTAAATTTCTGCCACCCCCTGCTACGCATCCCTTCACTTAGAATTTAGTCCGTTACCTAAGCTCAAGGACCAGTGGTTATATTGGTTTCGGACTGCATGCCCTGCCCTAACATATTTCTTCCTCCTGATTTTGACTAGGATGTCCTTAACTCGTCTTTGATCCATGATCCACTCTGCCGTCTTCTTGTCTCTTAACGTTACACCTATCATTTTTCATTCCATAGCTCGCGTCGCTCTCCTGAATTCTTAGTGGCCGTCCGATATAGTAGATGCAGTTCTATCTATGACCGCACGATGCATAGGAATTTACCAAAACTACAATCGGAGGTGAGGAGAAGACATGCAGGATGTCAGAAAAGCGCTGCCGATGGATACATCGCTGTTGAGAAAGGGATACACCTCTTTCCTGATGAGCCTGGGTATTTGGACGATGGTAATCAACGCAAAAACGACGAGAGCTGTCCTTCCTACGGAGCAGAATCCCTGGAGCAGCCCAAGAACTCGACAATTCTTCAATACTACCTTTGGTTTAAGAAAAAAAACGGCGCGAAAACGACAAAGATTGAGAAATAGGAACCTTTCTCAGCATTTGCTTTCTTCATCGCTAAGTTTTTTCCTTAATCATGAAGTAATGAGGCCGAACATCTAACGTTTGCTTAACATCTCTGTCACTTGTTTATTGAATCTTTGCATTCAGGTGTCATTCGGCAAGGTTTTTGAGGTATAAGCCTTTCTTGGTTCATGAGTGGAACAGAAAGGGTATAAACTGCGCGAACAAGACGGGACGAGAGGCACACAAATCGACAGACAAAGCGCAGACTTCCAACTGATTTTATTTGTCAAAAACACATCGTTAATAAGGCCAGAGAACATAAGAAAAACACTATCACCATAGGGTTCAACGATAGAAACATCAGCAGAAATTTACAGGTTAATCAGATCCGATGTGAACACGAACGTGCCCTTCTAAAAACTCTAGCTCTGGTGTCGATAGCGCCAGCGAGGGCGAGCTAACGCAGTCGTCACCGCTTTTGGCTATCAGGAAAGCTTCGATAACCTCCCTTTCAGTTTTGCTGCGTGCATAGGAGAGGAAAGCAGTTTTGTCTAGGTAGGGAACACAGTTGCGGCTGTCACAGTTTTTGCAGTGTAATGGCAGATTGCTGCCTGTGCCGGTGTGCATCGATCGTCTATGTTAAAGGGCTCGCTCACAGAAGCAAGGTAGATGTACACTGGTAGCGAAGGCTACATAGACGCCCATTGGTCCAAAAAATGGCGGCTCGTGGGCACTCCAGCGCCCCCTGGATTTTGGGGGGCAAACTACGCAAACGTGACGTTGAATGACGTCACGCATACGTATGCTTTTGGCGCGAATTATAAAGCGGTCTTTCTGTAGAATCCGCGTTTTCGAGCCCGTACCTCTCGAAGGTTGCTGCCTTTCTGCGCGCCCCAACCTTTGCCAGTCAAATGTGCTCGAGTTTCTGCTAGTTATGGCCTTGTTAATGTGTAATTCGGAACGCAATGAAAGTGACTGGTAAAGGAGGGGCAGCATAGAAAGGCAGCAACACTTCCAGACACTGGCGAAGCATGTAAGAAATCGCTTCGTAAGCTCCCGCCACTGTGGCCGGGTTAGCCGGGTATCGAAACAAGGCCTGCAAAGATACGCTGTAATGCACCGCACACTCATGAATAGGGGGCAGGTCAAGAGTGTTGCAAAAATACAAAATTTGCCAGGTTTTAATAAAATGACTTACCTCTTTCATAAAACAAGGTACTAATATATTTTTTCTTTTCTATTGGCAGATTACATTCCAATTTTGTAGCTTTATCATTTCTTTATATGAGTGTTTTGCCCCCCATCCTCTGGTTATGCTGCAGTCACGCTAAACCACTTTTCGGCCCAGCCTTCGCCACCACTTTAAATCCGCCTTGACTGAAGCACCGGCCAGTTTGACCGATGTAAACCCGCCCGCAAGATAGAGGTATCTGGCAGATAACCTCGGAGGCACACCTGGTGAACTTGGTCTGATGAGTCTTCTTGCATGCCCTGCGTTCCGATCTTGTTTCTTTTTTCTCTTCCGAGAGCATCGGACAAACGTTTTTCAACTTACAAGGCGCTGAGAACACTACTTTTATTTCATATTTGCCTGCCATCTTCTTGATGCTGTGGGAAAGGCAGTGAAAATATGGCATGACGAAGGAAGGGGTCCTGTCTGCACTTGGATCTTTCCTTATTGCTTTTTTCATCCTCTGAAGAAGGCACTCACATGAGCTGCGAATTACTTCCTGAGGGTAGCCCGCGGATTCAAGTCGCTTGACTTGATTATAGTAACTAGATGAAAGAGAGTGAACACAAGACTTATGAAGGGCAGACAAACAACACGACATGATAATGCTACGCTTCACTAACTTCGAATGAGCACTTTTATAAGGTAGGAGGCTTTTGTTGGACCTGGGACTGTAAGCCCAGCAGACATGAACATCAGAAAAATGCAATTTTAAATCTAGATACTGAATGCGGTTGTCCCTTGTTACTTCGTGAGTAAAACGGAGTCCTTGCCTCTCAGAGGAGAAGGTGACGAGAATGCTAGCAACCGTGTTGTCAAGGTCAAGATTAGTACTGTAATCTAATATCACAGGATAGTCGTCAACATAACGAAACACATGGAACACCGGATGCTTTGAAAGCTCTAGTTTCAGGCGCCTGTCAAAGGAAGCCAAAAATATGTCCCACAAAACAGAAGCTACAGAAGAACCGGTACAAATGCCAGACTTTGAACATAAAATTGCCCGTCATGAATGCTAGCGGTAGAGTTAAGATAAAACTGCAAAAGTTCTAGGAACTGCTCTTTGCTAATGCCAGCAGTATTCTGGAAGTCAACTTCACCATGTTCGTCAATACTGTCTCTGATTGCTTTGAATAAACCATCATGAGGCACGGAGTAAAACAGAGGATCACCGCCTGCAAGTTTGTCCAGGTGTTTGTCATCCGCAGCTCGAAGGACCTGGTAAAAGTCCTGGAAGAAGGAATTCCGTTATCTTCTACGGCCTTTTCCATCGACGTAGAAGATTTGTTTTACTCCGTGCCTCATGATGGTTTATTCAAAGCAGTCAGAGACAGTATTGACGAACATGGTGAAGTTGACTTCCAGAATACTGCTGGCATTAGCACAGAGCAGTTCCTAGAACTTTTGCAGTTTTATCTTAACTCTACCGCTAGCTTTCATGACGGGCAATTTTATGTTTAAAAGTCTGGCATTTGTATCGATTCTTCTGTAGCTCCTGTTTTGTGCGACATATTTTTGGCTTCCTTTGACAGGCGCCTGAAACTAGAGCTTTCAAAGCATCCGGTGTTCCATGTGTTTCGTTATGTTGACGACTATCTTGTGATATTAGATTACAGTACTAATCTTGACCTTGACAACACGGTTGCTAGCATTCTCGTCACCTCCTTTCAGAGGCAAGGACTCCGTTTTACTCATGAAGTAACAAGTGACAACCGCATTCAGTATCTAGATTTAAAATTGCATTTTTCTGATGTTCATGTCTGCTGGGCTTACAGTCCCAGGTCCAACAAAAGCCTCCTACCTTATAAAAGTGCTCATTCGAAGTTAGTGAAGCGTAGCATTATCATGTCGTGTTGTTTGTCTGCCCTTCAAAAGTCTTGTGTCCACTCTCTTTCATCTAGTTTCCATAATCAAGTCAAGCGACTTGAATCCGCGGGCTACCCTCATGAAGTAATTTGCAGCTCATGTGAGTGCCTTCTTCAGAGGATGAAAAAAGCAATAAGGAAAGATCCAAGTGCAGACAAGACCCCTCCCTTCGTCGTGCCATATTTTCACTGCCTTTCCCACAGCATCAAGAAGGTGGCAGGCAAATATGGAATATGCTCTCGGAAGAGAAAAAAGAAACAAGATCGGAACGCAGGTCATGCAAGAAGAATCATCAGAATCATCAGATGTAGTGTTCACTGTGATAGCCTCACTCCTGTCATATTTTCTATTGTGTTGCGAACTGTAGCGTTACTGGTCTTTTTCTTTTCTCTTTGTTATCCTATGTGCCTTCATTAACTTTCAACTACTGTGAAAATTGAACTAAAGAGCTTGTTGAGTTTTAATGAATGTAACCACCCTTCTGCCTTTGATGTGTGACCCGGGGTGAGGCCTCGTCAGGAAGAATGCCAGCAGCTTCTTCCTTTTGTCTCATCTCGTGGGCATGTACTGTGCATACAAGTTCATGTCTGAATAAAATGATTGATTGATTGATTGATTGAATTTCACCAGGTGTGCCTCCGAGGTTATCTACCAGATACCTCTATCTTGCGGGCGGGTTTACATCGGCCAAACTGGCCGGTGATTCAATGAGCGAGCCCTTGAACATAGACCATCGATGCACACCGGCACAGGCAGCAGTCTGCCATTACACTGCAAAAACTGTGACAGCCGCAACTGCGTTCCCTACCTAGACAAAACTGCTTTCCTCTCCTATGCACGCAGAAAAACTGAAAGGGAGGTTATCGAAGCTTTCCTGATAGCCAAAAGGGGTGACGACTGCGTTAGCTCGCCCTCGCTGTCGCTATCGGCACCAGAGCTAGAGTTTTTAGAAGGGCACGTTCGCGTTCACATCGGATCTGATTAACCTGTAAATTTCTGCTGATGTTTCTATCGTTGAACCCTATGGTGATAGTGTTTTTCTTATTTTTTCCTATGTTCTCTGGCCTTATTAACAATGTGGTTTTCACGAATAAAATCAGTTGGAAGTCTGCGCTTTGTCTGTCGATTTGTGCGCCTCTCGTCCCGTCTTGTTCGCGCAGTTTATACCCTTTCTGTTCATCATGAACCAACTAGCCCGCCAGAACGTCCTTCTTCATGAGTAGCATGGACAAAAGTTGTAGACTGAAGTTTGTGGGCAGAAGTTTGTGGAAGGATGTTTGCGGAAGGAAGTTATACGCATGAACTGTCAATCATAAGTTGTATGGTAAAAAATTAAAATGCAAAACTTGATTAAGCAACAGTTCATAATGAACATTTATGATAAAGTTGAATGGCGTGAAAAAGACACAGAGACAGAAAGAGCGTCTTAGGCGCTCTTTCTGTCTCTGTGTCTTCCTGTGTTCGTTCCCTTGCGCATACAAATTTATGATGAACCAACTAGCCCAACAGCAAGTACTTCTGCAACATACATGCGATGAAATAAGAGAATAAACCAAAAGAAAAACTAAAAGAAATAAAAACAGAAGGTAAAAACTTTAAAATAAAAGAAATAGAAACTAGTGCAGGACGTCTTTCAAGGCGCTGCGTCGCGAACGACTAGCGGTACAGTCCAGGTACAAACCGGAGGCAACGGTCAGTCCATATCACGCACGAGCATCGGAACGTTTTTTACGTGTCTTCTTCTTCTTCCTTAAACGCCAGCCGCCGATGGTTCGGGAGCCGAAGGCCTGTCTTACAAATTCCCCTCCGGGTGAAAAGGCGCCATCCTGACGGCCTAGGATGATGTGACGACGACACGGTCGTAGTATGGTTTAAGGCGGTCCGTGTGGACAGTTTCACGGCCTCGGCGACGATGATCGGTGGACGGAGTAAGGGGTTCGATGATGTAATTGACGGGGGAGGTCTGCTTGAGAATGCGGTAGGGGCCCTGGTACTTGCAGAGAAGTTTGGAGGAAAGGCCGGGACTTGAGGAAGGCTTCTATAGCCAGACCAATGTAAGGAAGACAAGTGGGAAGAAGTGCAGAGGGATCACGGGTGCTTTTCTTTTAGTACAAACAGGGAAAAGAATTTTTTGGACCCTTAGGCAACGGCTAGTAAATGGGTCCAAGTCAGACGTGTAATTAAACAGGCATTGCATATATGTAAGATACAAACCAAAATATCTAAAATGTAAGACGAAGAGGTACCTAGGCATTCACAACGAATAATATTGCATACATGAGTAGAGTGTAAGTAGAACACTATATATACATGGGAAATACACCTTGTAACTGAAAACACTTATCCAGGATCTTACTAATTTTAAACATCAGAAACCAAGAAAATAAAATGTTTCTTCACTAGTGCGAGAAAATTGTGTGCAGTTTTCACTTCCAATGCAAGCTAGTCTATATTTCTGTTCCCCTAAAGTCGGCGATCCCCGTACACATTGTTTCGGGGGGGTGGGGGGGGGGGTTAAATTAAGTTACCCGCCAACGCATCTCTGGTGGACAGTATTCATGATAATGGCCTTTTTTTCACGGATTAAATCAAAGGGTAATGCTTGTAATTTATGAAACAATAACTTGCTTGGGCGGTCATAGCTGGAATTTTTAATTATTCGCAAAGCTCTTTTTTGTAGCTGCCTTAGTGGTTGAAGATATGCCGTGTATGTGCATCCCCAGGAGTCTATGCAATGTGATAAGTGGTTTTGACTAAATGCAAAGTATGTCATTCTTAAAAGCTTATCGTCAAAATAATTTCTTGCTTGTAGTAGCGTGTGACAGTCACATGATAGCTTCGTGCAGACTGAGTTTATGTGCGTTGGCCAATTCAAGTGATTATTGACTATTATGCCAAGGTACTTGAATGACCCAACCCTTTCAAGTTCGCAATTGCTCATTTTTGTTTTAATATCTCAGGTTATTGATCTGCGCTGGCAGTCGACTACCATGTATTAAGTTTTTTTCACATTCCCAGATAGCTTATTTTGCAGAAACTATCGAGACAGGTTAGATAGTTCTGCATTGGTTTGGCTTCAATTTCTTTCCTATTGTCACCTGTGACTATGAGAGCTGAGTCGTCTGCGTACATGAGTATGTCTGCTGAATATATGACTTATGCTAGATCATTTACGTGTAATGAGAAAAATAGTAGCCCAAGTACCGACCCCTAAGGTGCTGCTGTGTGCAGCAGTTGGGGGATGATTTCACATTATTAATAGCAACTACCTGGTGATGCTGTCTGATGTAGCTGGAGAAGAATTCATAAGCCCTGCCACGGAAGCCATAATGTTGCAGTTTATTTAATAGGATACTGTGATCAACGGCATCGAACGCCTTTTGTAGTTCAAGCAAAATAGCAGCAAGGAATTTGTTGCTATTTAGCGCATAATTGATCAGTTTTGTGAGTGTAAGGACAGCAGTTGAAGTAGAAAATGTTGGCCGAAAGCAATGTTGCTGAGGGCATATTACCTCATGCTTTTCCAAAAACTTGTGGGTGCGAGTCGAAAGTATTTTTTCAGATATGTTGTTTATGACACTGAGAACTCATATCGGGTGGTAACACGAGGGGTCTAAAGAGTCACTATCTTTAAATACTTGTGCAGCTTTTGCCGTTTTTTGGAGTAAAGGACATTCATGGTGGGTGGAACAGCGCGAACAGACGAGGGACGAGAAGAGAAAAGACACAGACAAGCTCGTCTCTCGTCTGTTCGCGCTGTTCCACCCACCATGCACTGTTACCAACTCGCCCAACCTTCCGTCCTTCTTCAGTAAAGGATATGTTGAACTAGATAATGCATAATTAAAGATAGCACACAGAATTGGGCCCAATATGTCAATATTTTCTTCAACTTCACGCACCGTTATTCTATCTATACCAGGAGCTTTGTTGCCAGATAATTTTGACAGGGCAAACACTAAATCGTACAGTTCAATTTCAGGAACGTAGAAACTGTTGCTTACGGGACTTGATAAGCATACATCAGTATTAGGAAATTTACGGCTTGCTGCTAATGAGTGGCCTATGCTGGTAAAGGAAGAATTGAAGTTCTCTACTGTACCACTGGTTACATTTGCAGGGAGTATACGTTTCATTTGAGAGTTACTTACAACTACTTTTACAATTTGCCATACTTTTTTGGGATCACCATTGGCGCGCTCTATCAGCTGGGCATAGTACTTCTTTTCTCTAGCTCGCAGCATGGTAACAGATTTATTACGAAATATTTTGAACTGACCTCGGCAATATTTATTGTGTTTTCGTTGTTTTCACTTGAGGTAAAAAAATTATTTTCTCTTAGGTGTTTCACGAATATCATTAGTCATCCATGAACAGATTGTGACTTTGTATGGCCGTGATGATACACTCAGGGTGTTGTTAATAATAGCCTTGGAAAGCATTTCAGTTAAGTTCGATAGCTCTGTTTTTACGTCGCTGTGGTATATGGTACTGATGCTCATCGATGATATTCTATCCCGTACTAAAGTGTGACCGATTTTTGCTGAATGCATTGAATTTTCTCCTGTTTGTTTCGGCGCATCATCGATAGAAGCAAAGAGTGGTAGATAATCTGAAATGGGCTCGTTGTATACTCCAGCTATCACAAGGGAAGACATGTTTGCTAATACGGTATCATTTTCGCTAATGTGCTTGTTAAGCACATAAGGGACGTAATTAAGTTGTGAAAATTAAACGAGGCAAGCAGGAAGTTATATTCTGAAGAAGTTGGTTCGCGGGGATCAATATTAAAATCACCAACGATCATGACTTGGTCGCTGTAGCTTTCAGTAATCGCGAAGAGCATCTTTTCAACTTTATCTGGGAAATATGTGTATTTAGAAATGGGAGGCCGGTATACTACGCCAAAGATAAGAGAACAGTCTAGTTTGATAAAAAGTGCTTCAAAGTCCGGGTTGCTACACGTTACCGGTCTGAATATTAAAATTTGGATCCGTTTTAGACAAAAAGAGCCACCCAACCACCGCGTGCGTTTTATCTGCGCAGCTGTGACACAGCCGTGTACTCAGGAATGACATTATAGTCCTTACTTAACCACGTTTCCGTGGTCGCAATGATTTTAAAAGGGCACGCATGCTGGGCAAGGAATGCTATGAGCAAGTTCAGATTCTTTTTTAAACTAGCGTATGCTAGTTTAAAATTCAGACTGCTTCTGCTGGGCGTGGGATATTGTGAACGAAGACGAGGTGAACGAGGCGCCTCGGTCGTGCGCGTGCTGTGGCCTTGGTTGCCCTGTGGTCTGTGCTCTGTGCGGGCCCTGTGCTTTCGGCCTGTGGGCTGCGCCCGGGTCGTTCTTGCGTCGTTCTCGCCTTGCACCAGGTAACGATATTCTTTACGAATGAATTATTGACTTTTTTTGGCGATTTAATCTCGTAATCATGTGCAGTCGAAAGCCGGTTAGTCTATCTGAGTCTTTGTCAGCATCAACAGTTGGATGGATGGACGGACGGACGGACGGACGGACGGACGGACGGGTGGATGGGTGGATTGGATGGATGGATGGATGGATGGATGGATGGATGGATGGATGGATGGATGGATGGATGGATGGATGGATGGATGGATGGGTGGGTGGATGGATGGATGGATGGATGGATGGATGGATGGATGGATGGATGGATGGATGGACGGACGGACGGAGGGACGGATGGACGGACGGACGGACGGGTGGGTGGGTGGATGGATGGATGGATGGCGTAACACCGGCAGCATTCATCTGCATATAACCGCGAGAGGGCTGCAAGCACCTCCTGCTCTACCGATAGGTCTCTTTCTAGAACATTTATACGCAACGCTAGGCTGGTGTTCGCTTCGCCAGCCCTGTCCAAGCGTGCACTTAATATGCAGTATTTGCATATAAAATTCGCGTCATCGGCCTCCTCTACAGAATCGAACCGCGTTTCCTTCAAATTCACCGACGCCTCACACTCCGTGCTTTTAACCTTCAGTTGCTCGACCATTTTAGCAGCACTTGATTATCGCTGCCACAATTTGCTAGAATTTCTAAAGGCTAAAAAAAAAAACACCCGCCAACAGGTGCTGAAATAAAATTCTGTCTAGATCAAAAACCGATTGCGAAATCCTTTTGTCATACCGTGGAAAGGGGCATCCAGTTGCAAATGGTAAGGCTTCAGGATGCAGGCTTCCCTCAGTCTCTCCTGACAAGTGTGGTGGAATTCCTTCTTCATAGCATAAAAGGCGTGGAACGTAAGCAGCCTATGCCCACTGAGGATACAATTAGGCCAGAAGTGGTGCCCTACTCCCAACGCGTTGCCCATAACCTGAAAAAAGTTGCACCTTAACTCAAAGTTACAGTTGTATTCTCTGCTCCCTGTAAGCTGGCCTCATTATGTCCTCGTGTAAACTCAGAAAAAGGGTTGAGGATGAGGTTTATTTCTCTTCAAAAATGAAAGAGGGAACTGCGGCACAAGGCAAAAGAAGAGAGAAAACCTGCGGAACCTGGCATGCCCGTAGGTACGTACAATGCGATGAAGGAGTTGTTTATCAGATCCCACTAGCATGTGGAAAAGTGTATATTGGACAGACGGGGCATTGCCTAAATGAAAGGTTGAGGGAGCATGAGCGTTCGATGGGGACGGGAACAGGTTCTAATCTGCCTCTTCACTGTAAGGACTGTCAACAAAGCACCTGCAGGCCCATTCATGAAAGAACTGTAGTTTTAGATAGAGGCCGTGATCGAGTGTCCCGCGAATCAAAAGAAGCCTTTTTAATTAGGAAAACGGGCCTGAGGGCCGTTAGCGATGCTTCTATCTTCTTCTACAAAACCGAAAAAGCCTTTTTAGAAATGTTTTTCTGATACGAACGCGTGTACAGGTGCTGTGGTTTTTCCCACTGTAATCTGAAGGGTTCAGTGCACTAAGCCTTGTAGATGGTTTTCTTGTCTCACGTGCTTTTTGTGGTTTTTTACGGTTCTAATGCATTTTGGTTTTGTCTTAATCCTTTCGGATCGCATTCGGTCATGTTCCTTTGGCCCTTTACACCACGTGTCATGCTTTTTAATGTTCTTTCTCCGATCTTATCGTTTTTAACTAAGTCATGTTTTCATTGTTTGTCTTTTATCGCTTTTATGACCCTATTAATCTTTCTTACGTTTGCTGCAGCTGATAGGTGGTGTGACGGTGAGCCTATATATTATGTGTTTCTCTCAATCAAAACCAGTTGTCAGTAGCGCGTTGTCTTGTCCACCTTTCTTGTGAATGTGTCTTATTTTGCGCTAACGTTTGTACATAGAACTATGCTGGCAGTCCTGCAGTTTGTTACACGTGACAGCAAGATCTGATGAAAGTTTCTTTGCGTCGTCCTTTATATGAAGCACTCTACCTTCCATAGAATCAATTTTTTCTGCTAATTACAGCAATTTTTGCTCCAGAACTTACTGTTCAGCACGAATGGCTCGAATTTCTTCGAGAATATCTGATTGTGTTTGTTTCATTGACGGGATTGTCAAAATCACATCATACATCTGTTCTCCTTGTTGAGCTGACGGGGTCCGGGATTTTGTTGAGTGTCACTGCGATCAGGTGTTGTCACCTGGTATCTGTATCACCATAAGCAATCCTCTTCCTATACGCGCCAGAATGCTGCAAGCGTCTCTTGCCTCGTGAAAAGCGCACGCGGGGGCATCAGCCACATCATTTCGGCAGCAGTACACGATTTGTTCGCGTGTTTTAACTCAAGTGCATTTGCTTTGCACTGTGCTGACTCAGCCGCTTCTTTGATGCTGCGATCACCGTGTCATCGCCTGGTCACCGTATCATCGGCAGCAATCATCTACCCATAACCATAAGAGGGCTGCAAGCGTTCGCTGCCTCGTGAAGAGCGCACGCGGAGACATCAGGCAAAGCACTTCGGAAGAAGTACACCATCGATTCGCATGATTTATCTCATCGCATTTGTTTGCACTGTACTGACTGGGTCGTTTCTTTGATGCTGCGATCACCATACCATCGCCTGTTCGTGCTAACATCGGCATCAATAATCTACCTATATCCGACAGAGGGCTGCAAGCGTCTCCTGACTCGTGGCGATGCAGGCGGGGAAATTAAATTGCGGTAATGGGTAGAAATTAATAGAATACTCGGACAACTTCAGAATGGGTTCATAAGTGTTAGGCGCTTAGATGATAGCCTGTTCCTGCTTACCTGGTACAAAGGAATAGCTAAGGCGGAAAACAGACCACTGCCTTCCTGGACTCTACCGCGGCGGCTGCGCTTTTATGGAGGAAAAACGCTAAGGCGCCCGTGTGCTTTGCGATGTCAGTGCACGTTAAAGATGCCCAGGAGGTCAAAATTATTCCGGAGCCCTCCACTACGGCACCTCTTTCTTCCTTTCTTCTTTCACTCCCTCCCTTATCCCTTCCCTTACGGCGCGGTTCAAGTGCCCAACGATATATGAGACAGATACTGCGCCATCTCCTTTCTTCCGAAACCAATTATTATTATTATTATTATTATTACTTCCTGGACATAAGCGGTGCATACAAAAACGTGAACAGGGAACTCTTGTGGACATATTAAAAGATGAAGGTATCGATCATAAGGTAAAGAATTTTCTACGGGAAATATATCGTGAAAATAAAGGATTAAGGCAAGGTTTTCCTCCATCAGCGCTGCTGTTCATGCTTTACATGATAAGTATAGAAAGAAGGCTACAAGGAGGCAATCTAGGCTATAATCTGTCGTACAGATTAGTCGCAAGGGTTGTTGAGCAACGACTACCGGGATTAATGTAGGCGAACGATATTGCATTGTCAGCATTGAATTGACCACTCTCACAAATACCAAATAGTCGACAACATATCGAAAGACACTAGTGACAACGCCAGGAAGTTTGGTGCTAATAAGTCTATCTGCTTTAGCCATAAAAACTGTACTTGGGACCGGTGCCGCTTTAGAACCTATGCAAACTCTGGATTTTTGAATGAAATCTTCAGCCGCTACGGTGGCTGAGTGGTTATGGCGCTCGGCAGCCGGCCTGAACGACGCGGGTTCAATCCTGGCCGCAGAGGTCGAATTTCGGTGGAGGCGAAATTCTAGAGGCCCGTGTACTGTTCGATGTCAGTGCACGTTAAAGAACCCCAGGTGGTCGAAATTTTCGGAGCCCTTCACTACGGCGTCTCTCATAGCCTGAGTTCCTTTGGGACGTTAAACCCCTATAAACCAAACCAAACCGAATGAGAGCTTCACCATGCTAAGACACATGTAGACGAGAGGTACATCGATAACATCTCAAGAAAAGCTCCCACATTCTCACCACGCCGCGACAAAAATTTGTATTTATAATTCAATTCCGAGATACACTCTTTAAAACTGCCAACTTAAACTGAGCTTCAGGAAGAGCGTAGTAATGGTCTTCAACATCTGCGTTAAAAGCTGAGGAGCCATCCGGATTATTAATCTCCAAAACTGTAGAAGGGCCTCAGAATCAGGCACAAGTAACGAGTCATCTAGCAATAGGGTCGACAGGTGCTCCTGAAGGTACCCCGAAACAGCACACTGCGATGATCTTCTTTTTTTCAAAATGGAGTTGAATAGAAGGTGCCGTTTATTGGTTTATGCTGAAAACAAAAGGCGCAGACTAGTCTCCGTCGCAATTTTGACTACATTACCCAGCTGGATACGGCTGAGGTCTTCGATTAATGAGCTAGTGAGAGTCGGATCATTTGCTTCAAAATATTGCCAGGGTTACATACAGTGAGGTCGTCTTTTCGATGTTGATTGTTTGCTGTTGCTCTCAAAATTATTTCCTTCCATGCGATTATGATTGTTTTGATTAAGCGCATTTTGTACATAAAAAGCGTGCCACTGTCGTGTGGCATAACGAAGCAATTCCTTCTTTACCCCCCTCCCCCTGAATGCTTTGCAGTTCAGTATTTTTGAGCAAGTAAGTAAGCAAGACGATAGCCGGCAACGTGCCATAGGCGCTTTAGACAAATGCCTCAAAGAAAGCTTACCTGACCGTTTTCGAATAGTGCGCAGACCACTGCAAGGAGTATACGCGTCTCCTTTTATATGTGGAGTGACACTTTATCTCGTGCAGCCCTTTATTTTGTATGTAAGGGCGCAGCGAACAGCCATTAACCTTGATTTTAAGTCGTTGCCGGAGGTTAACTTCGAGGCGCTAAGTCGGCAGAATCGTGGACAGCGATTAAGGTCAATATGACGCTCATTACGCTGCAGTCTGTTGCAGGCCTTGTCCCTAGAGGCGGAGCTCAGTGCCGAACAAAGATAAACACGGTGACTTCCTCGTGCAGGCTGTGTGAGCATTGAGTTTGTGGCGACGAACGTAAACGGCGAGGAGCACTAGCTCGTTCCGGGCACTCGGTTCTCTCGCCAAGTCACTTTGCTGAAAGAAGCGGGTTATCTTCGTTTCACAGTCAGGCGCCTTTGCGGAATATTGGCTACCTAAGTCAAGAGAAAAACAATAGTTACGCGTGGCGGGCGTGACTGCGCCCAGGAGGCTTGCTGTCAAACCCAATATGACGTCAATGTCCCTTTAACACTTCCTTTATGTGGGAAATCAGACGATTTAAGACTGATGTGCGTGAAAATTTATTTACTCGTAAATTAAGAAAACTGCTTTTATTCCGCCACGTCATAGTGCAGCTAAAAGAGCTCTGTTATTGCTTCAAGGAAAAAAGCAGGATATGAGAACAAATATGGTGTGATTGGAAAAATCGGAGGTTCTTAGAAAAATACACAAAATTAATAAATATATTAACTTGGACAAAAGCAGAAGAACGCTATGCGCCTTAATATGTCAGAAATGAGCATTGTGATTTACAATATGCCTAACTTTCCGACCCCCCAAAATTAAATAAATTGCTCGCGCGACCCACTTCGGGCCTCTCCGTCCTGGAGGAAACTTCCTCCGCCGCACTGCTGGTGGCCCGCTACCATGCCTTCAGAATAGCAGCTAATCTCCATAGAAAAGACGAAAACGAAAGTTACAGACGAGCACTGTCGACAGGGGCAGAGCAGAGCAGTCATCTCTGTCCGAACGAAAACCTGACCGATGAACTTAGTCTTGTCGCATAAGCTGTCGCCTACATCTGGAAAGTCCATGCGGCGGAATGGCGAGAACAGCGTCGTTGCTGAGCAAGGTCGGCGTGAGACGAGATCGGCGTGGTCGCTCTGCGTTGCCAGCTCTTCCTGCAAGTTTAAAAACACTCCTTCGTACTGCTAATAAAAAAATAAAAAACGTACCCCAAACACATTGAATAGCCTCACTTGACAGTTCTGCGCCATCGTTAACATTGAACGATCTGGGTAGATGCCTTAAGGAGAGAACTAATGCAGAAATACAAACTTACATTGAACCTCGGATTTTCTGTAGTGTCAATTCTAAGCTGCTGCTAAAACCCCTCAATGAACTAGAAGTAACAAAACCTCCACCCTCCACCTGTGCCGCAATTTGTTCTCTCGGCTCCCCCAACGAAGGTTTGCTGAATTTTCTGCCTTCGCATCGATGGAATCGAGACGATGCCATGAGGGATTCAAAAATTAGTTACTCCAATGAGTGCCCGTTCCACATTGTACTGCTTTATTGACGACTGTTTCCTTGGGATCGCTTTGATTTCGGTTTACACAGCAAATGTGGCGTGCGCCAGCGAGCTTGCGTTCATTGGAGTGTTGTTGTTTTCGAACGCCGCCTTTTTCCCAGTCAATTGCAAGCTTAACTCCGCCTCTTAGGTGCAGCAACAACATACAGTCTGGGTTTAGCTATTTAGCTTTTACTTTTGTTGGAGACCGATGAGCGGTCCAGGCTTTATATGAACTGATGGCCGTGTAACGCTTTCGTAATACTGTTAGGCAGTGGTGACTTAAATCAGGAGAAGACAGAAAAAAGGCGTCTAAATAAAACTCTTTATTTGGGGTGACTTGCGGCCATATTGCACTGAATCAATCGGCGGCGTAGCAGCAAGCCCACTCGGCGGTCGTCGAACAGAATGCCCGCCGCTCTCACCCGTGCTCAATTTAAAGCTGATAGCGAAATTTCTGATAAAGCGCTTAAAGTTACTAGGAAATTCTGAAAGAAGGTAGAATTGGCTCCGCCTTGATGCGATCATTCGTGGTAAATCTGGTCGCGTCTTGCATCCACAAACAAAACGATAACGTGATGTGGTGGCAGCTTTGAAGAATGAACAAACAAACATTACAAAGTTTCATGGCATTACTCCCCTCTCAAAGAAGCTTCGGTCCGATGCATTAAAAACACATAAGGCGACTCGAAACAAATGAATCGAATCGTGCGAAAAAAACATCGAGTGTGGAAGCACAGCGTCCTTTATCACGCATAATAGTGCTTTAGACGAACGACATGGACAACTTCTGGTCGTACGCGGCATCGCTGGCATGCAGTCATGGCATCAGGGATGGCTTCATACTCCAGTTCACCTGACCGACGAAGAAGCTTGTACGGGCCGAAGTTGCGGTGCAGAAGCTTTTCACTCAATCCACGGCGGCGAATGAGCGTCGCAACCCAGACTTGGTCTCCTGGCTTGTATTCCGCGTTGCTTCTTCGTAGGTTTTAGCGGCTGGCGTCAGTCCGCTGCTGGTCTGATCCTTAATCGGGCAAGTCTTCGGGCTTCTGCGCGTCGAAGGTAGGCGGTGGCGTCGATGTTCTCTCCGTCGGTAACGTTGGACAGCATGACGTCTAGCGGGGTCGTGGCCTCCCTGTTGTAGGCGAAAACGACGTAAGGCAGGATGACGTCCCAGGCCTTGTGTTCGGCATCGACATACATGGCGAGCATATCGGCGATGGTTTTGTTCAGGCGGTCGGTCATTCCGTTGGTCGGCGGATGGTATGCAGTTCTCCGGTGGCTGGTTTGGATGCAACGCAGGAGGGCTTGCGTTAGTTCCGCCGTGAATGCTGTTCCTCTGTCCCTGATGAGCACATCGGGGGCGCCGTTTCGCAGAAGCATGCACTCCACGAAAAATTTGGCGACTTCTGCTGCCGTTCCGTTCGGTAGGGCGTTCGCCTCGGCGTAGCGGATCAGGTAGTCGATCGCTACGGTGATCCACTTATTTCGAGACGTTAACTTCGGGAAAAAGCCAAGCAAGTCCATGCCGATCTGCTGAAAGGGCCTTGTGGGAATCCGGGTGTCCCGCCGTTGCCTTTGCTCGTATGTTGCCGCCATCCCGCGTTGCTCTCCTCTTTCCCTTTATCCCGCCTGATGGCGCGTTCACACTTGGACATTCGGCGGCGAGAGGAAGCGGAATCCGCGGCCGCCGAAATGCTGTCTCGTTCACATTTGTTGGCAACCGCGCTGCCGGCGCGACAAGGAGCTCTCGCCGACCACCGATAGGAACGAGACTTCGCGTGGCCTGACTCGAACGGCGGCGCGCGCGCGCCGCTAGGGTAGCTAGGGTGCCGCCTTCTCCAGTTCTCCAGTGTCTCGTACGCGCCTTTTCAGTGTGCTTCGTTTGTGCTTACGCGCGCGTTGTTTCATTCGAGTTCGGCGCGCGAACCGTGAATAATAATGAGCGATTCAGAAGAGGAGGAAATAATCTTGATTCTTCTGGCAAACTCGTTGCTGGCCGCGCGGCAACGACAGCGTATGCGGGACGCAGCGAAGAAGAAACGGCACCAGCGACGTTGGTGGGTGCGACCTGCCCTTCAGCAGCGTGAGGAACTCGGCCACGCCTACAAACTGCTGCCCCTTCTACGTTCCCGCGACGGGGAATATTATCGGGAGTAAGTTCAGATACAATTATGTGCTTTCTGTCAAAGTTCTGTCATGTTCAGCATAGCAGTGGCGGTGCTGAAAGAGTGAATGGCGAATGGCTACTTTCTCTTTTGTAGTTACTTAAGAATGCCTCCTCAAGCATTCGAAACTATCTTGGAGCTGGTCAGGCCACGAATCCTTAAAAAGGGCACAAAGTTTCGCAGAGCGATCCCGCCAGAGCACCGCCTTGCCCAAACTGTGTGGTAATGGCCACGCTTCAACAAACGCTGATTGATTGAAGACTGTTGATTTCTTAACTCGCACGCGGCCTCATTTCTCACTGGAAACCTCTTTTCTTCAGGTTCTTAGCTGCCGGCGACACACTGCGATCGTCGTCATTTTGTTTTTTGAATGGATGTTCAACCGCCTGTGGAATCATCTCATCAACATGCCGGGCGATTTGGGAGGTCGTTGGCCCCATATATGTCGCATGCCCAACGGAACCCGAGGAGTGGCTGCAGGTAAACATATACGCAAACTCACGGGGATCACCCTGTAAAACTTGTTTATTCTTGCTGTGATACTAGGAAACAGATTGCTCCTGCGCGCACTTATTTTTGAAGTGACTCTGACGTGCTTCCTGATTGCTTTACATATGCACATTAATTATTTTTCTCATTCTTCAGATCGCAAGCGACTTTGAGCAGCGTTGGAATTTGCCACACTGTTTAGGCGCAATTGACGGCAAACATGTTGCCGTGGAATGCCCGGCAAATTCAGGGAGCGTGGATAGAAACTACAAAAATTTCTTCAGTAAATCGCTGCTTGCCATCAGTGATGCTTACTACAGGTATCATCATCAGCAGCAGCCTTACTATGCCCACTGCAGGGCAAAGTCCTCAGCCATGTCTCTCCAATTAACCCTTTCCTTTTGCCAGCTGCACCCACCGTATGCCTGCAAACTTTTTAATCTCATCCGCCCACCGAACTTTCTGCCACACAAGGGTAGAAACTTGGGCGAGTCGGTAACGGTGATCCATGGAAAGTGAGAGTAGCGCAAAACGGGACAAAGGGACAGAGGGAGCGCCTGTGTTGTGTCTGTCTTTCTCTGTCCCTTTGTCCCGTTTTGCGCTACTCTCACTTTCCATGTTTCTGCCACACCTTGCTACGATTGCCGTCTCTTGGGATCCGCTCTGTTACCTTCAGTACCACCGGTTATCTTGCCTTCGAATTACATGCCCTGCCCAAGCCCACTTCTTCCTCTTGATTTTGACTAGGATGTCATTAACCCGCATTTGAACCCTCACCCACTCTGCTCGCTTCCGGCCTCTTAACGTTACACCTCTCATTTTTCTTTCCATAACTCGCTGCGCTGTCCTTAACTTAAGCTGAACCCTTTCCGTTAGCCTCCACATTTCTGTCCCGTAGGTGAGTACCAGCAAGATCAAGCTGTTGTATACTTTTATCTTGAGGTATATTACAGATATAACTCCTTGATAGTGGATTGCGTTCCTCTTTGCATCTTGTGCAGGCAGCTAGCTAGATTGATTAGAATATTCCTATGCTTTTGTAGCAAGAAATCACAGTTCCTCCTAAGCGAAGAGCTAATTTGATTTTCACCGGTGCAAATATTTTCTTGCGTAAACTGGTCGTCAGGCAAAAATATAACCATACAGAGCTGCATTCTTCGTGGTATGCAGTGAATGCTCACAGTAGCTTAGCAACACGAAATGTTACAATGCTGTGGATATATGCTAACTGCAGTGTCCTTTCTGAGGAGGTGTAGAATTCATGCACAAGTATTACTTGGGTGTGAACTTGACTTGTTGCACATATGAGAGCAGCGATAAAGAGGGCACTGTTTTCAGTCTGCTGATTCATTTTGAATTGGAAAAATATTCTCTGCCTGTTGTTTCATTTCTCAGGTTCGTTTATGTGGAGGTTGGCCACTTCGGGAGTGAGTCGGATGGCGGGGTGTTTGGCCGAAGCACACTCCAGGAATCAATTGAGCAGAACCAAAGAGAATTTCCCCCTGGAAAACATCTTGGTGCAGTTGGACACATGCCATACTTTCTTGTTGGGGACGAGGCTTTTCCCCTAAAGGCATATATGATGCGTCCATACTCAAGGAAAAATATGTTTAATTGTTTTGTTTGTGCAAGTGCTTTGTGGCAGTAGCAGAAAGCACTATTTTTTATAGGTGTGATTGGCCTTTCCTTCTGACAAGCATTGTAGCATGAATCACATGAGCTATCATTTTGTGATAGAATTGTAGTGTAAGATCAATCTCATGCTTCACTCAGTTTGGTTTCTAACTGTAGCGCATGTATTTAATTTACAGTAGCCAGGAATCAGTCTAGATATTCTTTATGTTCAGATTGACCTGCAATATGGTAGCTGCCATAAATTTGGCGCACATTCTCTGCATGCTCAACGTGTTCGCACTTATGTTGTAGCTAACTTTTTGCATTCAGGTACTACTACAGCAGGCAACTTGATTTGTCCCACCAGAATCATGCAAGTCTATGACACAACCCAGTATAGAAGGACTCCCGAAAGGTTCCCACACCCGCGATTTGGCTATATTTGCAATCAGATACCCATTTGCCATGCCCAGCAAGCGTGTCGATTGGCTAGCATAAGGGGGTGCTTGCTGTTCCAGTCACTCGCACCAGGTGCCGCTATATCAAAACAAGTGTAGAAGAAAGTGGCATTACAGAAACTGATATTGCATCTCAACACTGCTGTTGATGGCTTGTTAATCTGCACTTTTATTGTTTTCTACTCATGTTTCATACTGCAGGTCTTCCACCACTGTTTGCTATCACTGAACCAAGCCATTTTGAAGAATTGCACCAAAGAAGAATTTTCAATTACCGCCTCAGCAGAGCCCGTAGGGTAGTAGAGAACGCTTTTGGCATTATGGCCCAGAGATGGCGCATTCTGCGCTGTCCCTTCAAGGCAAAAGAAGAAAACACCCGTTACATAATCTTGGCGTGCCTCACATTGCACAATTTCTTAATCAAAGAACCTTCCAGCTCCCGGTCTACATACTGTCCTGGAACAGCTGACCACATTGACTGGGAAGGCAGGATTGTTGATGGAAGTTGGAGAGCAGAAGACGACGGAAGCTCTGCACTGTGTGCCCTGCCAAACACAGGCGGCAACTCAGCCAGGTATTGGAAGCCTGTAGCTGGTTGTACGTCTCCTGGAAGCTTGTGCTTAGCAATTTTTCAGTCCTCTGTCGTTTACATGTTGTACATCGCATAGATGTGGTGGACATGCAAAGTGAGCTTTTTGCTTTTGTTATAGCTTTGTATTACATTCCTGTTCCAGACTTGCCTATGACGTGAGGGATAGGCTGTGCAGATACCTTATCAGTGATGGCAAGGTACCATGGCAAGTGAACATGATAAAAGGGAACATAGATTGAACAGGCAAGATATCTCAGTTTTATTATAACATAAACATCATCATCAGCTGATGTGGTCCGCCAATGCTTGCTTCATTTTTGCATACATTAAAACATCAATCTCATGCATAGCATCTATCTGCTGTGATCGGCTCAGTGATCGCAGCTTGTTGGCGAGTGTCGCACAGAAATGGTGCGCCAGATCGTCCGTCTCCTGTTTTGGAGACTTCATTTGTACTAGGCGTTTCAAACATTCTGAAGCTACTTCCAAGTGTGGCTCCTCTGAAGAGCTGGAAGTAAAATTTTCCTTGTGAACTGCAGTCATTTACATAGAGAAAGCAGTGTTTATTTTACCTTTCTCCTGTTGAATTTCTTGCAAGCTTACGAGCTTTTGGTGGCCTAGGAAGCCTGAAAGCGGATAAGAAAGTGAATGAGCTTAACAAATTTGCATCATAAGCACATTGCCTGTGCCAAAGGAAGCTATTATAAAGGCACGTATACCTTTCAGTGTCTGAGTCCACATCTGTGCTCAGGAACCTAAAATAAATCAGTTTTCTGCGTCAAAATTGTGTAATGCAGAGATGACTAGTTTTTCTTCACATGTCATCTCGTGTATTTTCAGGTTCTGCAGGTCTCGGAAGTCCAGGCGTCCCAGGTGGACTTGGTGATTGAGCTGGCGTGCCGCAAATTTCTTGGGAAGCCATGCCAATGTAGGCTAGTTGCGGATCACTTGTGTGGTCTTCTCCGTCATCCTCTGTATATGCAGTTCTGCAGCAACATGTGTAGTGCATTAGCAAATTACAGTGGTAACAAGTGACATCAAATTTATTTTATCAGTGAAATATTCGAAATAGTGGGTGAATACATGTCATCATTCTTCAACGAAGTACCCACTACGTTCAGTCCCCATGTGCCACCAGTTCACAAATGCTTGAATTCCACTAGGAGCTCCCTTCTTCTGACTGGCTCCATGAAAACTCATGCTCAGCGTATTTCGCTTCATTTCAGAGCTTCTCGACACATGATACCTATTCGACGGGTCTAAATACATTATGACCTCTTGGTCTTAGGTCTGATAAAATGGTACAATGTGTAGGCAAAGTTGAAAAAGAACATTCCTTTAATTATTGTGTATTGTATACATATCTTTCCTGTATTACTTGCAGTTAATACTTTGCGGTGTTGTTGTATTTTCACAATTTGTACATTTTTGTTTGCTTGTTAGCGTTGTATCATATAGTTTCTTGCTTTTCATCTGTGTGCTTTCTATACACCTTCTTTGCCTTGCACCTGAACTACTGCAATTTTTTTTATTTCCGAACAGGAGGTCCCTTGGGCAGTATTGCTTTGGGACCTCCGTCGGTAGCACTAATAACCCCATGTACTGAATGTACCACACATTGCAATAAATATGAATGAATGAAGTATTTCTTCACTGAAAAATTATTTTGACATTTCATTTCATTTCATTTTATTACTCTCAAGGCCGGTCAGGCGTTACATAGAGGAGTAGGCAAAAAATAAATAAATACAAAGAAACAAACAAATAAACAGTTTACAATTCATAAGCATTAACAGTATCCTTGAATTTCTGAGAATCATTGATGACGACGACGGTGGAGGGCAGGTGATTCCAGTCCGAGGCTGTTCTGGGGACGAAGGAATTTAGATATTGGACAGTCCTGCACTGTGGAATGTGCACCTTTAGTTGATGATCTCTGCGGGACGATATGTGCACCGGAGGATTAAACAAGGACTGCTTTAAGGTTTCGTTGCCGTAATATATTTTATGAAATGTGCAGAGGCGCGAAATGCGGCGCCGTATGGCAAGATCAGGAAGATTAAGCGTTCTTTTCATTTCTGAAACACTTTCATGGCGGGAGTAATTTGACATTATGAACCTTGCAGAGCGATTTTGCATGGATTCAAGCAGCCCAATGAGAGAGTTAGTGTATGGGTCCCACACTGGAGCAGCGTATTCAATTTTTGAACGGACGAGTGTTTTGTAGAGCAGTAGTTTCACAGGGATAGGGGCAAGGGAAAAGTTACGACGGATGAAGCCAAGCATGCGGTTGGCCTCGTTAGTAATATATTCAATGTGAGCCTTCCAGGACAGATCATCTGTTATTTGAACTCCAAGGTACTTATACTTGGTAACTTGGGTCAGTGGGGTGTCGTCGAGAGAGTATGAGCACGGAATGTTGTGATTAGTCGTGCGCGTAATTCTCATTAATTTACATTTGTTAACGTTTAGTTTCATAAGCCAGGTATTACACCAAGTTCCAATTATATTCAGATCATTTTGAAGAGCACATGCATCATCTTGGTTAGTAACTTCTCTGTATAAAACACAGTCATCAGCGAAAAGTCTTATTTTGGAAGTAACTGAGGAAGGAAGATCATTAATATAGATAAGGAAAAGAAGAGGTCCTAGAACTGATCCTTGCGGAACGCCAGAGGTTACGGGGGAAATGGGGGAGTCATGATCGTTAGCATTTACATACTGACTTCGATTACTTAAAAAAACACTCAATCCACTTTAAAATACCATTATCAATATTTAATTTACTTAACTTATAAAGTAACAGTTGATGTGACACGGTGTCAAAAGCCTTTGCAAAGTCGATATATATACAATCAATGATGGAAGAGTGGTCCAGAGCGAAAATCAAGTCATTAGTGAATGCAATTAATTGAGTTTCACATGAATGATGCTTACGAAAACCATGCTGTGAATCTGTAAAAAACGAATTAGCTTCCAGATAGTCAACAAGGTGTGAATAGATAATATGTTCAAGGAGTTTGCATGGAATAGATGTTAAGGAAATATGCCTCTAGTTATTAGGATTATGAACGTCACCAGACTTGTGGACTGGAACCACCTTGGCGATCCTCCAGTCGTCAGGCAGTGATGCGCTGCGGATGGAATGCGTAAAAATTTCGGACAACATCATGGATGAATATAAACATGTACTTTTCAAGAACTTATAACTAATACCGTCGACCCCTGCCGCTGAATCAAGCTTTCCTTTCTGAATAAGCCTGGCAACACCTTCATCATTGATAGTTATAAACTCCATCTGAACAGATTCTGAAACCGCAATATCGGGTAAGGTGGACACAACGGAATTACTAAAGGATGAAAAAAATGTATTGTTCAAAGCAATGCAGCACTTGTGAGGGGGAACCGGGATATTATTTATGGAGCGAAGTCGGACCTCTTTTGTTTTGCGCATATTAACGACGTTCCAAAATTTTTGAGGGTTGGAAACGAGCAAATGAGGCAGTGTGTCATGATAAAAGACGTGCTTAGCGCTCTGCAGCGCCTGCTTGTACTGTGACGCGACAGCACGATATAGGTGCCACTTATCAGTAGTTATTGATTTTTTCAACTGCCGGAAAATGCGCTTTTTTTATTTAGGAGGTGCTTTAGCGATACGCTGAACCAAGGTGCTTGTTTGGAGCAGGAAACGCGACGAATGGGAATATATTTATTTATGAGATCGTTCACCTTCGTTTTAAATATGTGCCAGTTTTCTTGAGTGGAACGACTCCAGAACTGCGGGAAGAAGGTGTCAGAAAAGCGCTCGAGCTCAGCATTAATAGCTTGGAAGTCCGCCTTGTTGTAGTTCCTAAGTAGCTTGTATCTTTTTGGAGAACGAGCCGAGCGTGAAGGCATAGTTAGGTGGATTGCACTATGGTCACTTAAGCCCGGAAGAAAGCTGATTGAAGATATAGTTTCAGGAGAAGTGGTTAGCACAAGATCAAGTATGTTGGCAGATGTCTGAGTAACACGGGTTGGTTCTTTAACGATTTGATCAAGGTTGAACGTGGAACACAATTCAATGAATGCAGAACATTCTGAGAAAGGACGTAGGAGATGAAAAGAGGGGCTGTTCCATGAAATTGCGGGAAGGTTGAAATCACCAAAAATATAAAGAGGAGACCTCGGAAACTTAGAAAGGACCGAGTTAATGGCGTCATGTAGGTCACCGCAGAAGCAAGGCTGTGAGCTAGGTGGTCGATAGCATACACAGAATAAAACGTCTTTGTGGTTCAAACGTAAGCAAGTGCAGAGAAATTCCAGTGAAGAATTCACGGGAACGCTATAGGAAGCAATTTTATCTGATACGGCAATCAAAACACCACCACCAACACGCTCGCAGCGATCAAATCTATAAATGTTATAATTTTTTTCACAAGTGAACAGTTCCCGAGAATCAACTTTTTCAGACAGCCACGTTTCGGTCAGGACAATCACATCGGCAAAACACGTGTCGGCTAGAGCTGACAATGAGTCTCGTTTATTTAAAATGCTGCGAATGTTAGTGAAAAGAATCGAGTAATCTGGATTCGGCAATGCCTGAACGGCTGCGTTTTCCTATGGCGAACCTGAGGTAGAAGTTGATGCAGGCGTACCTGATGCAAGCGGAGAAGATGCAGGCGGGGCTGTTGCGTCATTTTCAGAGGCACTCCCGCTAGGCGCTTCAACTTCGCATACGGCATCCGTGTCGGCAGAATATACGTAGCACTTTTTGTTTACGTACAGCCTGTTGTAACGCAGGTTGTATTTATGGCCACTTGCTTTACCATAGTCCATGAGCTTTTTCCGCGAAAGCCTAGTTGCTCTGCAAAAGTCCTCCTGCATAGACACGCCTGAATTCTTCAGTTTTGTTCTCTGAGCCCAAATGCTATCTTTAACTTTGAACGACGCGAACTTCACGACGATCGGTCGGCATTTCTTTTGAACGAAAGCTCCAAGGCGATGTGCCCTTGCAATGCCTTCATCGGTTAGTTCCAGGGAAAATTGAGCTCAGAAGGCGTCTCCGTATCTTCCGCTCAGATTCCGCCCATGTTTCATCTGCTGCATCATCGGCACCATAAAATATAAGATTATCTCTTCGAGACTGATCTTCAAATTCATCAAGGCGTGTCCGCAGAAGATAACTTTCATCAAGAACAGCTTTAGTTACGAAGTGTTTCACGTCAGCCCCATCCAGAAGAGCTGTAGAATCGCTTGCCTTTGCTTCGAGAGCTGCCAGTCGATGTAATGCGTCTGACACCGTGTCTTCAAGCTGCTTTTGACTAGCCTCTAGCTGTTTTTGACCGTCCTCTAGGTGTTTTTGACTGGCCTTTACCTCGCTCAAAGATGCCATTACTTCCCCAAGGCGCGATTCCATAGATTTTTTGAGGTCATTAATTGCGACTAATATATCCTCATTACCCAGGCCTTGCTTGTTAGGACCAGGGTTCGATTCTACATCACCTGACAACAAAAGCAACTTCACAACATGAATACAATCGGCAACGGAGCATCCCAAAGTGTGTGGGCATGGGACAAGCAGAAAACAGCGATTACTGGTACGCTTAGAATATAGTGAAAGTGGGCAACTAACCTGCGTAAGCAAGTAGAAGGGCTTTAGCACCATCATCGCTGCTGTCCCACGCCCACTGACGAGCGGATGCATCGGTTGACTATTTATACACGCCACGCTGGTTGATGACGGTGGCGGTGCGTCTTGCTTGTCGCAGCGCGGTGGCAGCGCGCTTTAACGGTCCAACGGCGCGAAGTTCAAAGTGGCAGGACAATGACCGGCCGAGAAGAAACGGGCAGCATTTGGCAGCGATGATTCTCCAGGCAAATCCAGGCAAAAAGCAGGGAAGTTGCAGTCGATCACGAGCAACTGCGTAAGCAAGTAGAAGGGCTTTAGCACCATCATCGCTGCTGTCCCACGCCCACTGACGAGCGGATGCATCGGTTGACTATTTATACACGGCACGCTGGTTGATGACGGTGGCGGTGCGTCTTGCTTGTCGCAGCGCGGTGGCAGCGCGCTTTCATGGTCCAACGGCGCGAAGTTCAAAGTGGCAGGACAATGACCGGCCGAGAAGAAACGGGCAGCATTTCGCAGCGATGGTTCTCCTCCAGGCAAATCCAGGCAAAAAGCAGGGAAGTTGCAGTCGATCACGAGCAACTGCGTAAGCAAGTAGAAGGGCTTTAGCACCATCATCGCTGCTGTCCCACGCCCACACATGACTGCAGGCTTCAAATGGTTCTCAAAGCAGGCCAGAACACGACTTGCTGATCACAGTACATATCTCGGTATGCATGTATCAGAGGATCCGAATCATTTGGGAGCAACAATAGTAGCAAATCTGTGGTTTTTGGCAACGACTACTGTCACCATTCTATGCTGCTGTATTTGCTCTCCAGTGCACAGCAGTGCACTGATCCCTACTTACCATAGGCTTTGTGCTTCAATAAATATCCGAGTGTGATAATAGACATACACGCAGTTTATTGGATCAATATAAAACTGTTTTGATGCCTGTATCGCCAACACCGTGGCATCCACCATGTTAAGAGCAATGCAGAGCAAAAGTCATGACCAAAGTTTGTCTGGCGCCACTTTATAAATTACTGCCTGCCAATTATCTCGCACCTGTTGCTCTATTGCAGTTAAATTGTCTGATTGATGGTCGCCTACAGTGAGACGCAACTGGTGTAGCGACCAGTTTTAAACTTCATCTGCCACTCATAAACTGATACAACGGACAGGAGCCTTCGTGCTGTGACATCATTCTGTAATGAATACTGGTTGTTTTTGCACTCACTAATGAAAATAGTGACTGCACACTAATTTCCTCTCATGAATGCCTACAAGGATGCCATCATTCTGCTGCAGCTGCGACAGAACATTTTAAAACATGCCTCGCATTTTAGTGCGGCCAATAGGAAGAAATTTTGAACCTACAACTTGTGTGTGATTCAACTCTGTGCTCTTATGTGTACAGTTCAGCTCTGTGTTTAATCCCGGCTGCTTGGACTCTCATATGATGTCTGGTAATGAATAAAGGCTTGTATTATGCATAGTTTCTTGATGAATGTGTGTTCACACACGTGTTAACTGCTGCTTCAAAATGAAGAATGGTTCGAGTGTGCTTGAAAAAGTACTTACTGCAGGCCTACTCGAGTTGTTTACAGTGAGTGCTCTTTAACGTGAAAAGCCTAATAAATGACTACGGGCTCTGAGGCATGTGAAAGGTAGCTGCATGTGCTTGTGTTGTTGAAAATATAGTTTCTGTTGTGAGCTTCGTTTATAAATGCCATTATTATTAATATTCTTCCAGTGCTAAGAGTTGAAGTGGTGTGACTCACTCTTTTACGGCGCTGAATGTGAGATTGCTGCAGAGGCTGAAAAAAAAAAAGAATAGATAGCAATGCACCAGGCAGTCTACAATGCATAGCACATGACATAATTTTCCTGAAAGGGGGTCATGCTGTGTGGAGCGTGCCCAGGTACTGTAGTTCTCACTACGATGATACCCGCATACAAGTAACATTTGCATAACACTGTTGCCAAAATCACATTCAAAGGCATTATGCGCATAGTCATGTAAAACATTCTGCTGTGCTGTCAACATGTACGTATAACAGCGTTTTCAGAGCGGTTACATAGAGGTGCGTGCTTGTTCTCTATTCGAGTTTGTAGCTCTTATCCGAGGTATGCGTCTCTCGCCTTGTTTTCTACATCAAAATGCACTATAAATGTTTAAAAAGGAACACAGTTTTTGAACTTGCATTGGTTCTGGCGAAACGGGCTCCATAATAGCCATCATGGAGTCAAAATACGCCACTTTATGGTGGGGATATCTGATGTGTCCGCACCACTCTTCATTTTGCTTTTAATGAGATTGCGCTGCTTTATGAACGTATCCTTCAGGTTCTTAAATTTCTTCTGGCAAGCTATACCTGCAGCAAAGGATACATTTTTACACACACCTTTATTCAGCTGTGCATCACTGCCCAAATAACATGCAGCACATACTGCATAGTTATTCTTAGATAGCATGCAACACTGCCGGGTACCTAAGTACACAAATGCGTTTTCTGGGCATTCAGCAACAGATGCTATTGTTTGCGGTCCAAAACTTTCCGAATTGACTGCACTAGACTTTATGCAGTGATCGTTTCCGCGCCTTTGGACAATCGCCGCGCACTGGTAAAACGGCCTTGCGCCAAACAAGAGCACCGTTAATTTTCCTAAATAGTCAGCTGGGTGCTAATCACAGGTACATACATTCGATTTTAACAAGCGGTTCATTTCGGAAAAGCACGTTTCGGCCGTCAAAAAGCTTTTCAGAGCCTGTTTGTTAAGGGGTAAATCCATATCGCGGTTCATTACAATTTCATGAGCCCCTATGCTGACGCCTCGATCAAAGGTATATATGCTACCAGACAGCATTCAGCCGTGCACAGGTCTCACGTTTATGCACTGGTAAAGGCGCGCTTGTATCAAGATAATTTCCAACGTCAGTACTAAGTAACTCATTCACTGCAAGCTGTCACAGACTAGATCTAAACAAGACGTGCATGCGGGCAATATTGCATACATACTGCTCATGCCAAGGGCTGCTCCAATCTTGCTCCAAAGGTCGTCTTTTAAAAGGTTGTCTTTGTGGTGTGGTTGCCGCTTGTCATAAAGCACGCGATAATTCTTGACAGGCATCGATCAACATATCCGTTGTTTGCTGCGATGTCGGTGACGCGGTCATTGCGACGATGAGTTGCTGAGAGTACTGCGAGTGCCCCGACGCCATCTTGCTCTACCGGCAGAAGCAGCTTCCTCGCCATCCTATTGGCTGACGAGATTCGGCGTATTTTTTTCCGCCGGCAGAATTCGGTCCTGGACCGATCGGGCTTTCCGCTGGGTATTCCGGCGGAATGTCTGCCGCGGCACCGGATTCCTCTTCCTCTCGCCGCCGAATGTCCAAGTGTGAACGCGCCATGAGGCGACGGAGAGGCGGCTGGGTGACTAATCACTGTCATTTGGCTGCAGATCCTCCCCGGCTTTCCAAGGGCCTTTGCCATAGGGGCATTTTGGCGGGAATTCGGGACCCGCTTGGACGACCGCTCGCCACGCGACCGTTCGAGCGGAGCCCAGAAAGAGACTCCTCCGAGACAGCGTAAGGTGCGCAGGCATTTTAATGTCTCCCCGGGCCGGCCTCTGCCATTCAGACCAGTGCATACTGGAGCTCGCCAGCATGGGTCCTCTGACCTGCTGCGGCTCGAGCCTGTCCAGTGGGGTCCAGAGACCTCCGACAGGCGCACCTTGCGTTGACTGCCCACCCTCTCTCACAGACGGCCCAACGGCCGACACGAGGGAGATCCCAGCACAGCCGCAGGGACAGTCCTGCAGCGAAGTGCTAGCGGCGCGCATTGCTCTTGTCGCTTCGAGCGTGCAGCGGAGTCTTGCTCCTCGTGTGCCCCGAACGGGGTGACTTTGAGTGTGTGTATCGCTGGAGGACGGCGTGAATAAACGTCTTCTTGGTGAACTTGGAGGCCTGTGTCTCTGCGGCTAGTCGCTCTCCTCTCCGCAGAAGTTGAGTGCGCCGCAGCGGTGCACCAGGGTGCGTGTGGTGACGGCTGATCGGGTGTAATTTCTAGGTGTAATCTTTCAGGAACGCCTAAACTGGTCTGCACATGTCGCAAAAGTTCGAACAGATATCTCAAGAACGATTGGGCTCACCTATAAACTGACGGATTTGCTACCACCATGGTTAAAAAAGCAATTGTATTATGCTCTAATACACTCCCGTCTGCACTACTGTCTTCTTGTATGGGGTACGACCACAAAAACAAATTTAGAAAACCTACATGTACTACAAAAACATTTTCTGCGCCAAATAGAAAATGTCCCACGCCGAACTCATACAGCACCGTTATTCCAAAAGCACCGAATCCTGACTATCACAAACATCCTATGTAAAAAACTAGCAGTAGCTATATACACTCAAATCAAACAGAATGCATCATCGTTCACAGAGAAATATCTTCATAAAGAACACATGTACAATCTCCGGCATACCATTTATAACAGAGACAGGATTCGTACAAACTACGGTACACAAAAGTTAACATATCAGATTCCTGACTTCTTGAATAAGCACGCCATGGTTATGAATATTATTACTGACAGTTCTTCAGCTCTAGCCTTTAACAGAAACCTTAACACATTTTTTTTAAGCACACAATTTTGACTATTTCCTTTTTTTTTTCTTTCTGGGTTCCAAGTAGACACCAGATGGTTTTTGTTGTGAATGTTTTATTGTTCCCGCTTGTTTATTTTCTCTGCCTATTACTGCATGCGATTTATATTGACTGTTTGTTTCCTCGCAGTACGACTTAGCCCTGTATGCTATGCTGTATTAATGTGTTCCTTTTATGTTGATCGAAACTTTGTTCAACGATGTGACTGTACCTGCTGTTGAGTGATGTGTTTGGGAAGGGGGGAAGGGGGCCGACACTGAGTCAGGCATTAATTTGCCTTTATGTCTGCCTCCTAGGCACCTATTACTGCTGCCTGAATAAAATGACTTTGACTTTGACTTTGACTTTGGCTCCAGCGAATCCCGAACCCGCGGTGGTTAGTGGCCTGTGCCCACTGAGAAACCCACAGCCTTGAGTGGGGTTCAGTAGGCTTCATAAATCCTGCTGGTCGGGTGGGAGAGGTCTTTCGACGTTGACAACCTCGGCAGGTTTTCACGTCATGTGACAGTAACAGCAATAATAGCAACAGTAAGAGTAACAGCAATTATATTCTCGAATGCGGTGAAGGGTGCGGAAGACCCGAAATGTCCAGCCATGCGTCGTCTTACGGCGGTGCATGTGCAGGGGCTTGTGGCAGGCAATCGGCGTCAGAGTGCTTGCGTCCGGACTTGTGAACGACGGTGACAACAAACTCCTGGAGGCGTAGACTCCTTCGAGTGATGCGGCCGGAGGGGTCCTTCAAACTGGCAAGCCAGCACAGTGCGTGGTGGTGGCTGGCCAGAATTAACGGTCGTCCGTAGAGGTAGGGGCGGAATTTCGACGCAGCCCAGAGGACGGCAAGGCACCCTTCTCGCTTGTAGAATAGTTAGACTCGGCCTTGGAAAGAGAAGCGGCTAGAAATAACGTTCAGCAAGGCGGAAATTTGGGCCAGTTGGTAAGTGTTCATTATCGCTCTCAGCGCAACACGAACGGGACACAAGACGAACGACTAGCACAAACAGCGCCTGTTTGTGCTAGTCCTTCGTCTTGTGTCCCGTTCGTGTTGCGCTGAGAGCGAAAATAAACGGCTAGAGCATGCGATTACTTTCTAAAGTCCATCGCTTTTCTGAACGAGGACTACAGGGCCATGCTGATTGCGTCGGTATTAACTTGTGTCGGCGTTTGCATCAAAATGCGCGAGAATTGGTGGGGACTGAAAACTACGCTGAAGTTCCTTGAAGGCTTCGGCTTGCGGCGCTTCATATTTAAATGACATGTCTGCCTTTGTGATTTGGATCATAGGCTCGGCGATGCGCGAAAGGTTCTTAACAATTCTTCGGTCATACGCGCACAGTCCGAGGAACCTGCGCTGAGCTTTCTTATCGGCCGGCATTGAAAACAGTGCGATATTAACTGTTTTCTGCGAGTCTGGGCGTATTCCTTCCTTGCAAACAATGTGGCCTAGATATACCACCTTTCATAGGCAAAGTGGCACTTCCACTTCTCCTGCTTTCAATGTTAGGCCGGAGGACTTGATTGCCTCTAGTACTGTTCGAAGCCTTTTTACACAATCTTCAAAGTTTGAGGCGAAGACAGCGACGTCATATAAATATACGAGGCATATTTTCTACTTGAGGTTTGCCATCATCGTGTCCATTACTCGCTGAATCGTCGCTGGTGCGGAACAGAGACAGAGACCAAATGGCATCACCTTGAACACGAAGAGGCTATCCAGAGTGATGAATGCGGTCTTCTCACGGTCTCTTTTATAGACCTCAGGTTGTCAGTAGCCGCTCTTGAGATCCATCGATGAGAAATACTTGGCGTTACAGAGCCGGGGGAGGGGGTAGACGCCCTTCTTCATTATATTGTGTCAGCGGCGATAATCGAGGAAGAATCGATGCGCGGTCTTTCCTTTTCAGTAGAGCAACCGGTGCCGCCGAAGGACTTTTTGATGGCTGAATAACGTCGTCGCGAATCATGTCTTCCATCATGTCTTCCGGATCCATCCCCAGTTGTGCGGCGGCCCGTGCCGCTGCTACTTCGTGGTCACGGAAACCAACCACCATTGTGGAAGAGCAGTGGCAGCTGCGTCGCCCACCATCAACCCAGGAATCAACCGCATCTGATCCGAATTCATGCCCTACAGCGCCGCCACCGGAACCGCCAAACTGTCTACTGGAACCACCTACGGACCTTGCATCACCGACGTCAACGCATATAAGGCTCCCCGATATCAGCACCCACTTCAGTGGACTCGGCGGCACTGCGACGGCCAGGTTCGCTAATATGCCTCACCTTTGCCTCGTGCAGGTAAAAATAAATTCTTACGCTCTTTTCGGCAAACGAACACATTACGCTGGTCTGATTGTTCTGGTGAGTCCACAGTGCCTTGCTGCTCTTGTTACTGACTGTACACATGTTTTGCTAAGGCTATTACTGCTGTGTGGTGATGTTGAGCTAAATCCCGGGCCTTCCACCCGCGCTGGCGTCGCCGATAAAAGCACTGATAGAAATAGTTAAATACTGCTGGCACTGAACGATATCAAAGCTGGACAGGCATCTCTTAGCGAAATGCATCTCTAGCATCTCTAAGCGAAATGAAAACAGTTCGTACCAAATTGGCGCATCACGAAAAAACCTTTGACGAAATTAAAACACGACTTGCGAAAATTGAAGATGACTGTGCTTCATTATTCTTGTAAACCAGCTCAACGGCTCGAAGCCAAACAGAAAGGGACAGAACACTGTTTCGCTTCGAGCCGTTGCGCTGGTTTACAAGAACTATGTCTGACCAACTCGCCCACCAGTTCATGTTGTTCTGCATTAGGCTCTCTTAAAGCTGTATTTGAGAACGTCCAGTGCATTGCCGAAAATAATGCGAGTCAGGCTGCTAATATTGTCCAACGACTGGATGACTCGGAAGACCATGCTCGTCGTTGTATTCTGTTATTCTTTGGGCTCAAAGACACCTGCCAGGAAACGTGGGCGGAATCAGAAAATTAATCACCGAACTCAGCAGTACTAACCTCGAGATTTCAATTCAACCAATGGACATCGAACGGGCACACCACCTCGGCCGTTTTGACGAAAATAAGAACAGACCTATAATAGTAAAATTCGCGCATTTTAAATTAAAAGAGCAAGTCATCACTAACGCAAAGAAATTAAAAGGGACCAACTACAGCATCTCTGAAGATTATTCTCCCAACACTCGTATGGCCCGTAAGAACCTCATCCAATTTGTAAAGAGCGAGAAAGAAAAATTCACTCTCCGTCACAAAAAGATGACCATTGGAAATGCCACATACACTTTTGATCACGCGTCACAGCAGATAGTACCACGTGCCCCGTAGCTGTCGGCTTGTCACCAACATAAAGAGACTTCCAACCCAATTTCATTTCTGTACGCTAACATCAAAAGCCTCCTACCGAAACGCGATGTATTGGCTAGTATCATTGACACAACTGAATACAACACAGTCATACTAACTGAAACCTGGCTAAATGAGTCCATACATAACGACGTACAGGCCATATTTCCCAACTACGATGTTTTTCGCCGTGACCGCATAGGCAAACGAGGGGGCGGCGTCTTGATAGCCACTCATCGCAACCTTCAATGCTACAGCTTAAACGTAGAGTCACCTTTAGAAATATTATTCATCTGGTCTAGCGCCCCATTCCCTCCCACCGTAATCTGTGCTTGTTACCGTCCCCCCTATAGCGACGCTTCCTTCGTCCCTCTATTTCACAGCGCCCTTCACACTGTAACCACGAAGCTTCCACATGCTACTATTTTCGTACTGGGTGACTTTAACTTCCCCGCAATAGATTGGTCTAACCCGTCTGAGGCGTCATCAAATTCCCCTGAGTGCGATTTCATCAACATGTGCCAAACCTTCGCTTTAACCCAGCTGATATCCTCTTCAACAAAGGAAACTGTTTAATCATCTAGCATGCTTGATCTAATTCTAACGTCGCACCCAGAAACCCTATCTTCACTTACTTATTTGCCAGGACTTAGTGATCATTCAATAATCCATGCCACATTTTTCAGTCACCTGCCCAAACCAAAGGAAGTAACCAAAATAATCACATTTTACGATAAAGGCGATTACACTAGCATTAACCAAGAACTCGAAGCTTTCTGTAGTTGCTTCCTAATGCACGTTGAACAAGGCACTCCTGAGACTAACTGGGCACTCTTTAAAAACAAAATACAAAGCCTCATTAAAAAATACATTCCTACAATTACCGTAACTGAGCGCCTTACATCACCTTGGTTTAATAATTCTCTAAAGCGCCTTAAAAACAAGAAAAAAAAAGGCTTTTTCGATACGCTACACGTTCTAAGAACCCGAACACATGGAATAAATATTATGAAGCTGAAAAATCTTATCCCTACGAAGTTCTCACAGCCAAGCATTCATTTTTTTCATCTGCACTGCCCAATATGCTACGCATCAACCCCCGTCAATTCTGGAAGTACATCAATCCTAAGTCGAGCGATACGATAACCCTTTGCGACAATGATAATAATCCAATCGTGACAGCCAAGCATTCATTTTTTTCATCTGCACTGCCCAATGTGCTACGCATCAACCCCCGTCAATTCTGGAAGTACATCAATCCTAAGTCGAGCGATACGATAACCCTTTGCGACAATGATAATAATCCAATCGCGGAGCAAGACGTTGTAGAAATCTTAAATTTAACTTTTAGCTCTGTTTTCACTCGCGAACCAGATGGTGACCTTGTTTTCCCTGCCTTTGATTTCCCGTCCATGCCTGATATTACTTTTGACCCTAATGGTATTGTAAAGCTTATAGACTTTTTGAAACTAACGTCATCTGCAGGAATCGACGGCATTAACGCAAAAATACTCAAAAACACAAAGCATACTACTAGCGTCATACTCTCCCATATTTTTCGCCAGTGTTTTTCATCAGGCGTCATACCACATGACTGGAAAGTGGGCAAAGTCACTCCAGTCCCAAAAAAGGGCCCATCGTCTTTTCGTCATAATTACCTACCGATATCCATCACTAGCATTCATTCAAAGTTAATGGAGCATGTAATATACTCGCATATTATGAAATTCCTAGTATCAGTAAATTTTTTTCAGCCTGCTCAACATGGTTTTCTAAAAGGTTTATCGTGCGACACTCAACTAGCGTTGTTTGTTAATGACTTAAGCTCCAACCTCGACCTTAACATTCCAGTTGACGCTCTGGTCCTTGATTTTTAAAAGGCCTTCGACAAAGTTCCTCGTAAGCGGCTCTTTCTAAAACTTTCACGCCCAAATCTTAATTGCTTTGTTTTGGAATGGATTAGGAACTTCCATACTAACCGACAGCAGTTTGTTTTAGCTAATAAGCGTACATCTTCAACAAGGTTGAGGACTGGGCGAGTTGGTACGTATTCATTTTAAACCAGCCAGAAGACGCGACACAAAGGAAGAAGCAAACAAGACGAGGCTGGACTAACAACTGAAGTTTTATTGAAAGGAAGAAAACAACGAAGACTCGCACTGAGATGCGCGCGCACATAAGCCGTATCAGTGAAAGGGCACACAAAAAAAATTTTTCAATGTCAGGGTCTTACTAACAAGTTATCTAAAAAGGCAAATTCCTTAGCGTGAAGGATTACCGACGGCTTAGCCACACACGTGTCCTTAGCCTTAGCAATGTAGAAGGCTTCAACTATCTCGCGAAAGATTTGTATTTCATTTCTATAAACTACAGTAGTGTCGCTGAAGTCAGGCGTGCAAAGAGACAGATCATCGTCCGATTTGCATTCTCGAGATTGCACGTGCAACGCCAGATTAGAGTTCGCCTTCCCACCCAGAGAGTTAGAATGCTCCGTCAGGCGCACATTTAGACACCTGCCCGCCTGCCCGTAGTAGCATCGACCACAAGGCAGCGGAACGCGATACACCACATTCTTTCTGCAAGGGGTGAGCCGTGTCTTATGTGACACTGTGCATCGGGAACGATCACTTGATGTTTTATCAAGCCTCCTTTTTACGCTGGCGCACAAGCCTCCTATCTTGTTTTTAGCTGTGAAGACAACGCCAACGTCATACTTCGCCGCAAGTTTCTTGAGTCGGTGTGAAACACCATGGAGGTAGGGAATGGCGGCCACCTTTTTTCGCCGCACCTCCACGTCAGCATCTTCCGGCCCCGTGTTGCTCTTTCTCAAGCGAGTCAAAACACGCTCAGACAAGCGGGCAAGGTGGGCAGTTGGAAACCCAGCTGCCATTAACTTTGAAACCTGCTGCGAGAATGAGTCCTCAACGCGGTGATTGCAAGACTTACGTAAAGCGGACTTGATGCATGCGACTGCCAAGCCATCCTTTACCAACCTCGAGTGGTCAGACTGATAGCTAAGCAGAGGCTTCCCTGACCTGGGGCTGTAGCCCCAACATACGTGATCGTCACCAAAGCACAGGTCTAAATCAAGAAACTGCAAATGGTTATCTTTAGGAAATTCAGACGTAAAAGACAGGCCCTGACCGCCCTCCTTGAACATTCCTAGAACATCTTGTGCCAAGACAGGTCAGGGCCTGTCTTTTACGTCTGAATTTCCTAAAGATAACCATTTGCAGTTTCTTGATTTAGACCTGTGCTTTGGGGACGATCACGTATGTTGGGGCTACAGCCCCAGGTCAGGGAAGCCTCTGCTTAGCTATCAGTCTGACCACTCGAGGTTGGTAAAGGATGGCTTGGCAGTCGCATGCATCAAGTCCGCTTTACGTAAGTCTTGCCATCACCGCGTTGAGGACTCATTCTCGCAGCAGGTTTCAAAGTTAATGGCAGCTGGGTTTCCAACTGCCCACCTTGCCCGCTTGTCTGAACGTGTTTTGACTCGCTTGAGAAAGAGCAACACGGGGCCGGAAGATGCTGACGTGGAGGTGCGGCGAAAAAAGGTGGCCGCCATTCCCTACCTCCATGGTGTTTCACACCGACTCAAGAAACTTGCGGCGAAGTATGACGTTGGCGTTGTCTTCACAGCTAAAAACAAGATAGGAGGCTTGTGCGCCAGCGTAAAAAGGAGGCTTGATAAAACATCAAGTGATCGTTCCCGATGCACAGTGTCACATAAGACACGGCTCACCCCTTGCAGAAAGAATGTGGTGTATCGCGTTCCGCTGCCTTGTGGTCGATGCTACTACGGGCAGACGGGCAGGTGTCTAAATGTGCGCCTGACGGAGCATTCTAACTCTCTGGGTGGGAAGGCGAACTCTAATCTGGCGTTGCACGTGCAATCTCGAGAATGCAAATCGGACGATGATCTGTCTCTTTGCACGCCTGACTTCAGCGACACTACTGTAGTTTATAGAAATGAAAAACAAATCTGTCGCGAGATAGTTGAAGCCTTCTACATTGCTAAGGCTAAGGACACGTGTGTGGCTAAGCCGTCGGTAATCCTTCACGCTAAGGAATTTGCCTTTTTAGATAACTTGTTAGTAAGACCCTGACATTGAAAATTTTTTTTTGTGCCCTTTCACTGATACGGCTTATGTGCGCGCGCATCTCAGTGCGAGTCTTCGTTGTTTTCTTCCTTTCAATAAAACTTCAGTTGTTAGTCTAGCCTCGTCTTGTTTGCTTCTTCCTTTGTGTCGCGTCTTCTGGCTGGTTTAAAATGAAAGCGTACATCTCCTTACGCTTCTGTTCTGTCTGGGGTGCCACAAGGCACCGTCCTGGGGCCCCTTTTCTTCCTTATTTATATTAATGACTTACCAGCTAACTTGTGTTCTAACGTGAGCTTGTTTGCAGACGACTGCGTTATTTACCACCCAATAACCAACAGTAGTGACATCCAACTCCTACAATCCGACATCGACTGTGTAATAACCTGGTGTAACGAATGGTTAATGTCTTTAAACGCGAAACAAACATCTCTCCTATCCTTTCATCGACGTCGCTCCCAACCTACTTCAAGCTACTCAATCTCCAATTCCGAAATCACTGCTGTAATGGAGTATAAATACTTGGGTGTTCATTTAACCCGCGATCTCAATTGGTAACATCACGTAACGCCGATTATTAACGATGCTAATCGTGTTCTCGGTTATTTTCGCCGAACCCTTCGCCTAGCTCCACCATCAGTAAAGTTATCTTATTTAACATTCACACGTCCCAAACTTGAATACGCATGCGCGGTTTGGGACCCCTATCAAAGTAACCTTTCTAACTTACTGGAAGCAATACAAAACCGCGCAGCAAGATTCATCCACTCGGCCTATTCCTATCATGTAAGTGTCACTTAACTAAAACGTAATGCTCATCTTACAAACTTGGCAGACCGCCGTACTATTGCAAGACTATGCCTTTTTCATAAATTTTACTATCACCCCATGACCAAGTCTATTATCAGCCTTGCTCACCGCATCTTCAGCCGCACGAGCCACCAGAAGGCCGTTTACCCTCCCCTTGCCCGGACTAGTGCTCACCTGTCATCATTTTTTGTCCACACTGCAAAGGACTGGAATGACTTGCCCAACACCGTCGTACTTCACTCCGACCCATCATCATTCAAAAAATCCATCGAATCAACCATGTGCCCTGAATTCCACTACCTCATGTAATACTCCTTTAATGGGGCCTTTGAGGTTGTAATAAATAAATAAAATAAAACTTGACCCGGATGGTTTGTCTTTCTCGCAGTGACAAAAGGGGCTCTAGCGGAGTGGTCGGGCGTGCTGGTCGGTTATAATGCGATGCTCGGCAATCGGCGTTTGTCGGAGCTTCGGCGATGACGAGAAGCACTCTCTGCAGCTTCGAAGCAGATTGCGTATCTGTCCTTGTTTGTTGTGGTGCAGGGCTGGGTTTATGTCGAAAACGTGCTTGCAATTTCCCTTAGGTTAATCTTGTGGGACTCGATCGGAGGGAGGGAACGTCGGACAGTTCATCGAGGAAAACAGTCGCAGTTTCCTTGTTAACGTGCCGGTAATTTTCGCTGAAGTTCATCAGCAGCACATCAGCTTGTCTATTGTGAAAACCTGCATTGCCGCTTGCGGTGCCGGTTCATCGCTCTAGAAGCAACGCCGTGTTCCTCTCGATGACAGCTTTCATGTTCTTGGCATCCGTGGAACCTACGGTAACCATAACGCTTGATCGGAATGGGGCACTCACTTGTTCATCCAGGACACTCACGGACACATGCTGCTCCGTGGTCGTCATCGAAGAGATGTCTTCGTGCGTCAAAAGCGTGATGAGCTTCAAACGCAGGTCGATGATCGCCTGATGCTCATTAAGGAACTCGATGCCGAGTATCATGTCGCGGGAACATTGCTGTAGTACTACTAAGGTCGCAGGATAGTGAATATTACTTGATTTCAACAAAAAACTGAATTTCTCGTGTCATAATCAGCTGAACTTCAAATTCAAGAGAATATTTTCAAACCGTGCAAAATATACTGATCAATGCTTTCAGTAAATGGGCAGGAGCGTCACTACATTGCTCTGAATTTTAGGCCAAAATGTTGTTCATTGACATATACTGCATCTGTAGATGCGGTGCACTCAACCCCACTACAATATTCAAAAGCATACTGATAAGATTTTTCCAGCCGCGCAGGGGACAAAGGATGTGACAAGTGCACAGACACGGCGCTGAACTTACAACTGGTTTATTGAGGTGATTTTCACTACTTAAATACAGTGGAAACCAATCTCAAATGAAAAGACAGATACACAAAACAGATTGACAAAAATGACAATTCCTGAGCACAGGTCTACAGTGGCACAAGACCAGCTGCGCACGTTTTTCTATTCTCATCAAGGAAACGTAGTTCTTTATCAGACAGAGCTATTGAGGCAACGCTTACGCATTCTTCTTTGAATTTATGGATTTCTTGAGCTTCAATGATTTCACGAGTGATTTTTGTTCTATTATCTGACAGCACTCGACACTGAGTGAAAACAGGATAACACGGCGGTTTTTTGTTCTTTTTTCTTTCCTCTGTGCAGTCTCAGCAATGAATGCCAAGGTGACGGGAAGCGGTGCCGCTCACGTTGTTGTTGTGTTGCCGCAGCCGGTCGTTGAGGCAACGACCAGTTTGCCCCGTGTAGTGCTTGCCACATGTAAGCGGAAACCTGTACAAAACATTGCTGCTACATGGTACAAAATCTTTTTGGTGTTTCTTATCGCAGCCAACCATCCTTTCATTGCTGCTGTTTACAATATGGCAGAGTTTGGAGAGGTTATCGGGCGCGGAAAGAACAACGTTTACATCGGCACGCGCTCCCACCCTTTTCAGATTATGTGAAATGAGGTGTAGATAAGAAATAACCACATACTTTCTTTTTTCTGTCACACCAACTTGCCCAAGCTTCTACGGTCTCATACTGATAAGAGATTCTGGAACTGTCCCTCTTACTGACCTTTATCAGAAATATCCTGATCGCTAATACATACCAGCTCCTGCAAATCTCCTGGACAGCACAAAAGGCAATAGAATATTGCAGATTTTCACCACGGAGTGCCAGAAGGTCCCGACAAATTTCATCCTGTCTGCACAATAAGGGTGCCTTCATCAAAATGTGAATTGTGGCACATGTACACAGCATTTATAGTAACTACCCGTAACAATAAAATGAAACATGAACTACAATAGCGAACACACCAGGAGAGAACAACACAGGACAACGGCTGGACTAACAACTGAATTCTTTATTGAGTACAGACCGCCGAGTAATCTCAACACAAGCGCCAAGGCAGGACAGACGCTCAAGCATGCTTATTCAAATAATCAAGTTATTTTCTCGGCAGCGCTATCGATGGTGAACTGATGCAAGCATCGCCATGTTTTGCTATTTGAAAAGCTTCAAAGATTTCGCGGGCCTTCCGTGTTTTCCCATAGCCCAGAATGGTGACTTCAGAGAAACGTGGGGAACACCTGCCAGGACATCTACTACAGTGCCAAGCAAGATTTCCATCTTCACCAGCGCCAACTTTTTTGTGCTGGCGCATCCTCTCGTTCACACAGTCGCCCGTCTGACCTATGTATAATTTTCCACAGGTCAGCGGAATCTTATAAACCACTTCAGTACGGCACTTTGCGTACATGGTTCTATGTTGGGTCGTGCATAGAAGGACAGCAGGAGAGCACAAACACACACAAGCGCCAACTTACAACTTTATTGTTTGGCTGCCAATATGCCGAATTTATACCAAGCAACACGCCCAAACTGTGAACAATGATCAAACAGTGACGCACATGGAAGCGATGTGCGAAGCGGAAAATCATGATATCGCACAAGGCAAACAACATGACGAGTGCACTAAGCTCTACCGCAGCACGTGGAACATCCCTGTCTCAAATGACTAACTGCCGAAAAACAAGAGGTAAAAGACGGGACGACACAAGCTAAAACCTAAACTAATCACGAACATATCACAGAAGAAAAATTATGACGGAAGGCCACGTCCCAAAACCAGGGAAATGACAAAGGAGGACTAAAAGGGCTAAAAACATGAGAATGAAACCTGAAACGTCAACAGAACACGGCAAAGACTAAGTGTAAAACAAGACGCATAGAAGAAAGCTACAAAGCCAACGAAAACACGGCTAAATTCGATGAAAGTGAATAACAAGGAAACTGGTATAAAAGCGCAAAAAACACACTAAGCACGCTGGCACGACCTCGGGACCCCGCATGGCGAGTAAAGGACAACAAAATCAAAACCCTTCAATTAGGTCTGCCACCTCCAGAGCGCTCTCGTTGGGTGAGGAAGGTTAATTCTTTTTTCGTTAGGCACATTGATGCCGCGCTGATGCAAGTCTTCTCAGCTCGCGCTATTTCTTGCGCTTCTACAATTTCGCGGGTGAACTGATCTTTGTGCTTGTAAATAACAGAGCATTTCTTGAGTAGCGCCCTGCACTTGCAGGGCCTGCAGTGTTCGGATAAATGGCCTTCAATTGCCAATTGACGTAACTTCCTGCGAAGTTCTTTCAGGCGCTCATTGAGGCACCTTCCTGTTTGGCATATGTAACTGGCACCAAATGTGGTGCCAGTTACATAGCATGTCTGACCAATTTGCCCAATCCTTTACGCTTCTTAATCACATTTCTAGTACATCGGGCTCTTTCAATCTTGAATGTGCAAACCCGTGTTTCCTCGTTTCCTTGACTGCCAACGCTGAATGTCAAGCACGCGCTGTATGTATGTCAAGAACGGTGTACGCATGCAAGCGTCCATATATTTCATGGCAGCACTGTTCCCAGTAGAATGCTACACAGATAAAGGCTTTATTATGAGCAGTAGGGTGACAATTTCAACATTGTGTCCCAGTTGCATGCTTTAACTTTAATGCACTAAACCTCTACCTAAAGGTTTAACGCCTGGTTTTTTTTTTTTACTTCCATTTCCAGCACATGCTCACAAGGTGGTCCCTGATATCCTCACGTTTTTCTTGGACACCGGGGGTCATGCAGTGCTCGATGGCATCAGTTACTGTTCCTTGTCTGTGAATCTTTTTTTCTCTGCAACTGAAACCATTATGGCTGCCATGGTTGCACAAAAAAAACGTGCCATACTAGAAACTATTTGCAAGGTATATTTTTGTAAAGAGGACCGATATAACCCTGCCGTCTATAATGCCGCATACGGTGAATTCATGCCGCACTAAACATATGCCATGCGTTCATGTACAAATGGAGCTATGACAAATATTTCGGCGCTCTTATCTCCCCAGGAGTCAGTGTTTCGAAATGAAAATACATGGTATGACCGTGTAGAAGCTGTGTGAAGCAAAAGAGGGAGCACTTGCAAAACTGCCAGCCAGCATTAAATTACTGATAATTTGACTTCTTGACAAAATACCCAGGTCTTTATCTACCTCAGCTGAAGGGACAAAGCATCAATTTCTTAAGCTTCTTTACTTGGACAAATATTTGTAAAACTTTCAACTATATGCCTTCACATGCTTGCATCGTCCCCTCCCTTACCATCCTGAAGCTCTGTGTATCCTGCATTCTATAAAATCATTAACCTTACCGCTTTGCATCAGACAATACAACAATCACGCCGACTCTGTGCTAGCCATCCAAGCCATGCAGGGCAAATCTCTTCGTGACAAACTCTTCTCAGCAACTCTCTTCAGACTCCCCTGTTACCCTATACACTCTCTTCCTTCTCTTGATCTGTAACTGGTCTGGATAACTGGCCATGCAGAAATTGTAGATAATGAGCTGGTGCATCATCTTGACCATGATACAATTCGCAGGGTTTAACTTCCCAAAGCAACTCAGGCTATGAGGGACGCCGTAATGAAGGGTTCCGGAAATTTCGACCACCTGGGGTTCTTTACCGTGCACTGACATCGCACATTACAAGGGCCTCTAGAATTTCGCCTCCATCGAAATTCGACCGCCACGGCCGGGATAGAACCCGCGTCCTTCAGGCCAGCAGCCGAGCGCCATAACCACTCAGCTACCACGGCGGCCGACAGAACAGGACAGCCCTGAAAAGTATAAAACCAAAATGTTGTCTGCAATAACATTACAGCAGTGTAGCTGCCCAGAATTCTTCAAGCGAAAACAAACAATAACCTTGAGGAAAATCATGAGGAACCGATGACACATTTTCCCTGCGCGGGACTTTTGTCACAGGTGTGTCCGATACTTCATCTTCAGGCCATGCCTGCGGTGGCCTTCGAGCTCTCTTCAAAGGTGGTACTGTGTCGCTGCTTAGTTTTGAAGTGTATTTACTCCTGTCAAGTTTTTTTTCTTGCCAACTCATACGCACCTGGAAGAAATTTTTAGATGTATAGTAACGCAAGGTGTCCCGAGCGAAGGCCACTGTGCCAACTACACTTACCAAACAGCCCTTTAACAGCTCTCTGAAATCGTTTCCATGCTGAGTCCGGTGGTGCTGCTTTGCTAACAAGTGCAACAATCCGGTCCCCCTTCTCATGATCTGGCCACAAGCATTGCCTGTCATCGATCCAACAGGAAGGCACCACCTCCACTTGCCAATTGTGCAAAAATCCGACAGTGGCATATACAGTCTGAAAAATGATAAAAAAGAAGAGATCAAACTTGCACAAGCGAAAACAAACAGCGGCTTTAACTGCTAAAACATGCACTAACCAAAACCTAAGTGCGAGAAGTTAGCAGTAGCGTTGGTGGAGTTTTGTTTCAGGTGAGTTGGCAATTCTGGCAACACTAAAAGCTTGTCATCCATTGGCAGCTTCACCATTTTTCGCAGCCTATGCAGGCGCCATATCTTTGGTGGTGAGAGGGATGATTCAACACAGATTCCAATCCTGAAGGAACCAAAAGGCACAAAGTAATAGTCATCCCTAACTAAGAATTCAGAGCCAATAATGCAAAGCTCACTTGAACGTTTCAGGCACGATATTTTTTTGGCTACAAACAATTCTTTTTTGCGCACACAATGACGACACAATAAAGATACGGGAGGCAGGATAGAGCGCAACTTGCAACTGTTTTATTCGAAAAAAAAACATGATATTTAAACCGAAAAAAGGAACGGATAATCATAGATGCCACATGCAGGCCAAAAACCGGGAAAAGCACAAAGGAAGTGCACAGGAGACTCACCTCTTAACTAGTTTACCAAGAAAGGCAAAATGTCTGTCATACAATGTCATAGATTGCGTACTAACACATGAACTAACACCTTTCCATAATATGGTAGGCTTTAGCCAGTTCCCGTGCAAGCGTGTCAGTGCTCCTGCACTAGATGCTAGCGCCTTGGAGCCTTGCATCGCACATTGTTTTTCTTTTGCTTTTTGTTTTTCATCATTTTCTTTTCCACATTCATTAGTGTGTGCCGGCAGGAGTGGGCCGGTACTGTTCCGCAATGACAAATTGTGTTCCCTTATGCGCTCATTAACGCATCGGCCCGACTGCCCAATGTAGACCTTCCCACACTTAAACGGAATTTTGTACACTACCATTTTTTTCACACTTCACAAGTGGTTCTCGCGTTTGGTTTTGCAGTCTGAGTGGTTGCTACTATCCTGCGAAACTAGTCCACAAAATGAAGAGAGTTTCCTTGATGACCAAAAAAACCACGGGTACCTTAAACTTGTTAGCCACACTCTTGAGGTTAGTGTAACTTTATGCTGGTATGGGATGACTACAGATTTCACTTTCCTTTGTGGAACTACGACCATTGGCTCGTTCCTTTCCCTTTCTCGTTTAATCTTCTTTAGCAGAGCTTTGATACCTGAACTCACCACTATTAAGGAATAGCCTGCCTGTTTAGCTTCATGATCTGGTCGTGAAAGCTTTTGTGCGCCAAGTGACAACAGGACTTTCTTAGGAATGACTCAAGGCACATCAAAGCGATAGCTTGCTTCTCCGTTTTTGATTGCTTGTAATCAAATGGAAATATTTTGTTCTGCGCACGCGGTCGGTATTTCCAGCAAAAGCTTTCGTCCCTGGAAGTTATTTTGAAGTCTAAATATTGCAGACAGCTGTCATGCGCGAGTTCAAAAGTTAAATACAATCCTTTGGAAATGATTCTAAAATTAGTAAGAATGTCCTCCACGATTTGCGGATAGATCAAAGGTTGAGAGTTTCGTCGAAACGATGATAAAATTCTCTACACATCTAAATATCTTTAGCGTGCTACCGTTTTTAAGCGCCTGGGGTAGTGATGTGTCTACCCCAGAAAAAAAAAATGCCACAAAGCACAGGGGCCACGCATGACCCGATACAGATTCCATTCTTGTCTACATATTCACATCCTTTAAAAGAAACAGTTGTGGAACTCAGAAAAGACTCTAGGAATGCTAAGAAGTTGTCAACCGACATACCAGCATTGTTTTGGAAAAACAGCGATCCGTCCATTTCTATGCACTGCATAACCGCCGCCAATAACTCGCTCTGTTGAATAGAATAGAACAAGTCAACAATATCTACAGAAAACGAGTGTCCAGCTGAGTGTGTTTCATAGAAAAATTCAATAATTTCAAGACTATTCTTAATGGCAAGCAGGTCGTCTACTACCAGCCGGTTTAGTTCCTTCAGACTAGGTACTACCGGGCACCCCTTTCGCTGACTATGCACCTAAATGGAACACTTTATGTGTGGTTCAAGCTATTACATTTAGTATTCCGAATAATTCTGGCTAACTTCTGTAACCAGCAAAGCTAATACCGGGGCCAGTTTATTGATCATTATGCGAACATATGCGCTAAAAGCGACAGACGAAGATAATACACGCACGACACAAGCGCAAGCTAACAACTGTTTACTCCTTACGGAAGATGCGTTTATATACGCAACGTCAATTTATAGAAAATGCAACCTTCTCGTCATCAAACACGTGACCATCACCCCGACCCAGCATCTGCATCTGGAACCTTCTTTTTTTGGATAAACACAATGAACAGATTTTTGTATTTTAACATGCATTCCCCAATTTTCACACCACTGGGCTACTTTACACAAGTTCTGTTGTAAAGCATTGCAGTCACTCTGATTGTTAATGATTCTATGCAATGCAGAATCATCCGCAAAAAGACGCATGCATGAAGAAATACCTGAAAAGATGTCATTCATGTAAATTATGAACAATAAAGGGCCAAAGACGGATCCCTGTGGCACCCCTGATGTTACAGGAACCTCATGCGACTGCTTACCATTGGCAACAACACACTGACGCCTAATGCTCAAATATTCTTTTATCGAACTAATTATGTTTTCATTTATGTTGTACCTGGTTGTGTCTGGTTCTTCCCTGCTGTCGGTTTTAAGTGATCATTCTCCAACTAGCTCAGCAATCTACCTTATACACGTTCATCCCTGCTACCTTGAGCCTTTCTACTTGTTATCCCCATCTCCTGGAACAAGAACACCTATGTCAATGCATCCCCATCTTCTGTTATCGGGCACGTGTGCTGTCACGTTGCATGAAGAAAAACGCACCGGCGGACGAACTAGGCTCCTTCTTCGGGATGGTCTCACCACCCCATGGCAATCCACAGAAAATAATTAAGGTACTCCTTTCAGAACTACAGAGACGGATTCGGCTTTTCAGCAAAATCCTCAGGTTAAGAGCCCCGGAAAGAAATCCATTTCGCAACCTTTCCTCCTCCACAGTATTTCACACCGAGCTTATGTGGAATGTGTGGTTCCTCCCATTGGTAAATGCCTGCAGAGGGAAGAAGAATAAATGCGTCCAAACGAGAAACACTTCTGTTTTCACCGTCGGAAACGTCCAGGTAACATTTTCCAACCGTGACGTGTTGGAAGATGGGCCAAAGTTCGCGTTTCCGCCTAAAATTGTGGCTACACGGAAGCTCGTCATTGTTAGACAAGTCGCCGCCAAAGCGCATGACGAAGACGCCAGCGGAATTGTGGCGGAAGGAATTGACATTTTAAATCGCACTAATAGACGTGAAGGACACAATGAAGTTTTGAACCAGCCATGAAGGAACTAACAAGAAAAAACCTGAAGCTGCGCCCTGCTTACAAAGAAGGGGGTTTAGTGGTGGTGGATTCGTGCAATTTTGTAACGAGAGCCTTAGAAGCCCTGAAGAAGAACTTCCGTAAACTGAAAATAAGGACCTAACGACAAACAAAAAACAAGCTGTGTCTCTCTCTGCCTGAAGTTGCAACCCTAGAGCATCTTTGTCGCAAGGTAAAATCTACCAGACAAAATAATTTATTGGTGTTTTTCAGCGGCAAAACGCACAAAGTCGCAATGCCTTTCTGGGCGATTCTGTCAGAAGCTCACAAGTGTCAATTGCAACTTTCGACATATCTTGCTAATCATGACGAAAGCAGGAGGCGCCGACCAAAACAAAGGATGGGATGATGCCTTCTACTTTCGTCATATACCACCCGATCAGACGGGTTTCCGTCAGACTCTAGACTTGAATCTTGTCAATCAACTACGCCAAGTACAAGTGCATGACCCCTTGATAATCAAGAACTCTGAAGAACATTGAAGATATGTATTATTCGATCCCAATGCGAACTTGATGACAGTGCTCCGAGAATGCATAAAAAAGCAGGGTGCAATCTCCTTTAAGAACACCGCCGGTGTGTCAGTATGCACCTTTTCGGGGCTGTTGTGTGCCTGCTTCAAGTCTACCATAGCTTCCCACGAAGAATTTCTATGTGCACAGAAGAGTGGAGTGTGTACTAGGGTCATGAGTCGCACCTGCCATGAGTGATATATACCTCGCTGCCTTTGACAGAAGGATTCAGGAAGTAATGAAAGACAGAGGAATGGTGAGTATCTTCCAATACGTCGAGATTATTTGATGCTATGCAGCCAGGAGAAGGAGTATGGAACAGAAATGCTGAAGGACTTCGCTGTGACCATCTTTCAAACTGCTGCCCAGGGCTAAAATTCGCATGGGAGCTTCCAGAGCACGGCGCTTTGCGCTTCCTAGACCTACTCCTTTAATTCACACCGGGGCACTTGTGTTGGGCGTACCAGCCTCGAGCCGAGAAGTTCCTCTTGTTCCCGTCAAGTCATTCAAAGACGGTCAAAAGAGTATTTACGAAGGCGGCACTGCAGTGTGCGCTAAACAAGTCATGTCAACATCAGATGAGCCAGAGCTTCCACCGGCAAATTGTTAGGCTTCAGGAAGCAGGCTACCCCTTAACAATGTTATGCAACATAGCAGAAAGCCTCTTGCTGCTGAACAAATGTTGGAAAAAAAAGGAATTTGAGCCCGATGAATTCACGCGAAAGAAGAAATTTTCAGTGACTCCCTACCTCCATGAGCTCACCCGCAATCTTAAGAAAATCGGGAAGAGGCATGACGGTTTCAACGGTGCCAAACAAGGTATTAACGATTGGTGTTACAGACACGATATAAAACTAAATGCTGAAAAAACAGTTTTCATGAGAATAACTAACAAAAAATACACTTTATCTTAACAATACCGCCTCTCATCACGGTGCCTATCAGGAGTAACGCAGTACAACTACCTTAGTGTAACAATTACTAATGCCTTAAGTTGGAATGCTCACATTTCAAACATTTGTGCATCATCCTTCTGTAAACTGCGTTTTCTTCAATATAAATTAAAACGAGCCCCTTCCGCAACTAAGCTTTTTGGCTATACATCAACCATTAGACCAAAATTTGAATATGCCTGTGGAATGTGGGATCTTTTCACTAAAACTAATATCAATGCGTTAGAAATGATTCAGCGGAAAGCACTTCGTTTTATTTTTTCTAAATTCCGCACCACTGATTCCCCTACAACTTTAATGAATGTTAATGACATAAAGACACTGGAAACTCCAAGAAAGCTTTTGCGACTAAAATTTCTCTTTTTATTGAGAAATAACAAGTTATCAATGAGGCCGGACCCTTACTTAAAAACACTAGTGACGCGATTAACCAGACATCTTCGCGCCCAGTCCTTAACACCTTATTGTGCCACAACAATCTTGTACAAATATTCTTTTCCCCGAACAATAACTGAGTGGAACCAGCTTCCTTTGAGTGGAATAACAATCATTGAGAGCATTGCCCATTTTTTATAAAGACTTTTGATTGTTGTATGTCCAGTTCTGGCGAAAAAAAATTGCGTTTAATTTACACATTTTTGTTCGAATCATGCATGTGTTGTGTTTGGGTTGTTTATATTTTAATTTGTGTGCTAAATGTTACGTACCATGCCATGTACCTCGTTGTATTGCCCCTCCTGCCCGGGCCTACCCATGCTGGCCGGATTAAATAAATAAATAAATAAATAAATAAATAAATAAATAAATAAATAAATAAATAAATAAATAAATAAATAAATAAATAAATAAATAAATAAATAAAATGAATAAGCATGTGTGCACGTGTGAATGGCAGGTTAAAAAATCTGAGTGTCAAACCAAACACCGAACGAAGTCCACTGAATGCGTCCAAGGCGTCTTGTATGTGATCCCTTTGTCCTGTGGAAAGCAGTACCAACACCAATACACTGTAGCGCAGCAAAAGACGAGGACACAAGAGACGAGAGACGAACACCACGAGCGCTAACTTCCAACAAATTTTATTCTCCTGAAGCATCACATTTATACACCAGAAAACAGTAATCACACGTGCGAACAGTATCAATTTCTTAGAAAAACGAGCTCTTTATCTGAGAGGAGAATGGAAGGTGTTCTTACACACGAGCATCCTGACCTATTTATCTTTTCGGCTTCAATGATTTCGCGCGTTAACCTTTCTCTACTTTTTCCTATTACAAGACTTTTATCAAAGAAAGGCTTACAGGGTTTTGACTTGCATGCGAGAATGTGGTCAATCAGCGATCCGCCTTTCCCGTTTCTGACGTTGCGAGCGTGTTCCATTAGGCGCTCGTTCAGACATCTCCCCGTCTGGCCGATATAGTGTTTCCCGCATGACAAGGGAATTTGATATACAACACCTTCATCGCACGTGACGAAGGGCTTCTGGTGCCCAGTTGCGCATTCGCGCGCTTTGTTGGTGTTGGTTTTTCCCAGTTTGCACAACGTTGCAAGTTTTTTCGGCGCCGAGAACACGATGGTCGCATTCGCTCGTTGACCAATTCTTTTTAAATTGTGGGAAATCTTGTGTAGATAAGGTAATACAACAAGGTTTTTCCGTTGACGAGGAACTGGGTTAGGATTATATTGATTTTCTGGTTTCATTCTCTTAAGAAGTTTTTCTGCAACAGAAACTTGAAGATGGGAGGGGTACCCGGCATTAGTAAGCCTCTTGGACTGCTCTTGAAAACTTTCGGTCATCATGTGCAGACAAGATTTCTGGAGAGCATTTCGAAAACATAAATTGACAATACCTCTTTTTATCAGTTTTGAATGAGCGGAGTGATATGGCAGCATCGACTTGTTGCTTCGCGGCTGGTAGGCCCAGCATATGTGATGAGCGTGAAAGGTGAAGTTAATATCTAAAAATCTAATTGAGTTATCGATGGGCAATTCGCATGTTAAAACAAGCGGTTTAAAATGTTCTGTGATGGTAGTTAAAATGCTATGAGCCTTTGACTCAAGTGAGCCTTGGTCACACTTAACAAGAATAAAAAAGTCATCAACAAATCTAAAGACCGTGATTACGTCCAAGCTGTCAAGGTGGCTGGAAACAGCCTTGTCAAGTTTTGTTAAAAACACATTACTCAGAATTGGCGCTATGCACGACCCGATGCATATCCCTTCTTTCTGAAGGTAGGGTTTTCCTTCCCAGATAATGAACGTTGACTGCAAGTAAATAGCTAAAATTTCTAAAAAACTGCTCGCCGACACACCCGCCGCATTCTGGAAAGCAACACACCCGAACACATCTATGCACTCCTGTACACAGCACAGCACCTTGTCGTTCGGCAGCGAGTAATATAGCTCCTTAACATCCACTGAAAATGCAACCATGCTGTTATCAGAGCGCGATCGAACAAAGTCTAAAATTTCGTCAGATTTCTTAACCATAAAGGGGTCGTCAAGCGGTAAAACGTTAAGTTTGCTTTATAAGTACATTGCAACCGTTTTTTGCCATGTGCCAGTTTCAGAGATGATCACCCTGAATGGTTTTTCCGGGATATGGGTTTTTGCACTGAAAAACACGTCTAAAAATCTTTTCGTGCATCGCCTATTTATTTAGCCAGCTTGGTAAGGTTTAACTTGCTGCATTGCTTCTTCGCTTTAGCTTTTACTTTTGACATCATTACTTTGTTGCGGCAGTTAAATACAGAAGACACGGCTTCGTCAGCTTTAGACTTGTACAGTTCACAGGATAGAATCGCAAAGCCACCTTCTTTGTCAGCAGGCAGCACGACCAGGTCCTGTTCCTTGATGAAGGACTCGACGCGCTTGAGGGGTAGCTTGGAAGATCCTGGCTTTGAGCACTGCAAAACGTCGACTCCTTCTGAAATGCAGCGGACGTGCTCCAGTTGCGTTGCACGCTGCGATACTTGGCGTACCATCGCAAGTAGTTGTGCAGCTGACGGCTTGGGCTCCACAGCAAACTTTGGTGCTAACGATAGAACCCTTGACACGTCATCCGGTAGATCCAGGGCCTCCAGGGTGTGGACGGTGCTCCGGGCTGTCTTCGTCCTGCTCGCAAGGTCGGCCCGTAGTTGTGGCAGATGTTGAGCCCACGCGCATTCGGTAGCTTGAGCAGTGATACGCTGGTATTCCCGAAGAGTTCGCCAGGCTGCCTGACTTTCGCCAATCGAGAGAGTTCTGGAACAGTGCCCCATGAACAGATGCTGCAGGCAGTGCGCGACCTAATAGAAGAATCCGGCACGGTTCAGTTCCAGAACTGCTGTGGTTGCTCAGTTGAAGGTTTTTTAGAACTTCTCACGACCTACCTGTCCTCTACAATGATTGATTTTAATGGTGGAGTGTACGTCCAGAAAAAAGGAGTTTGTATTGGGTGTTGTGTGGCGCCAATCTTAACCCACATCTACCTGCCTAAGTTTGACTCCTTACTGAAAGAAAAATTGGACATGATCCATGTGGCAAAGGTGTTCCGCTATGTTGATGATTTTTTAGTACTTTTGAAAGTTTTACCTAATGACAATCTGCAGGATGTGGTGGCTAGTGTTTTAGATCGCTTTATTTCGTGCTCTAGTTCATTGACGTTTACCCATGAGTTACCGGACGACAATCGTATTAGATTTTTAGACCTTGTTTTAACTTTTAAGTGCAATAACCACCTTTGCTCGACCTATGCCCCATGAACTAAGAATATCTTACTCCCTTACAGCTCCTGCCACTCCAAACTTACCAAGAGGGCTATTGCAACCTTATGCCTCAGTAACGCGCTGGAGAAAAGCTGCTTCCATACAGTACAAGAAAGCTTTCTGCAACAACAGAAGAGGCTAATAGAAGCAGGCTTTCCTACGCATGTTATGAAAGGTGTCTCTGAAAAGCTTCTCAAAAAAATGAAAGCCAAACCTAAATTGACAGAAGGAAGGAAGGACAAAAGCAAGTGTGAAGTGATGCCTTACTTGCACGCACTTTCACACAATATAAAGAAGGTCGCAAGTAGGCACGGTGTTGATGTAGTCTTCTCAGCCCCGCGAAAACTGGCCAGTTTGTGCAGAAGGATTGACGAAAGGAAAAGTACAACTTCACAGTGCACGATCAAGAACGAATTCAAATATGTCACCTGTGCCACCCAGGTAGTGTACTGCTTACCTTTATCCTGCGGGAATGTGTACATCGGGCAGACTGGCCGCTGTCTTAACACCCGGCTCAGAGAACATGAAAGATTGCTTTCCACAGATGACGGGGCGAATTTGCCAAAACATTGCAGAAAGCACAAATGCATTCCGCTCTTCAAGAAGACTACCATTTTTGGACGCGGTAAAACTAAGAGCCAACGTGAAATTCTAGAGGCATACCATATCGTTAATCAAAGACATCTATGTGTAAGTGACACGACGGTTAGTCTATTTGATAAAGAAATTAGATTTATGAACTCACGCGGTTGTATGTGATGCTGCTATTTACCTTGTCTTGTTAATCTGTCATGTGTGCGCAAGCTAGCTTGATAACTGAAGGGTATAAATGGGATCGTTTCTCAAATAACTACAGTCGATAGTCCAGCGGTGTCCTGTGTTCCTTGTTCCTGTGTCTTCGTCTTTTGCGCTGGTTTCCTTTTCAATCTTATACTTACTCCTGCACAATTGATTTAAGATTAACTCTGAAGACTTCATCAATATAAGCCACTGCAGAATCACCCGCTGAAAACGCCCCGTCACACTTGAGGAATTTTTTTGTTGCAATAACACCTTTTACTTTTACTTTTTTCCGCGAGCAGTGCGTGAATAGAATGCACTTGACGATTCAGTTGTAATGCAGCCGACAGTCCTCAAATTTTCGGAGCTTGCCGAGATGAGTCTATTGCGTCAAAACTGACTAAATTTTGTAAAATGCTAGGGAAATTGTGAGTTTGCGAATGCCCGGAACAGGCTTTATTGCCAACCGCAGCAATTGCATCCACTACGAAGACGACGATTGGAGATGATGATGAATATAGGCAAACGAAGATGAGGCTCACGCACAGTGCTTACTCTAATTGCCCCTCTCCTTCACAGAGGGAAGCGAACATCATCCTGGTTGCGATTTACAGTGATGACGGGGGACGTGCAACGAGCTTGAGGCGCAACACATGAACGATCTCGATGCCACGACACCGACGATCAGTAATAGGTGAAGCGGGTGCGACTCGGTAGTTAACAGGGGACGTTTGTTCAAGCACTGTATAGGGACCAATATAGCTGCTCATAAGTTTTTTACATAACCCTGGTGTGCTCACGGGTGTCCATAGTAAGACTTCAACTCCCGGGGGATAAGAAACTGCACGGTGGGCAAGGTTATAACTACGTTTCCGGGAGGCCTGGCAAGCGACCGTATTCAGTCGTGCAAGTTCGCGTTAGTGAGCGACGCTAGAAATAAATTGTTTGTAGGAGAGTGCTGAAGAGGGGACTGGGACAGAAACGAAAGATACTCCCAAGACGAAAGTAGGGGATCGGGCATAAACAAGGAAAAATGGAGAGTAACAGGTCCCATTTGGTATGGTCAGGTTGAATGTAGGTAGAGAGCATGTCCGAAAGGGTCTCATGGAGACGTTCAGTAAGGCCACTGGTTTGGGGGTGATAAGCAGAGTTTGTTCCGTGGGTGGTATTCGAACCATGCAGAACTTGCTCCAAGACAGCGAAGAGAAAAGCCTTGCCACGGTCGCTGAGAAAAACACGAGGAGCTCCGTGGCGCAGAATAATGGCATGTAGGAAAAAATTGGCGATCTCTACAGCGGAGGCGGAAGGAAGAGCAGCAGTTTCTGCGTATCAGGTGAGGTGGTCGACGGCGGTGACTATCCACCGATTGCCTGCAGGTGCTAACGGCCGAGGTCTGGAAAGGTTGATGCCGACAACGTCGAACGGAGTGAATGGGCAAGGAAGGGGTTGCAGGAGGCCCGCAGAAGGAGACGTCGGCCGTTTACGGTTTTCGGCAGGGAGGACAGGAGGCGACGTATCACGCAACGCTGGTTAAAAGACCCGGCCAAAAGAAGCGGCTTTTAAGGTGGTCGTAGGTCTTCTGGAAGCTCAGGTGACCAGCTATCGAATCATCATGGAACGCTTGCAGCAGCTTACGGCGAAGGGAACGGGGAACAACAGGAACCCAGGAGTGACCGAGAGGGTTGCAATTGTGCCGGAGCAGCATGCCATTCTCTATGGTGAAATTGGTGAGTTGGCGGCTCCGTCGTGCGTTCGGAGGCTGCGTAGTGCCGGTGAGGCGATCTACGAGCTCGGCTGTTAAGTATCTCTCTGCTGTTCGGAAGCGAGATCACTGGGCGCGGACGGGGATACCAAACCAAAGGCGGCAGTTGTTATGGCAGGAGACGGGGTATCCGCAGGACGGCCTGGAGATGAAGGAGGCGATGTGGTTGTTAGCGGCGGCGAAGTGAGCGGGCAACGAGAAAGATCGTCGGCGTCCTTATGGTGTTTGCCAGATTCGTAAGTGATGGTAAAATCGAATTTCTGGAGGCAAAAAATCGAGCGCCCGAGCACCCAGACACGTTTTTTTTATGGAGGAAAGCCAGCACAGAGCATGGTGGTTACTGACGACAGTGAAGTGGCGGCCATATAGATAGGGGCGAAAGACTACAGCGAGGCACTCCTGTTCGGTGATGGTATAGTTCTTCTCTGCTGGAGTCAGTGTACGACTCGCGTAGGCAAGAACCTTTTCGGCGGAAGAAACTTGGCGCTGCAAAAGCACAGTTCTAAGACCATGCCCCTGGTATAGGCATGCAGAATTCTTGAAGCAAGCTCATCAAAATGGCAGAGTACTGCATCCGACGTCAGAGCTTGTTTGAAGTTCTCTAAATGCTGCCTCCCATTCGGCAGACCAGATGAACTTTGTGCCAGCAGTCAGAAGATTGTGCAGAGGCGACGCGATAGACGCGAAGTGGCGGATGAACCGACGAAAGTAGGATGCAAGTCCAAGGAAACTGCGAAGCTCTTTAGCACTAGACGGACGGGAAAATGCGTAGCAGCCGCAGGTTTATCGGGGTCAGGCCGTATGCCATCCTTGCTAACGACGTGGCCAGCCACTTTAATACATTAGGAGACAAAGCGCAATTTTTCAGTATTGAACTGAAGGCTAGCCTCTGCTAGCGCGGTTAAAACTTCATGCAGGCGTTTAGGGTGGTCACAAAAGTCGGCGAAAAGATAACGATATCATCCACGTAGCAAAGAGAAGTTTTACATTTGAAGCCCCGGCGAACGGTATCAATCATGCGCTCGAATGTAGCGGGAGCGTTGCACAGCACAAAAGGCATAACGTTAAATTCGTACAACCCATCCGGGGTGGTGAAGCCGGTTTTTTTCTTTGGCATCTTCGTGAAAAGTGATTTCCCAGTCACCGGATCGAAGGTTGAGGCTGAAGAAAAATTCAGCTATTTTTAAGCAGTTAAGGGCGTCGTCAATGCGAGGAAGAGGGTTCGGCTCCTTGTAAGCAGTCAAGGGCGTCCTCAATGCGAGGAAGGGGGTTCGGCTCCTTGTAAGCAGTCAAGGGCGTCGTCAATGCGAGGAATGGGGTATGCATCCTTGCGAGTGATCTTGTTCAAAGCACGATAATCGACGGAGAAACGTACGAAACCATCCTTCTTCTGCAGTAACACGACTGATGAGGACCAGGCACTGGATGAAGGACGTATGATGTTACGATTCAGGATGTCAGTGGCATTGCCCTGGATATCTTGGCGTTCGGAACTAGACACTCGTTACGGGCGGCGGCGGATAATCCCAGAGCCGCCAGTTTCGATGTGATGGGTGGCTGTACTTGTTTGTTCGGCCCAAAACTGCGGAACGTATGTAAAAAAAGAGGCCTGCTTCTTCAAGACGGCGTCTAAGGCTTGTGCTTGATCTGAGGTGACGTCGGGGCTGATGGCAGCGGAAAGTGTTTCACCAAATAAAGCAGAGGAGGAACCTGGCGGTGCGGTTTTGTAAAGCGAGAGAATAGTTCTAGGCTTAGCGCTATCGACTGAAGCGACAGTAGATCCTCTGCGCAGAAGAATAGGTTCAGGCGTCGTGTTAGAGGCGGCCAGTAGAGGTGAATCGCGTGAAAAACATAGAAGCGACGTAACAATAAAAATTCTTCTAGACAGAAAGCGCGGGCTCGGTATGACCAATGCGTCTCCATCGTTTATGTGGATAGAAAAAACTGGAATGACATCATCGCAGCCAGGATACAGGACATGGTCAGCGGCAGTAACCATTCTTCGAAGCATCCGGAACTACAGTGCGCTATTTTTATATTGGATCACCACCAAGTCAAACTGTCTATTTTACTGGAATGTGCTCAAAATTATAATTCACGATTCATTCTTTCCAATTACTCTTATCGCACTAGTTTAAACCAAATAAATCCAAAATTCGTGCTCTAGCATCCCACCGGAAACTAGCTTGCCTTTGTCTTTATATTAAGTTTTTTAACACGTTGGCACCAGACAACGATTTCATCCGTTGAGCCCGTCGTTTATCCCGTTACACCATCCCAAAGCCCGCTCCACAGCATTGCAAAAAAAAAAAATATTTGAGGACGTAATAAATAAAAAAAATAAACACGTCATGTCCAGAAGCGCTCCCATCACCACGGATACAGAGAGTGCTTGGCCTTGCCTTTATTTTTCTGTGTTCGTGTTTGTAGCTGTGCTTCCGAAAAACAAAGACAAGACTATTTTCAGTCTTAAATTTTTGAAATCATGCGGTTTTACCGACACATCATATATTTGATAACCGTGTGAACACGACTATTACGTATACAGTCATAATACGTATTACGTATACAAATACACTCATAAACTCGACAGGTTAACAATGCAGGGAAAAACCTATGTGTATTATAACACTACTGGTCCAATTCGGGAACATGTGAAATAGCAACCTAACCATGCCGCTCCAAGGCATTGTTCAGTTACTTATGATCAACTGTCCGTCATTATTGTTACCTGCAGAAGTATAAATAATAAGACTGTGGAATTCTCTGGCCTAGTTCACATTTCGCAGACTGATGTCAGTGGCACGTAGTCCTGGCTCGACTACGATATTTCCAGCGCTGATGTTTTCCCGTCCGAGTGCACAGCTTATTGCAAGGACCGTAATGTACAAGGTGGAGACGTCTCTCTTCTCGTGCATAACCGAATACAGACAATACAGACTTTGGCTATGGACTGTGGCGATGGCCGTTCAGAATCTTTGGTGCAAATTACTCCTTTTACAGGCCGTCTATTTCCACTAGTAAAAAACCCTTACTTAGCCTCTCCCGCTCGCTGTCTATTCTAGCGTCTGAACCTATTCTGTTCGGAGGCGACTTTAACTTGCCAGACATCACATGGAACAACCATTTTCCTGAAGGGAGTCGTTCTGCACATCATTGCTCACTGTATGAAATTGTAATTGTTTACTGGCTGCGTCAATTTGTGGACTTTCCTACGCGTGTTGGATCGAACGGTGGCAATAATTTAGATTTGCTTTTTTTCTAATCGAAGTGATCTAGCAAAAAACCACAGTAGCCACATCCGGAATAAGTGATCATGAAGTGGTAGCGGCAACAGTCGTATGCAAACGAGCAGAAGTGCCAAAGCGATGTCATAGAAAAGTTTCTATGTATGAAAAAGGTAACTATGACGCCATAATTAGGAAACTTGAATCATTTTTTACGATTTTCATAGATAGTTCTATTTCCTGTGATGTAGACAAACTATGGACAGCGTTCAAGAATAAGCTGTTGTCTCTCGTTGATCAGCTTTTTTCCGGAGGCTGATGTCACCTAATAAAGGAGCGGATTAACCGTGCATCAATAAAAGAATGCGTGCATCAATTAGTAAGAAAGCTCAGGATTATAAAAAGTTTTGTATAACAAAAAGCCCATCTGTGTACGCACGACTGACAATCCTGACTGCAAACCTTAAGAGCGAATTAAAGGCAGCAAAGCGCTTGTACCTCTCCTCATTGGCAGACAAACTAAAAACGAACCCAAAAGAAGTATGGCGCTTTATCAAATCCAACATAAAGGTTGTTGTTGGTATTCCGGCCATCAAGGATGGTTACAATTTATTGAAAGACGACGTAGCAGGAGCACAGTGTTTCAATGTATATTTTCATTCCGTCTTGTCAGTTTGGTGCTCAGACGCAGTTACGGAACAGCAGGAACAGCTGAATGCAAAGCCAGATAATGTTATAATCGAAGAAGGTTTCAAATCATTACTACAAAAGATAAATGCACATTCCGCACCAGGTCCTGACGGCATTCCTAACTATATTCTAAAGCACTGCGCAGAAAGTATTAGTCCTTTTTTGGTTACTTTATTCAACTAGTCACTGCAGGCCGCTAAAGTACCTAATTATTGAAAAATAGCCAATGTCACACCTGATCACAAAAAATGTGACCGCAGCCAGGTCTCGAATTACCGCCCCATATCTCTGATATCTGTGTGCTGCCAAACCCTGGAGCACGTAATGTATTCTGTACTTGTAAGACACCTTCAAGATAACAGTTTTTTCACATCAGCGCTGCACGGTTTTCGATCAGGGCGGTCATGTGCAACGCAGCTGAGTTAATTCATTACATTGCATCAGGGAAAAACAACTGTTTTCAGATCGACGCTATTTTTCCAGATTTTAAAAAGGCCTTTGATGTTGTGCCGCACAACCTTCTTCTGCAAAAAATATTATGCCTTGGTCTTCCTGACTATCTGTTCGGTTGGCTAAAAGATTATTTAAGCGCACGTGAGCAGCAGGTGGTAGTCAATGGTGTGTCATCCTCGCCTGTGCATGCTTTATCTTGAGTGCTACAGGGTTCTGTGCTCGGACCATTACTGTTCCTCATACTCATCAATTATATACCTGTCGGCCCCAGATCCACTGTCAGACTGCATGCTGACGATTTCGTTTTGTATTCCGCTGTCACGTGCCTTGATGAATTGTGCGTATTACAGGCTGACCTTGATAGAGTTTGTGACTTGTGCTTGAGCTGGGGCATGGCATTGAATGTATCTAAGTGTTTCCATGAGTAATTTACAAAAAAAGGAAATTCCTGGGTCGTTTCACTTAAACCATGACATTACAGAACTTATAGATAACGTTAAATATCTCGGTGTTATACTCACAGCATCTCTAGACTAGATAGCCCATGTTCACATGATAACTGTCAAAACTTCTCGAGTTTTGTATTTTTTTCCAACGGAATTACACAAGCTATTCCCAGGCGCTAAGAGAAACATTATATTTAGCAAATTCAGGCCAATACTAGAATATGCTTGTGTAGCATGGGACCCTTTCACGGGAACTCTCATTGACAAGTGAAAAAAAGCGCAGAAACGAGCTGCAAGGTTTGTGACTGGGAATTATAATTTTCATATAAAGAGCTCAGAACTTCGTGACCGTTTTCGTTGGAAGACTTTGGCAACCCGAAGAAAAAACTGCAGGCTGTTTAAATGGTGATACGATGTATTCCTCCCAGGTCTCATGCGTTTACCAGCTCTGTGCCGATGAATGTTATGTTATCACTCATATTACTGGTGAATTCATTTAGTCTTCTTTTAGTATGTTGTGTTACCTTGCCGAAGTATTTCCAAACATCTTCTTTGCATGTGTTATTGTATGTAGCTATATCCCTTTACAATAACGATTTGTGGGCGCCCGCCGTGGTGGCATAGTGGTTATGGCGCTCGGCTAGTGACCCGAAAGAGGCGGGCTCGATCCCGGCCGCGGTGATCGAATTTCAATGGAGGCGAAATTGTAGAGGTCCGTGTACTGTGCGATGTCTGTGCACGTTAAAGAACCCCAGGTGGTCGAAATTTCCCTTCACTACGACGTCCCTCATAGCCTGAGTCTATCTGAGACGTTAAACCCCCATAAACCAATTCATGGGCGCAGTAGGTTCTTGCAATAAGTAAATAAATAAATAAAATGAAATATTCAGAGCGAACATAAAAAGTTTGAATGAGGAACAACTTTGTATGTGCCCAGGTGTACAGAAAAGCTGCAAAACCTTCGGGCACTATTTTAGACGGCATGTTTGCACGGCAGAGCCACATAAGTTTTGTAAAAAATATGCGTACAACAGCTGCTCAGCTACATCAAGTAAACACCTCCACACCTGATCTGTTGAGAAAAAACAGTTGACGAATCACTGAAAGAATTCTTATTAGGATGCGAAAATACTCTTCACGGCTTCTGCTCTAATACGCCAATAAGTAAAGTAAATCGGGTGATAAATCGGTATGTAAGAAATATTAGGAATGGTGCGGATAATGAAAACTAATGAAAAGTCAGTAACTAGAGCGCAAACCGGCGCTTTTTGAAGAGTTAAGCGGCTATTCAATTCAATTCAATTCTTTATTTTCCATGTACACATAGAGAGGGTCCAGGGAAAAAAGCCAGTAAAATGTGGCTTGACGAGCCCCTCGGCCCCTACACACAGGGCAGCATGTAACATGAAGCGAAACATATTCAATCAAGATAGGGGATGAAACAGCAATAATAGCAAAGAAAAGAACAGAAATCAAATATCATAAACAAAGCGCGTCTGAGGCTACTTCAATAACGCTGTCTCATGAAAAGAATTCGAAAGCAGTGAAATATGCATGTTACAATCTAAAATGTAGCACATACACTCTGTATATCTTTTCGGCATACTCGGGACACGTCAACATTTGCAGCATGAAACTTATTTAAAAGACGGGGTAGCGTGTTTGCTAGGCTATGGGTACCATACATTGGGTGCGGCATGTTGGAACGTGCTACAATTCGCTATGTCTGTGTGGGTAAGTTTGTACTTTTAGCGAAAGGTGCGCCATGTCGCTCATGTGATTGAAATGTTGTTTTATTTCTTTTTGTGCCTTTCAGCCAGCCTAACATGGTACATTTGAAATATTTTTACTACACTGAGTGGGTTGAATAAATCGCATGTTTCTACTTCATAACCGACGTTAAGTACTGCACGCAGAGCCTTCTTCTGTAGAATATATATTTTATTTTTATTTGCAACTGTGGTTGTTTCCCAAACTAGGTGAGCATAGTTCACGCGGGACATAAATAGGGAGTTATATAGGAGATGCTTAACTTTGTATGGAAGCATGTGACGATGCCTGTTGATGATACCCGTGACACAAGAAAGTTGGCTAATGACAGCGTCAACATGATTATCCCAACTGAGCTGACAATTAAAATTTACCCCTATCTTAATATTTTCTACAACCTCAATCTTTTCCAAACCAAGTATAAGATCGCATGGTGTCGTAACGCATTTATTTGTGGTCTGAAGATAACAGCTTTTGTCTTAGTTGCATTATTTTTATTTGATTTGCAAGTGACCATTCGTGCAGTGTCCTCAATGTTCTGTTTGCCTGATTTATGCCTTCTTCACCTGTGATTGACGAGAAAATAAGTGTGACATCATCTGCATACATAACACATTTCACATTAGGGCATTCATTAACAATATCATTAATGTATAAATCAAAAATTAGAGGCCCGACAATGCTGCCTTGAGGTACGCCGGCGGTTACTTTTTTTTACCGAGGATCGGAAACTATTAATACTGGTGAACTGAAAGCGGTGCTCAAGATAAGTCGCAATAAGTGCATGAACAGGACCCCTGACACCGTAGTCAAACAGTTTTGCCAAGAGTCTGTTACGACTGATGTAGTCAAAGGCCTGTGAAAAATCTATGAAAACACCTATAGCAAGTTTCTTGTCTTCGAAACATTGCAAGATATGCTCTTTCAGGCTGAGTAATGCGGTCTCAGTTGACTTATGTTTAATAAAACCAAACTGAATCTGTTATAATTTTGTGTGTGTCACAAAAGCATGCTATTCGAGTGTGAATGACTTTTTCCAATCCTTTAGAAAAGATTGGCAGCACTGAAACTGGTCTATAATTCGAAATACAAAGTTTATAACCTTTCTTATACAGAGCTGTAATTATAGCAGTTTGCATGCGCCGTGGAAACACTCCGGATTCTAGACTTAGATCAAATATATGTGATAAAACTGGGGCTAAAATATCCAATACATGCTTTACAGGCCGAATCTGCAAATCATCTATATCATGGCATCTGCTACTCTTCATATTTAAATATCCTGTGAATACTTCAAAACATGTAGTTGGATTTAAGTACATAGAATTTATACTGGGCCTGATGCGAGTCTCATATGTTATGTTTGAGCTGCTTTGGCATTCTCGAGTAACAAAATATCGGTTGAACGCCTCTGCTAATTCGCGTCCGCTTACTTTTTGTCCTTGAACAAGCACTTCTTGACGAGAGCTAATCTACACGCCACATTATTACGATCCGTCCTTGAAACCATTACGATGTAAATGCATATTGAACTTACACTAGAGCGAAGTTATATTTTGCGTACGATATTGCCACACTGCTAACATTCTGCCTGCGCCGCCATGCGGCCGAGCTGCTTCACTTGACTCGTAACGGAGCGAGGAAGACGACAATTCCGCTCGGGTGCGCGCTGCTGGCCTGCTTGGCCGTTCGATTAAAACCCCCCTTTTCCTTCGCGCTACGTTTATCGGCGACATTTTGGTGGAGTCGTTGGGTATTGTCCCATGAACGCCCACTCCGAAGACAGTTTTGACGCTGATCTCCGACGCTTGGAAACAACACCTGTCCACAAGGCGAGCTGCTGCCTGCGAGGCCTGCAACCTGAATTTCAGCCACTGACGACGCCGGTGTGTACCATGACGTTAACTACTGGCACTCAGACAGGTCAGCCTTCCGGCACTGTCCCACCGGTTATACTTGTTACACCTCGCCTGCCACTATCCTTTCACGGCGATATATTCGAGGTTGTCAAAGACTGGTTGGCCAGCTTTGACTGTGTGGCCGCTTTCAACCAATGGGACGACGAGCGAAGGCTACGAATCGTGTATTTTGCGTTTCAAGACTCGACAAAGACATGTTTCGAGAACCACGAGGCTTTCTTTAGCAAATTGGAAGCGTTCGATGTGAGTTGTTCACTACCTTCAGCATAAACGCACGAAAAGAAAACGCCGAAATCGAACTTCGCTCCAGGTCACATCAGTCGAATGGAAGCGCCTGTTTTAAAGATATTGCGGGCGCGGCACGTACACAAGCATTGTTTCCAACGTGCTCGTATTTGCTTGTCTGCACGTCCCGCTCATCTTCGCCGTTGGCAATTAGAGCGCTATCGCGACGTTTGACAAGCCAGAGCAGTCACCTCTGGTCCCTGCGAATCGGCCCCTGTCACCGATGCAGCTGATCAGCAGGCTCGTCCAAGGACCCTTCTTCGCCTACTGCCACCAAACAATCACCGTCGGCAATGGCACTGGCTGTTCCCTGCGCAAGTGGACTCTCGGGCTCTCACAGCTTCAGTTGGGGGAACGGTACGTACGCAAGCATTGTTTCCAACATGCTCGTATTTGCTTGTCTGCACGTCCCGCTAATCTTCGCCGTTGGCAATTCAAGCGCTATCGCGACGTTTGACAAGCCAGAGCAGTCACCTCTGGTTCCTGCTAATCGGCGATTGTCACCGATGCAGCTGATCAGCAGGCTCGTCCAAGGACCCTTCTTCGCCTACTGCCACCAAACAATCACCGTCGGCAATGGCACTGGCTGTTCCCTGCGCAAGAGGACTCTCGGGCTCTCAAAGCTTCAGTTGGGGGAACGGCACGTACGCAAGCATTGTTTCCAACATGCTCGTATTTGCTTGTCTGCAGGTCCCGTTCCTCTTCGCTGTTGGCAATTCAAGCGCTATCGTGACTTTTGACAAGCCAGAGCAGTCACCTCTGGTCCCTGCGAATCGGCGACTGTCACCGATGCAGCTGATCAGCAGGCTCGTCCAAGGACCCTTCTTCGCCTACTGCCACCAAACAATCACCGTCGGCAATGGCACTGGCTTTTCCCTGCGCAAGTGGACTCTCGGGCTCTCACAGCTTCAGTTGGGGGAACGGCACGTACGCAAGCATTGTTTCCAACATGCTCGTATTTGCTTGTCTGCACGTCCCGCTCATCTTCGCCGTTGCCAATTCAAGCGCTATCGCGACGTTTGACAAGCCAGAACGGTCACCTCTGCTCCCTGCTAATCTGCGACTGTCACCGATGCAGCTGATCGGCACGCACGTCCAAGAACCCTTCTTCGCCTACTGCAACCAAACAATCACCGTCGGCAATGGCACTGGCTGTTCCCTGCGCAAGAGGACTCTCGGGCTCTCACAGCTTCAGTTGGGGGAACGGCACGTACGCAATCATTGTTTCCAACATGCTCGTATTTGCTTGTCTGCAGGTCCCGTTCCTCTTCGCTGTTGGCAATTCAAGCGCTATCGAGACTTTTGACAAGCCAGAGCGGTCACCTCTGGTCCCTGCGAATCGGCGACTGTCACCGATGCAGCTGATCAGCAGGCTCGTCCAAGGACCCTTCTTCGCCTACTGCCACCAAACAATCACCGTCGGCAATGGCACTGGCTGTTCCCTGCGCAAGTGGACTCTCGGGCTCTCACAGCTTCAGTTGGGGGAACGGCACGTACGCAAGCATTGTTTCCAACATGCTCGTATTTGCTTGTCTGCAGGTCCCGTTCCTCTTCGCTGTTGGCAATTCAAGCGCTATCGTGTCTCTTGACAAGAAAGAGCGGTCACCTCTGCTCCCTGCTAATCTGCGACTGTCACCGATGCAGCTTATCCGCACACTCGTCCAAGGATCCTTCTTCGCCTACTGCCACCAAACAATCACCGTGGGCAATGGCACTGGCTGTTCCCTGCGCAAGTGGACTCTCGGGCTCTGACAGCTTCAGTTGGGGGAACGGCACATACGCAAGCGTTGTTTCCAACGTGCTCGTATTTGCTTGTCTGCAGGTCCCGTTCCTCTTCGCTGTTGGCAATTCAAGCGCTATCGTGTCTCTTGACAAGCCAGAGCGGTCACCTCTGCTCCCTGCTAATCTGCGACTGTCACCGATGCAGCTTATCCGCACACTCGTCCAAGGACCCTTCTTCGCCTACTGCCACCAAACAATCACCGTCGGCAATGGCACTGGCTGTTCCCTGCGCAAGTGGACTCTCGGGCTCGCACAGCATCAGTTGGGGGAACGGCACATACGCAAGCGCTGTTTCCAACGTGCTCGTATTTGCTTGTCTGCAGGTCCCGTTCCTCTTCGCTGTTGGCAATCCAAGCGCTATCGCGACACTTGACAAGCCAGAGCAGTCACCTCTGCTCCCTGCTAATCTGCGACTGTCACCGATGCAGCTGATCAGAAGGCTCGTACAAGGACACTTCTTCGCCCACTGCCACCAAACAATCACCGTCGGCAATGGCACTGGCTGTTCCCTGCGCAAGTGGACTCTCGGGCTCTCACAGCTTCAGTTGGGGAACGGCACGTACGCAAGCATTGTTTCCAACATGCTCGTATTTGCTTGTCTGCAGGTCCCGTTCCTCTTCGCTGTTGGCAATTCAAGCGCTATCGTGACTTTTGACAAGCCAGAGCAGTCACCTCTGGTCCCTGCGAATCGGCGACTGTCACCGATGCAGCTGATCAGCAGGCTCGTCCAAGGACCCTTCTTCGCCTACTGCCACCAAACAATCACCGTCGGCAATGGCACTGGCTTTCCCCTGCGCAAGTGGACTCTCGGGCTCTCACAGCTTCAGTCGGGGGAACGGCACGTACGCAAGCATTGTTTCCAACATGCTCGTATTTGCTTGTCTGCACGTCCCGCTCATCTTCGCCGTTGGCAATTCAAGCGCTATCGCGACGTTTGACAAGCCAGAACGGTCACCTCTGCTCCCTGCTAAGCTGCGACTGTCACCGATACAGCTGATCGGCACGCACGTCCAAGAACCCTTCTTCGCCTACTGCCACCAAACAATCACCGTCGGCAATGGCACTGGCTGTTCCCTGCGCAAGTGGACTCTCGGGCTCTCACAGCTTCAGTTGGGGGAACGGCACGTACGCAAGCATTGTTTGCAACGTGCTCGTATTTGCTTGTCTGCACGTCCCGCTCATCTTCGCCGTTGGCAATTCAAGCGCTATCGCGACGTTTGACAAGCCAGAGCGGTCACCTCTGGTCCCTGCGAATCGGCGACTGTCACCGATGCAGCTGATCAGCAGGCTCGTCCAAGGACCCTTCTTCACCTACTGCAACCAAACAATCACCGTCGGCAATGGCACTGGCTGTTCCCTGCGCAAGTGGACTCTCGGGCTCTCACAGCTTCAGTTGGGGGAACGGCACGTACGCAAGCATTGTTTCCAACATGCTCGTATTTGCTTGTCTGCAGGTCCCGTTCCTCTTCGCTGTTGGCAATTCAAGCGCTATCGTGACTTTTGACAAGCCAGAGCGGTCACCTCTGGTCCCTGCGAATCGGCGACTGTCACCGATGCAGCTGATCAGCAGGCTCGTCCAAGGACACTTCTTCGCCTACTGCCACCAAACAATCACCGTCGGCAATGGCACTGGCTGTTCCCACGCAAGTGGACTCTCGGGCTCTCACAGCTACAGTTGGGGGAACGGCACGTGCGCAAGCATTGTTTCCAACATGCTCGTATTTGCTTGTCTGCTCGTCCAGCTCATCTTCGCCGTTGGCAATTCAAGCGCTATCGCGACGTTTGACAAGCCAGAGCGGTCATCTCTGCTCCCTGCTAATCTGCGACTGTCACCGATGCAGCTGATCGGCACGCTCGTCCAAGAACCCTTCTTCGCCTACTGCAACCAAACAATCACCGTCGGCAATGGCACTGGCTGTTCCCTGCGCAAGAGGACTCTCGGGCTCTCACAGCTTCAGTTGGGGGAACGGCACGTACGCAAGCATTGTTTCCAACATGCTCGTATTTGCTTGTCTGCAGGTCCCGTTCCTCTTCGCTGTTGGCAATTCAAGCGCTATCGAGACTTTTGACAAGCCAGAGCGGTCACCTCTGGTCCCTGCGAATCGGCGACTGTGACCGATGCAGCTGATCAGCAGGCTCGTCCAAGGACCCTTCTTCGCCTACTGCCACCAAACAATCACCGTCGGCAATGGCACTGGCTGTTCCCTGCGCAAGTGGACTCTCGGGCTCTCACAGCTTCAGTTGGGGGAACGGCACGTACGCAAGCATTGTTTCCAACATGCTCGTATTTGCTTGTCTGCAGGTCCCGTTCCTCTTCGCTGTTGGCAATTCAAGCGCTATCGTGTCTCTTGACAAGAAAGAGCGGTCACCTCTGCTCCCTGCTAATCTGCGACTGTCACCGATGCAGCTTATCCGCACACTCGTCCAAGGATCCTTCTTCGCCTACTGCCACCAAACAATCACCGTCGGCAATGGCACTGGCTGTTCCCTGCGCAAGTGGACTCTCGGGCTCTGACAGCTTCAGTTGGGGGAACGGCACATACGCAAGCGTTGTTTCCAACGTGCTCGTATTTGCTGGTCTGCAGGTCCCGTTCCTCTTCGCTGTTGGCAATTCAAGCGCTATCGTGTCTCTTGACAAGCCATAGCGGTCACCTCTGCTCCCTGCTAATATGCGACTGTCACCGATGCAGCTTATCCGCACACTCGTCCAAGGACCCTTCTTCGCCTACTGCCACCAAACAATCACCGTCGGCAATGGCACTGGCTGTTCCCTGCGCAAGTGGACTCTCGGGCTCTCACAGCATCAGTTGGGGGAACGGCACATACGCAAGCGCTGTTTCCAACGTGCTCGTATTTGCTTGTCTGCAGGTCCCGTTCCTCTTCGCTGTTGGCAATTCAAGCGCTATCGCGACGCTTGACAAGCCAGAGCAGTCACCTCTGCTCCCTGCTAATCTGCGACTGTCACCGATGCAGCTGATCAGAAGGCTCGTCCAAGGACCCTTCTTCGCCCACTGCCACCAAACAATCACCGTCGGCAATGGCACTGGCTGTTCCCTGCGCAAGTGGACTCTAGGGCTCTTACAGCTTCAGTTGGGGGAACGGCACGTACGCAAGCATTGTTTCCAACATGCTCGTATTTGCTTGTCTGCAGGTCCCGTTACTCTTCGCTGTTGGCAATTCAAGCGCTTTCATGACTTTTGACAAGCCAGAGCGGTCACCTCTGGTCCCTGCGAATCGGCGACTGTCACCGATGCAGCTGATCGGCACGCTCGTCCAAGAACCCTTCTTCGCCTACTGCAACCAAACAATCACCGTCGGCAATGGCACTGGCTGTTCCCTGCGCAAGAGGACTCGGGCTCTCACAGCTTCAGTTGGGGGAACGGCACGTACGCAAGCATTGCTTCCAACATGCTCGTATTTGCTTGTCTGCAGGTCCCGTTCCTCTTCGCTGTTGGCAATTCAAGCGCTATCGAGACTTTTGACAAGCCAGAGCGGTCACCTCTGGTCCCTGCGAATCGGCGACTGTCATCGATGCAGCTGATCAGCAGGCTCGTCCAAGGACCCTTGTTCGCCTACAGCCACCAAACAATCACCGTCGGCAATGGCACTGGCTGTTCCCTGCGCAAGTGGACTCTCGGGCTCTCACAGCTTCAGTTGGGGGAACGGCACGTACGCAAGCATTGTTTCCAACATGCTCGTATTTGCTTGTCTGCAGGCCCCGTTCCTCTTCGCTGTTGGCAATTCAAGCGCTTTCGTGTCTCTTGACAAGAAAGAGCGGTCACCTCTGCTCCCTGCTAATCTGCGACTGTCACCGATGCAGCTTATCCGCACACTCGTCCAAGGATCCTTCTTCGCCTGCTGCCACCAAACAATCACCGTCGGCAATGGCACTGGCTGTTCCCTGCGCAAGTGGACTCTCGGGCTCTGACAGCTTCAGTTGGGGGAACGGCACATACGCAAGCGTTGTTTCCAACGTGCTCGTATTTGCTTGTCTGCAGGTCCCGTTCCTCTTCGCTGTTGGCAATTCAAGCGCTATCGTGTCTCTTGACAAGCCAGAGCGGTCACCTCTGCTCCCTGCTAATCTGCGACTGTCACCGATGCAGCTTATCCGCACACTCGTCCAAGGACCCTTCTTCGCCTACTGCCACCAAACAATCACCGTCGGCAATGGCACTGGCTGTTCCCTGCGCAAGTGGACTCTCGGGCTCTCACAGCATCAGTTGGGGGAACGGCACATACGCAAGCGCTGTTTCCAACGTGCTCGTATTTGCTTGTCTGCAGGTCCCGTTCCTCTTCGCTGTTGGCAATTCAAGCGCTATCGCGACGCTTGACAAGCCAGAGCAGTCACCTCTGCTCCCTGCTTATCTGCGACTGTCACCGATGCAGCTGATCAGAAGGCTCGTCCAAGGACCCTTCTTCGCCCACTGCCACCAAACAATCACCGTCGGCAATGGCACTGGCTGTTCCCTGCGCAAGTGGACTCTAGGGCTCTTACAGCTTCAGTTGGGGGAACGGCACGTACGCAAGCATTGTTTCCAACATGCTCGTATTTGCTTGTCTGCAGGTCCCGTTCCTCTTCGCTGTTGGCAATTCAAGCGCTATTGCGACGCTTGACAAGCCAGAGCAGTCACCTCTGCTCCCTGCTAATCTGCGACTGTCACCGATGCAGCTGATCAGAAGGCTCGTCCAAGGACCCTTCTTCGCCCACTGCCACCAAACAATCACCGTCGGCAATGGCACTGGCTGTTCCCTGCGCAAGTGGACTCTCGGGCTCTCACAGCTTCAGTTGGGGGAACGGCACGTACGCAAGCATTGTTTCCAACGTGCTCGTATTTGCTTGTCTGCACGTCCCGCTCATCTTCGCCGTTGGCAATTCAAGCGCTATCGCGACGTTTGACAAGCCAGAGCGGTCACCTCTGGTCCCTGCGAATCGGCGACTGTCACCGATGCAGCTGATCAGCAGGCTCGTCCAAGGACCCTTCTTCACCTACTGCCACCAAACAATCACCGTCGGCAATGGCACTGGCTGTTCCCTGCGCAAGAGGACTCTCGGGCTCTCACAGCTTCAGTTGGGGGAACGGCACGTACGCAAGCATTGTTTCCAACATGCTCGTATTTGCTTGTCTGCAGGTCCCGTTCCTCTTCGCTGTTGGCAATTCAAGCGCTATCGAGACTTTTGACAAGCCAGAGCGGTCACCTCTGGTCCCTGCGAATCGGCGACTGTCACCGATGCAGCTGATCAGCAGGCTCGTCCAAGGACCCTTCTTCGCCTACTGCCACCAAACAATCACCGTCGGCAATGGCACTGGCTGTTCCCTGCGCAAGTGGACTCTCGGGCTCTCACAGCTTCAGTTGGGGGAACGGCACGTACGCAAGCATTGTTTCCAACATGCTCGTATTTGCTTGTCTGCAGGTCCCGTTCCTCTTCGCTGTTGGCAATTCAAGCGCTATCGTGTCTCTTGACAAGAAAGAGCGGTCACCTCTGCTCCCTGCTAATCTTCGACTGTCACCGATGCAGCTTATCCGCACACTCGTCCAAGGATCCTTCTTCGCCTACTGCCACCAAACAATCACCGTCGGCAATGGCACTGGCTGTTCCCTGCGCGAGTGGACTCTCGGGCTCTGACAGCTTCAGTTGGGGGAACGGCACATACGCAAGCGTTGTTTCCAACGTGCTCGTATTTGCTTGTCTGCAGGTCCTGTTCCTCTTCGCTGTTGGCAATTCAAGCGCTATCGTGTCTCTTGACAAGCCAGAGCGGTCACCTCTGCTCCCTGCTAATCTGCGACTGTCACCGATGCAGCTTATCCGCACACTCGTCCAAGGACCCTTCTTCGCCTACTGCCACCAAACAATCACCGTCGGCAATGGCACTGGCTGTTCCCTGCGCAAGTGGACTCTCGGGCTCTCACAGCTTCAGTTGGGGGAACGGCACATACGCAAGCGCTGTTTCCAACGTGCTCGTATTTGCTTGTCTGCAGGTCCCGTTCCTCTTCGCTGTTGGCAATTCAAGCGCTATCGCGACGCTTGACAAGCCAGAGCAGTCACCTCTGCTCCCTGCTAATCTGCGACTGTCACCGATGCAGCTGATCAGAAGGCTCGTCCAAGGACCCTTCTTCGCCCACTGCCACCAAACAATCACCGTCGGCAATGGCACTGGCTTTTCCCTGCGCAAGTGGACTCTCGGGCTCTCACAGCTTCAGTTGGGGGAACGGCACGTACGCAAGCATTGTTTCCAACATGCTCGTATTCGCTTGTCTGCACGTCCCGCTCATCTTCGCCGTTGGCAATTCAAGCGCTATCGCGACGTTTGACAAGCCAGAACGGTCACCTCTGCTCCCTGCTAATCTGCGACTGTCACCGATACAGCTGATCGGCACGCACGTCCAAGAACCCTTCTTCGCCTACTGCCACCAAACAATCACCGTCGGCAATGGCACTGGCTGTTCCCTGCGCAAGTGGACTCTCGGGCTCTCACAGCTTCAGTTGGGGGAACGGCACGTACGCAAGCATTGTTTCCAACGTGCTCGTATTTGCTTGTCTGCACGTCCCGCTCATCTTCGCCGTTGGCAATTCAAGCGCTATCGCGACGTTTGACAAGCCAGAGCGGTCACCTCTGGTCCCTGTGAATCGGCGACTGTCACCGATGCAGCCGATCAGCAGGCTCGTCCAAGGACCCTTCTTCACCTACTGCCACCAAACAATCACCGTCGGCAATGGCACTGGCTGTTCCCTGCGCAAGTGGACTCTCGGGCTCTCACAGCTTCAGTTGGGGGAACGGCACGTACGCAAGCATTGTTTCCAACATGCTCGTATTTGCTTGTCTGCAGGTCCCGTTCCTCTTCGCTGTTGGCAATTCAAGCGCTATCGTGACTTTTGACAAGCCAGAGCAGTCACCTCTGGTCCCTGCGAATCGGCGACTGTCACCGATGCAGCTGATCAGCAGGCTCGTCCAAGGACCCTTCTTCGCCTACTGCCACCAAACAATCACCGTCGGCAATGGCACTGGCTTTTCCCTGCGCAAGTGGACTCTCGGGCTCTCACAGCTTCAGTTGGGGGAACGGCACGTACGCAAGCATTGTTTCCAACATGCTCGTATTTGCTTGTCTGCACGTCCCGCTCATCTTCGCCGTTGGCAATTCAAGCGCTATCGCGACGTTTGACAAGCCAGAACGGTCACCTCTGCTCCCTGCTAATCTGCGACTGTCACCGATACAGCTGATCGGCACGAACGTCCAAGAACCCTTCTTCGCCTACTGCCACCAAACAATCACCGTCGGCAATGGCACTGGCTGTTCCCTGCGCAAGTGGACTCTCGGGCTCTCACTGCTTCAGTTGGGGGAACGGCACGTACGCAAGCATTGTTTGCAACGTGCTCGTATTTGCTTGTCTGCACGTCCCGCTCATCTTCGCCGTTTGCAATTCAAGCGCTATCGCGACGTTTGACAAGCCAGAGCGGTCACCTCTGGTCCCTGCGAATCGGCGACTGTCACCGATGCAGCTGATCAGCAGGCTCGTCCAAGGACCCTTCTTCACCTACTGCCACCAAACAATCAACGTCGGCAATGGCACTGGCTGTTCCCTGCGCAAGAGGACTCTCGGGCTCTCACAGCTTCAGTTGGGGGAACGGCACGTACGCAAGCATTGTTTCCAACATGCTCGTATTTGCTTGTCTGCAGGTCCCGTTCCTCTTCGCTGTTGGCAATTCAAGCGCTATCGCGACGCTTGACAAGCCAGAGCAGTCACCTCTGCTCCCTGCTAATCTGCGACTGTCACCGATGCAGCTGATCAGAAGGCTCGTCCAAGGACCCTTCTTCGCCCACTGCCACCAAACAATCACCGTCGGCAATGGCACTGGCTGTTCCCTGCGCAAGTGGACTCTAGGGCTCTTACAGCTTCAGTTGGGGGAACGGCACGTACGCAAGCATTGTTTCCAACATGCTCGTATTTGCTTGTCTGCAGGTCCCGTTCCTCTTCGCTGTTGGCAATTCAAGCGCTATCGCGACGCTTGACAAGCCAGAGCAGTCACCTCTGCTCCCTGCTAATCTGCGACTGTCACCGATGCAGCTGATCAGAAGGTTCGTCCAAGGACCCTTCTTCGCCCACTGCCACCAAACAATCACCGTCGGCAATGGCACTGGCTTTTCCCTGCGCAAGTGGACTCTCGGGCTCTCACAGCTTCAGTTGGGGGAACGGCACGTACGCAAGCATTGTTTCCAACATGCTCGTATTTGCTTGTCTGCAGGTCCCGTTCCTCTTCGCTGTTGGCAATTCAAGCGCTATCGCGACGCTTGACAAGCCAGAGCAGTCACCTCTGCTCCCTGCTAATCTGCGACTGTCACCGATGCAGCTGATCAGAAGGCTCGTCCAAGGACCCTTCTTCGCCCACTGCCACCAAACAATCACCGTCGGCAATGGCACTGGCTGTTCCCTGCGCAAGTGGACTCTAGGGCTCTTACAGCTTCAGTTGGGGGAACGGCACGTACGCAAGCATTGTTTCCAACATGCTCGTATTTGCTTGTCTGCAGGTCCCGTTCCTCTTCGCTGTTGGCAATTCAAGCGCTATCGCGACGCTTGACAAGCCAGAGCAGTCACCTCTGCTCCCTGCTAATCTGCGACTGTCACCGATGCAGCTGATCAGAAGGTTCGTCCAAGGACCCTTCTTCGCCCACTGCCACCAAACAATCACCGTCGGCAATGGCACTGGCTGTTCCCTGCGCAAGTGGACTCTAGGGCTCTTACAGCTTCAGTTGGGGGAACGGCACGTACGCAAGCATTGTTTCCAACATGCTCGTATTTGCTTGTCTGCAGGTCCCGTTCCTCTTCGCTGTTGGCAATTCAAGCGCTATCGCGACGCTTGACAAGCCAGAGCAGTCACCTCTGCTCCCTGCTAATCTGCGACTGTCACCGATGCAGCTGATCAGAAGGTTCGTCCAAGGACCCTTCTTCGCCCACTGCCACCAAACAATCACCGTCGGCAATGGCACTGGCTTTTCCCTGCGCAAGTGGACTCTCGGGCTCTCACAGCTTCAGTTGGGGGAACGGCACGTACGCAAGCATTGTTTCCAACATGCTCGTATTCGCTTGTCTGCACGTCCCGCTCATCTTCGCCGTTGGCAATTCAAGCGCTATCGCGACGTTTGACAAGCCAGAACGGTCACCTCTGCTCCCTGCTAATCTGCGACTGTCACCGATACAGCTGATCGGCACGCACGTCCAAGAACCCTTCTTCGCCTACTGCCACCAAACAATCACCGTCGGCAATGGCACTGGCTGTTCCCTGCGCAAGTGGACTCTCGGGCTCTCACAGCTTCAGTTGGGGGAACGGCACGTACGCAAGCATTGTTTCCAACGTGCTCGTATTTGCTTGTCTGCACGTCCCGCTCATCTTCGCCGTTGGCAATTCAAGCGCTATCGCGACGTTTGACAAGCCAGAGCGGTCACCTCTGGTCCCTGTGAATCGGCGACTGTCACCGATGCAGCCGATCAGCAGGCTCGTCCAAGGACCCTTCTTCACCTACTGCCACCAAACAATTACCGTCGGCAATGGCACTGGCTGTTCCCTGCGCAAGTGGACTCTCGGGCTCTCACAGCTTCAGTTGGGGGAACGGCACGTACGCAAGCATTGTTTCCAACATGCTCGTATTTGCTTGTCTGCAGGTCCCGTTCCTCTTCGCTCTTGGCAATTCAAGCGCTATCGTGACTTTTGACAAGCCAGAGCAGTCACCTCTGGTCCCTGCGAATCGGCGACTGTCACCGATGCAGCTGATCAGCAGGCTCGTCCAAGGACCCTTCTTCGCCTACTGCCACCAAACAATCACCGTCGGCAATGGCACTGGCTTTTCCCTGCGCAAGTGGACTCTCGGGCTCTCACAGCTTCAGTTGGGGGAACGGCACGTACGCAAGCATTGTTTCCAACATGCTCGTATTTGCTTGTCTGCACGTCCCGCTCATCTTCGCCGTTGGCAATTCAAGCGCTATCGCGACGTTTGACAAGCCAGAACGGTCACCTCTGCTCCCTGCTAATCTGCGACTGTCACCGATACAGCTGATCGGCACGAACGTCCAAGAACCCTTCTTCGCCTACTGCCACCAAACAATCACCGTCGGCAATGGCACTGGCTGTTCCCTGCGCAAGTGGACTCTCGGGCTCTCACTGCTTCAGTTGGGGGAACGGCACGTACGCAAGCATTGTTTGCAACGTGCTCGTATTTGCTTGTCTGCACGTCCCGCTCATCTTCGCCGTTTGCAATTCAAGCGCTATCGCGACGTTTGACAAGCCAGAGCGGTCACCTCTGGTCCCTGCGAATCGGCGACTGTCACCGATGCAGCTGATCAGCAGGCTCGTCCAAGGACCCTTCTTCACCTACTGCCACCAAACAATCACCGTCGGCAATGGCACTGGCTGTTCCCTGCGCAAGAGGACTCTCGGGCTCTCACAGCTTCAGTTGGGGGAACGGCACGTACGCAAGCATTGTTTCCAACATGCTCGTATTTGCTTGTCTGCAGGTCCCGTTCCTCTTCGCTGTTGGCAATTCAAGCGCTATCGTGACTTTTGACAAGCCAGAGCGGTCACTTCTGGTCCCAGCGAATCGGCGACTGTCACCGATGCAGCTGATCAGCAGGCTCGTCCAAGGACCCTTCTTCGCCTACTGCCACCAAACAATCACCGTCGGCAATGGCACTGGCTGTTCCCACGCAAGTGGACTCTCGGGCTCTCACAGCTACAGTTGGGGGAACGGTACGTGCGCAAGCATTGTTTCCAACATGCTCGTATTTGCTTGTCTGCTCGTCCCGCTCATCTTCGCCGTTGGCAATTCAAGCGCTATCGCGACGTTTGACAAGCCAGAGCGGTCATCTCTGCTCCCTGCTAATCTGCGACTGTCACCGATGCAGCTGATCGGCACGCTCGTCCAAGAACCCTTCTTCGCCTACTGCAACCAAACAATCACCGTCGGCAATGGCACTGGCTGTTCCCTGCGCAAGAGGACTCTCGGGCTCTCACAGCTTCAGTTGGGGGAACGGCACGTACGCAAGCATTGTTTCCAACATGCTCGTATTTGCTTGTCTGCAGGTCCCGTTCCTCTTCGCTGTTGGCAATTCAAGCGCTATCGAGACTTTTGACAAGCCAGAGCGGTCACCTCTGGTCCCTGCGAATCGGCGACTGTCACCGATGCAGCTGATCAGCAGGCTCGTCCAAGGACCCTTCTTCGCCTACTGCCACCAAACAATCACCGTCGGCAATGGCACTGGCTGTTCCCTGCGCAAGTGGACTCTCGGGCTCTCACAGCTTCAGTTGGGGGAACGGCACGTACGCAAGCATTGTTTCCAACATGCTCGCATTTGCTTGTCTGCAGGTCCCGCTCCTCTTCGCTGTTGGCAATTCAAGCGCTATCGTGTCTCTTGACAAGAAAGAGCGGTCACCTCTGCTCCCTGCTAATCTGCGACTGTCACCGATGCAGCTTATCCGCACACTCGTCCAAGGATCCTTCTTCGCCTACTGCCACCAAACAATCACCGTCGGCAATGGCACTGGCTGTTCCCTGCGCAAGTGGACTCTCGGGCTCTGACAGCTTCAGTTGGGGGAACGGCACATACGCAAGCGTTGTTTCCAACGTGCTCGTATTTGCTTGTCTGCAGGTCCGGTTCCTCTTCGCTGTTGGCAATTCAAGCGCTATCGTGTCTCTTGACAAGCCAGAGCGGTAACCTCTGCTCCCTGCTAATCTGCGACTGTCACCGATGCAGCTTATCGGCACACTCGTCCAAGGACCCTTCTTCGCCTACTGCCACCAAACAATCACCGTCGGCAATGGCACTGGCTGTTCCCTGCGCAAGTGGACTCTCGGGCTCTCACAGCATCAGTTGGGGGAACGGCACATACGCAAGCGCTGTTTCCAACGTGCTCGTATTTGCTTGTCTGCAGGTCCCGTTCCTCTTCGCTGTTGGCAATTCAAGCGCTATCGAGACGCTTGACAAGCCAGAGCAGTCACCTCTGCTCCCTGCTAATCTGAGACTGTCACCGATGCAGCTGATCAGAAGGCTCGTCCAAGGACCCTTCTTCGCCCACTGCCACCAAACAATCACCGTCGGCAATTGCACTGGCTGTTCCCTGCGCAAGTGCACTCTAGGGCTCTTACAGCTTCAGTTGGGGGAACGGCACGTACGCAAGCATTGTTTCCAACATGCTCGTATTTGCTTGTCTGCAGGTCCCGTTCCTCTTCGCTGTTGGCAATTCAAGCGCTATTGCGACGCTTGACAAGCCAGAGCAGTCACCTCTGCTCCCTGCTAATCTGCGACTGTCACCGATGCAGCTGATCAGAAGGCTCGTCCAAGGACCCTTCTTCGCCCACTGCCACCAAATAATCACCGTCGGCAATGGCACTGGCTGTTCCCTGCGCAAGTGGACTCTCGGGCTCTCACAGCTTCAGTTGGGGGAACGGCACGTACGCAAGCATTGTTTCCAACGTGCTCGTATTTGCTTGTCTGCACGTCCCGCTCATCTTCGCCGTTGGCAATTCAAGCGCTATCGCGACGTTTGACAAGCCAGAGCGGTCACCTCTGGTCCCTGCGAATCGGCGACTGTCACCGATGCAGCTGATCAGCAGGCTCGTCCAAGGACCCTTCTTCACCTACTGCCACCAAACAATCACCGTCGGCAATGGCACTGGCTGTTCCCTGCGCAAGAGGACTCTCGGGCTCTCACAGCTTCAGTTGGGGGAACGGCACGTACGCAAGCATTGTTTCCAACATGCTCGTATTTGCTTGTCTGCAGGTCCCGTTCCTCTTCGCTGTTGGCAATTCAAGCGCTATCGAGACTTTTGACAAGCCAGAGCGGTCACCTCTGGTCCCTGCGAATCGGCGACTGTCACCGATGCAGCTGATCAGCAGGCTCGTCCAAGGGCCCTTCTTCGCCTACTGCCACCAAACAATCACCGTCGGCAATGGCACTGGCTGTTCCCTGCGCAAGTGGACTCTCGGGCTCCCACAGCTTCAGTTGGGGGAACGGCACGTACGCAAGCATTGTTTCCAACATGCTCGTATTTGCTTGTCTGCAGGTCCCGTTCCTCTTCGCTGTTGGCAATTCAAGCGCTATCGTGTCTCTTCACAAGAAAGAGCGGTCACCTCTGCTCCCTGCTAATCTTCGACTGTCACCGATGCAGCTTATCCGCACACTCGTCCAAGGATCCTTCTTCGCCTACTGCCACCAAACAATCACCGTCGGCAATGGCACTGGCTGTTCCCTGCGCGAGTGGACTCTCGGGCTCTGACAGCTTCAGTTGGGGGAACGGCACATACGCAAGCGTTGTTTCCAACGTGCTCGTATTTGCTTGTCTGCAGGTCCCGTTCCTCTTCGCTGTTGGCAATTCAAGCGCTATCGTGTCTCTTGACAAGCCAGAGCGGTCACCTCTGCTCCCTGCTAATCTGCGACTGTCACCGATGCAGCTTATCCGCACACTCGTCCAAGGACCCTTCTTCGCCTACTGCCACCAAACAATCACCGTCGGCAATGGCACTGGCTGTTCCCTGCGCAAGTGGACTCTCGGGCTCTCACAGCTTCAGTTGGGGGAACGGCACATACGCAAGCGCTGTTTCCAACGTGCTCGTATTTGCTTGTCTGCAGGTCCCGTTCCTCTTCGCTGTTGGCAATTCAAGCGCTATCGCGACGCTTGACAAGCCAGAGCAGTCACCTCTGCTCCCTGCTAATCTGCGACTGTCACCGATGCAGCTGATCAGAAGGCTCGTCCAAGGACCCTTCTTCGCCCACTGCCACCAAACAATCACCGTCGGCAATGGCACTGGCTGTTCCCTGCGCAAGTGGACTCTAGGGCTCTTACAGCTTCAGTTGGGGGAACGGCACGTACGCAAGCATTGTTTCCAACATGCTCGTATTTGCTTGTCTGCAGGTCCCGTTCCTCTTCGCTGTTGGCAATTCAAGCGCTATCGCGACGCTTGACAAGCCAGAGCAGTCACCTCTGCTCCCTGCTAATCTGCGACTGTCACCGATGCAGCTGATCAGAAGGTTCGTCCAAGGACCCTTCTTCGCCCACTGCCACCAAACAATCACCGTCGGCAATGGCACTGGCTTTTCCCTGCGCAAGTGGACTCTCGGGCTCTCACAGCTTCAGTTGGGGGAACGGCACGCACGCAAGCTTTGTTTCCAACATGCTCGTATTCGCTTGTCTGCACGTCCCGCTCATCTTCGCCGTTGGCAATTCAAGCGCTATCGCGACGTTTGACAAGCCAGAACGGTCACCTCTGCTCCCTGCTAATCTGCGACTGTCACCGATACAGCTGATCGGCACGCACGTCCAAGAACCCTTCTTCGCCTACTGCCACCAAACAATCACCGTCGGCAATGGCACTGGCTGTTCCCTGCGCAAGTGGACTCTCGGGCTCTCACAGCTTCAGTTGGGGGAACGGGACGTACGCAAGCATTGTTTCCAACGTGCTCGTATTTGCTTGTCTGCACGTCCCGCTCATCTTCGCCGTTGGCAATTCAAGCGCTATCGCGACGTTTGACAAGCCAGAGCGGTCACCTCTGGTCCCTGTGAATCGGCGACTGTCACCGATGCAGCCGATCAGCAGGCTCGTCCAAGGACCCTTCTTCACCTACTGCCACCAAACAATCACCGTCGGCAATGGCACTGGCTGTTCCCTGCGCAAGTGGACTCTCGGGCTCTCACAGCTTCAGTTGGGGGAACGGCACGTACGCAAGCATTGTTTCCAACATGCTCGTATTTGCTTGTCTGCAGGTCCCGTTCCTCTTCGCTGTTGGCAATTCAAGCGCTATCGTGACTTTTGACAAGCCAGAGCAGTCACCTCTGGTCCCTGCGAATCGGCGACTGTCACCGATGCAGCTGATCAGCAGGCTCGTCCAAGGACCCTTCTTCGCCTACATCCACCAAACAATCACCGTCGGCAACGGCACTGGCTTTTCCCTGCGCATGTGGACTCTCGGGCTCTCACAGCTTCAGTTGGGGGAACGGCACGTACGCAAGCATTGTTTCCAACATGTTCGTATTTGCTTGTCTGCACGTCCCGCTCATCTTCGCCGTTGGCAATTCAAGCGCTATCGCGACGTTTGACAAGCCAGAACGGTCACCTCTGCTCCCTGCTAATCTGCGACTGTCACCGATACAGCTGATCGGCACGCACGTCCAAGAACCCTTCTTCGCCTACTGCCACCAAACAATCACCGTCGGCAATGGCACTGGCTGTTCCCTGCGCAAGTGGACTCTCGGGCTCTCACAGCTTCAGTTGGGGGAACGGCACGTACGCAAGCATTGTTTGCAACGTGCTCGTATTTGCTTGTCTGCACGTCCCGCTCATCTTCGCCGTTTGCAATTCAAGCGCTATCGCGACGTTTGACAAGCCAGAGCGGTCACCTCTGGTCCCTGCGAATCGGCGACTGTCACCGATGCAGCTGATCAGCAGGCTCGTCCAAGGACCCTTCTTCACCTACTGCCACCAAACAATCACCGTCGGCAATGGCACTGGCTGTTCCCTGCGCAAGTGGACTCTCGGGCTCTCACAGCTTCAGTTGGGGGAACGGCACGTACGCAAGCATTGTTTCCAACATGCTCGTATTTGCTTGTCTGCAGGTCCCGTTCCTCTTCGCTGTTGGCAATTCAAGCGCTATCGTGACTTTTGACAAGCCAGAGCGGTCACCTCTGGTCCCTGCGAATCGGCGACTGTCACCGATGCAGCTGATCAGCAGGCTCGTCCAAGGACCCTTCTTCGCCTACTGCCACCAAACAATCACCGTCGGCAATGGCACTGGCTGTTCCCACGCAAGTGGACTCTCGGGCTCTCACAGCTTCAGTTGGGGGAACGGCACGTACGCAAGCATTGTTTCCAACATGCTCGCATTTGCTTGTCTGCAGGTCCCGCTCCTCTTCGCTGTTGGCAATTCAAGCGCTATCGTGTCTCTTGACAAGAAAGAGCGGTCACCTCTGCTCCCTGCTAATCTGCGACTGTCACCGATGCAGCTTATCCGCACACTCGTCCAAGGACCCTTCTTCGCCTACTGCCACCAAACAATCACCATCGGCAATGGCACTGGCTGTTCCCTGCGCAAGTGGACTCTCGGGCTCTCACAGCATCAGTTGGGGGAACGGCACATACGCAAGCGCTGTTTCCAACGTGCTCGTATTTGCTTGTCTGCAGGTCCCGTTCCTCTTCGCTGTTGGCAATTCAAGCGCTATCGCGACGCTTGACAAGCCAGAGCAGTCACCTCTGCTCCCTGCTAATCTGCGACTGTCACCGATGCAGCTGATCAGAAGGCTCGTCCAAGGACCCTTCTTCGCCCACTGCCACCAAAAATCACCGTCGGCAATGGCACTGGCTGTTCCCTGCGCAAGTGGACTCTAGGGCTCTTACAGCTTCAGTTGGGGGAACGGCACGTACGCAAGCATTGTTTCCAACATGCTCGTATTTGCTTGTCTGCAGGTCCCGTTCCTCTTCGCTGTTGGCAATTCAAGCGCTATTGCGACGCTTGACAAGCCAGAGCAGTCACCTCTGCTCCCTGCTAATCTGCGACTGTCACCGATGCAGCTGATCAGAAGGCTCGTCCAAGGACCCTTCTTCGCCCACTGCCACCAAACAATCACCGTCGGCAATGGCACTGGCTTTTCCCTGCGCAAGTGGACTCTCGGGCTCTCACAGCTTAAGTTGGGGGAACGGCACGTACGCAAGCATTGTTTCCAACATGCTCGTATTTGCTTGTCTGCACGTCCCGCTCATCTTCGCCGTTGGCAATTCAAGCGCTATCGCGACGTTTGACAAGCCAGAACGGTCACCTCTGCTCCCTACTAATCTGCGACTGTCACCGATACAGCTGATCGGCACGCACGTCCAAGAACCCTTCTTCGCCTACTGCCACCAAACAATCACCGTCGGCAATGGCACTGGCTGTTCCCTGCGCAAGTGGACTCTCGGGCTCTCACAGCTTCAGTTGGGGGAACGGCACGTACGCAAGCATTGTTTCCAACGTGCTCGTATTTGCTTGTCTGCACGTCCCGCTCATCTTCGCCGTTGGCAATTCAAGCGCTATCGCGACGTTTGACAAGCCAGAGCGGTCACCTCTGGTCCCTGCGAATCGGCGACTGTCACCGATGCAGCTGATCAGCAGGCTCGTCCAAGGACCCTTCTTCACCTACTGCCACCAAACAATCACCGTCGGCAATGGCACTGGCTGTTCCCTGCGCAAGTGGACTCTCGGGCTCTCACAGCTTCAGTTGGGGGAACGGCACGTACGCAAGCATTGTTTCCAACATGCTCGTATTTGCTTGTCTTCAGGTCCCGTTCCTCTTCGCTGTTGGCAATTCAAGCGCTATCGTGACTTTTGACAAGCCAGAGCGGTCACCTCTGGTCCCTGCGAATCGGCGACTGTCACCGATGCAGCTGATCAGCAGGCTCGTCCAAGGACCCTTCTTCGCCTACTGCCACCAAACAATCACCGTCGGCAATAGCACTGGCTGTTCCCACGCAAGTGGACTCTCGGGCTCTCACAGCTACAGTTGGGGGAACGGCACGTGCGCAAGCATTGTTTCCAACATGCTCGTATTTGCTTGTCTGCACGTCCCGCTCATCTTCGCCGTTGGCAATTCAAGCGCTATCGCGACGTTTGACAAGCCAGAGCGGTCATCTCTGCTCCCTGCTAATCTGCGACTGTCACCGATGCAGCTGATCGGCACGCTCGTCCAGGAACCCTTCTTCGCCTACTGCAACCAAACAATCACCGTCGGCAATGGCACTGGCTGTTCCCTGCGCAAGAGGACTCTCGGGCTCTCACAGCTTCAGTTGGGGGAACGGCACGTACGCAAGCATTGTTTCCAACATGCTCGTATTTGCTTGTCTGCAGGTCCCGTTCCTCTTCGCTGTTGGCAATTCAAGCGCTATCGTGACTTTTGACAAGCCAGAGCGGTCACCTCTGGTCCCTGCGAATCGGCGACTGTCACCGATGCAGCTGATCAGCAGGCTCGTCCAAGGACCCTTCTTCGCCTACTGCCACCAAACAATCACCGTCGGCAATGGCACTGGCTGTTCCCACGCAAGTGGACTCTCGGGCTCTCACAGCTACAGTTGGGGGAACGGTACGTGCGCAAGCATTGTTTCCAACATGCTCGTATTTGCTTGTCTGCTCGTCCCGCTCATCTTCGCCGTTGGCAATTCAAGCGCTATCGCGACGTTTGACAAGCCAGAGCGGTCATCTCTGCTCCCTGCTAATCTGCGACTGTCACCGATGCAGCTGATCGGCACGCTCGTCCAAGAACCCTTCTTCGCCTACTGCAACCAAACAATCACCGTCGGCAATGGCACTGGCTGTTCCCTGCGCAAGAGGACTCTCGGGCTCTCACAGCTTCAAATGGGGGAACGGCACGTACGCAAGCATTGTTTCCAACATGCTCGTATTTGCTTGTCTGCAGGTCCCGTTCCTCTTCGCTGTTGGCAATTCAAGCGCTATCGAGACTTTTGACAAGCCAGAGCGGTCACCTCTGGTCCCTGCGAATCGGCGACTGTCACCGATGCAGCTGATCAGCAGGCTCGTCCAAGGACCCTTCTTCGCCTACTGCCACCAAACAATCACCGTCGGCAATGGCACTGGCTGTTCCCTGCGCAAGTGGACTCTCGGGCTCTCACAGCTTCAGTTGGGGGAACGGCACGTACGCAAGCATTGTTTCCAACATGCTCGTATTTGCTTGTCTGCAGGTCCCGTTCCTCTTCGCTGTTGGCAATTCAAGCGCTATCGTGACTTTTGACAAGCCAGAGCGGTCACCTCTGGTCCCTGCGAATCGGCGACTGTCACCGATGCAGCTGATCAGCAGGCTCGTCCAAGGACCCTTCTTCGCCTACTGCCACCAAACAATCACCGTCGGCAATAGCACTGGCTGTTCCCACGCAAGTGGACTCTAGGGCTCTCACAGCTACAGTTGGGGGAACGGCACGTGCGCAAGCATTGTTTCCAACATGCTCGTATTTGCTTGTCTGCACGTCCCGCTCATCTTCGCCGTTGGCAATTCAAGCGCTATCGCGACGTTTGACAAGCCAGAGCGGTCATCTCTGCTCCCTGCTAATCTGCGACTGTCACCGATGCAGCTGATCGGCACGCTCGTCCAGGAACCCTTCTTCGCCTACTGCAACCAAACAATCACCGTCGGCAATGGCACTGGCTGTTCCCTGCGCAAGAGGACTCTCGGGCTCTCACAGCTTCAGTTGGGGGAACGGCACGTACGCAAGCATTGTTTCCAACATGCTCGTATTTGCTTGTCTGCAGGTCCCGTTCCTCTTCGCTGTTGGCAATTCAAGCGCTATCGTGACTTTTGACAAGCCAGAGCGGTCACCTCTGGTCCCTGCGAATCGGCGACTGTCACCGATGCAGCTGATCAGCAGGCTCGTCCAAGGACCCTTCTTCGCCTACTGCCACCAAACAATCACCGTCGGCAATGGCACTGGCTGTTCCCACGCAAGTGGACTCTCGGGCTCTCACAGCTACAGTTGGGGGAACGGTACGTGCGCAAGCATTGTTTCCAACATGCTCGTATTTGCTTGTCTGCTCGTCCCGCTCATCTTCGCCGTTGGCAATTCAAGCGCTATCGCGACGTTTGACAAGCCAGAGCGGTCATCTCTGCTCCCTGCTAATCTGCGACTTTCACCGATGCAGCTGATCGGCACGCTCGTCCAAGAACCCTTCTTCGCCTACTGCAACCAAACAATCACCGTCGGCAATGGCACTGGCTGTTCCCTGCGCAAGAGGACTCTCGGGCTCTCACAGCTTCAGTTGGGGGAACGGCACGTACGCAAGCATTGTTTCCAACATGCTCGTATTTGCTTGTCTGCAGGTCCCGTTCCTCTTCGCTGTTGGCAATTCAAGCGCTATCGAGACTTTTGACAAGCCAGAGCGGTCACCTCTGGTCCCTGCGAATCGGCGACTGTCACCGATGCAGCTGATCAGCAGGCTCGTCCAAGGACCCTTCTTCGCCTACTGCCACCAAACAATCACCGTCGGCAATGGCACTGGCTGTTCCCTGCGCAAGTGGACTCTCGGGCTCTCACAGCTTAAGTTGGGGGAACGGCACGTACGCAAGCATTGTTTCCAACATGCTCGTATTTGCTTGTCTGCACGTCCCGCTCATCTTCGCCGTTGGCAATTCAAGCGCTATCGCGACGTTTGACAAGCCAGAACGGTCACCTCTGCTCCCTGCTAATCTGCGACTGTCACCGATACAGCTGATCGGCACGCACGTCCAAGAACCCTTCTTCGCCTACTGCCACCAAACAATCACCGTCGGCAATGGCACTGGCTGTTCCCTGCGCAAGTGGACTCTCGGGCTCTCACAGCTTCAGTTGGGGGAACGGCACGTACGCAAGCATTGTTTCCAACGTGCTCGTATTTGCTTGTCTGCACGTCCCGCTCATCTTCGCCGTTGGCAATTCAAGCGCTATCGCGACGTTTGACAAGCCAGAGCGGTCACCTCTGGTCCCTGCGAATCGGCGACTGTCACCGATGCAGCTGATCAGCAGGCTCGTCCAAGGACCCTTCTTCACCTACTGCCACCAAACAATCACCGTCGGCAATGGCACTGGCTGTTCCCTGCGCAAGTGGACTCTCGGGCTCTCACAGCTTCAGTTGGGGGAACGGCACGTACGCAAGCATTGTTTCCAACATGCTCGTATTTGCTTGTCTGCAGGTCCCGTTCCTCTTCGCTGTTGGCAATTCAAGCGCTATCGTGACTTTTGACAAGCCAGAGCGGTCACCTCTGGTCCCTGCGAATCGGCGACTGTCACCGATGCAGCTGATCAGCAGGCTCGTCCAAGGACCCTTCTTCGCCTACTGCCACCAAACAATCACCGTCGGCAATAGCACTGGCTGTTCCCACGCAAGTGGACTCTCGGGCTCTCACAGCTACAGTTGGGGGAACGGCACGTGCGCAAGCATTGTTTCCAACATGCTCGTATTTGCTTGTCTGCACGTCCCGCTCATCTTCGCCGTTGGCAATTCAAGCGCTATCGCGACGTTTGACAAGCCAGAGCGGTCATCTCTGCTCCCTGCTAATCTGCGACTGTCACCGATGCAGCTGATCGGCACGCTCGTCCAGGAACCCTTCTTCGCCTACTGCAACCAAACAATCACCGTCGGCAATGGCACTGGCTGTTCCCTGCGCAAGAGGACTCTCGGGCTCTCACAGCTTCAGTTGGGGGAACGGCACGTACGCAAGCATTGTTTCCAACATGCTCGTATTTGCTTGTCTGCAGGTCCCGTTCCTCTTCGCTGTTGGCAATTCAAGCGCTATCGTGACTTTTGACAAGCCAGAGCGGTCACCTCTGGTCCCTGCGAATCGGCGACTGTCACCGATGCAGCTGATCAGCAGGCTCGTCCAAGGACCCTTCTTCGCCTACTGCCACCAAACAATCACCGTCGGCAATGGCACTGGCTGTTCCCACGCAAGTAGACTCTCGGGCTCTCACAGCTACAGTTGGGGGAACGGTACGTGCGCAAGCATTGTTTCCAACATGCTCGTATTTGCTTGTCTGCTCGTCCCGCTCATCTTCGCCGTTGGCAATTCAAGCGCTATCGCGACGTTTGACAAGCCAGAGCGGTCATCTCTGCTCCCTGCTAATCTGCGACTGTCACCGATGCAGCTGATCGGCACGCTCGTCCAAGAACCCTTCTTCGCCTACTGCAACCAAACAATCACCGTCGGCAATGGCACTGGCTGTTCCCTGCGCAAGAGGACTCTCGGGCTCTCACAGCTTCAGTTGGGGGAACGGCACGTACGCAAGCATTGTTTCCAACATGCTCGTATTTGCTTGTCTGCAGGTCCCGTTCCTCTTCGCTGTTGGCAATTCAAGCGCTATCGAGACTTTTGACAAGCCAGAGCGGTCACCTCTGGTCCCTGCGAATCGGCGACTGTCACCGATGCAGCTGATCAGCAGGCTCGTCCAAGGACCCTTCTTCGCCTACTGCCACCAAACAATCACCGTCGGCAATGGCACTGGCTGTTCCCTGCGCAAGTGGACTCTCGGGCTCTCACAGCTTCAGTGTGGGGAACGGCACGTACGCAAGCATTGTTTCCAACATGCTCGTATTTGCTTGTCTGCAGGTCCCGTTCCTCTTCGCTGTTGGCAATTCAAGCGCTATCGTGACTTTTGACAAGCCAGAGCGGTCACCTCTGGTCCCTGCGAATCGGCGACTGTCACCGATGCAGCTGATCAGCAGGCTCGTCCAAGGACCCTTCTTCGCCTACTGCCACCAAACAATCACCGTCGGCAAAAGCACTGGCTGTTCCCACGCAAGTGGACTCTAGGGCTCTCACAGCTACAGTTGGGGGAACGGCACGTGCGCAAGCATTGTTTCCAACATGCTCGTATTTGCTTGTCTGCACGTCCCGCTCATCTTCGCCGTTGGCAATTCAAGCGCTATCGCGACGTTTGACAAGCCAGAGCGGTCATCTCTGCTCCCTGCTAATCTGCGACTGTCACCGATGCAGCTGATCGGCACGCTCGTCCAGCAACCCTTCTTCGCCTACTGCAACCAAACAATCACCGTCGGCAATGACACTGGCTGTTCCCTGCGCAAGAGGACTCTCGGGCTCTCACAGCTTCAGTTGGGGGAACGGCACGTACGCAAGCATTGTTTCCAACATGCTCGTATTTGCTTGTCTGCAGGTCCCGTTCCTCTTCGCTGTTGGCAATTCAAGCGCTATCGTGACTTTTGACAAGCCAGAGCGGTCACCTCTGGTCCCTGCGAATCGGCGACTGTCACCGATGCAGCTGATCAGCAGGCTCGTCCAAGGACCCTTCTTCGCCTACTGCCACCAAACAATCACCGTCGGCAATGGCACTGGCTGTTCCCACGCAAGTGGACTCTCGGGCTCTCACAGCTACAGTTGGGGGAACGGTACGTGCGCAAGCATTGTTTCCAACATGCTCGTATTTGCTTGTCTGCTCGTCCCGCTCATCTTCGCCGTTGGCAGTTCAAGCGCTATCGCGACGTTTGACAAGCCAGAGCGGTCATCTCTGCTTCCTGCTAATCTGCGACTGTCACCGATGCAGCTGATCGGCACGCTCGTCCAAGAACCCTTCTTCGCCTACTGCAACCAAACAATCACCGTCGGCAATGGCACTGGCTGTTCCCTGCGCAAGAGGACTCTCGGGCTCTCACAGCTTCAGTTGGGGGAACGGCACGTACGCAAGCATTGTTTCCAACATGCTCGTATTTGCTTGTCTGCAGGTCCCGTTCCTCTTCGCTGTTGGCAATTCAAGCGCTATCGAGACTTTTGACAAGCCAGAGCGGTCACCTCTGGTCCCTGCGAATCGGCGACTGTCACCGATGCAGCTGATCAGCAGGCTCGTCCAAGGACCCTTCTTCGCCTACTGCCACCAAACAATCACCGTCGGCAATGGCACTGGCTGTTCCCTGCGCAAGTGGACTCTCGGGCTCTCACAGCTTAAGTTGGGGGAACGGCACGTACGCAAGCATTGTTTCCAACATGCTCGTATTTGCTTGTCTGCACGTCCCGCTCATCTTCGCCGTTGGCAATTCAAGCGCTATCGCGACGTTTGACAAGCCAGAACGGTCACCTCTGCTCCCTGCTAATCTGCGACTGTCACCGATACAGCTGATCGGCACGCACGTCCAAGAACCCTTCTTCGCCTACTGCCACCAAACAATCACCGTCGGCAATGGCACTGGCTGTTCCCTGCGCAAGTGGACTCTCGGGCTCTCACAGCTTCAGTTGGGGGAACGGCACGTACGCAAGCATTGTTTCCAACGTGCTCGTATTTGCTTGTCTGCACGTCCCGCTCATCTTCGCCGTTGGCAATTCAAGCGCTATCGCGACGTTTGACAAGCCAGAGCGGTCACCTCTGGTCCCTGCGAATCGGCGACTGTCACCGATGCAGCTGATCAGCAGGCTCGTCCAAGGACCCTTCTTCACCTACTGCCACCAAACAATCACCGTCGGCAATGGCACTGGCTGTTCCCTGCGCAAGTGGACTCTCGGGCTCTCACAGCTTCAGTTGGGGGAACGGCACGTACGCAAGCATTGTTTCCAACATGCTCGTATTTGCTTGTCTGCAGGTCCCGTTCCTCTTCGCTGTTGGCAATTCAAGCGCTATCGTGACTTTTGACAAGCCAGAGCGGTCACCTCTGGTCCCTGCGAATCGGCGACTGTCACCGATGCAGCTGATCAGCAGGCTCGTCCAAGGACCCTTCTTCGCCTACTGCCACCAAACAATCACCGTCGGCAATAGCACTGGCTGTTCCCACGCAAGTGGACTCTCGGGCTCTCACAGCTACAGTTGGGGGAACGGCACGTGCGCAAGCATTGTTTCCAACATGCTCGTATTTGCTTGTCTGCACGTCCCGCTCATCTTCGCCGTTGGCAATTCAAGCGCTATCGCAACGTTTGACAAGCCAGAGCGGTCATCTCTGCTCCCTGCTAATCTGCGACTGTCGCCGATGCAGCTGATCGGCACGCTCGTCCAGGAACCCTTCTTCGCCTACTGCAACCAAACAATCACCGTCGGCAATGGCACTGGCTGTTCCCTGCGCAAGAGGACTCTCGGGCTCTCACAGCTTCAGTTGGGGGAACGGCACGTACGCAAGCATTGTTTCCAACATGCTCGTATTTGCTTGTCTGCAGGTCCCGTTCCTCTTCGCTGTTGGCAATTCAAGCGCTATCGTGACTTTTGACAAGCCAGAGCGGTCACCTCTGGTCCCTGCGAATCGGCGACTGTCACCGATGCAGCTGATCAGCAGGCTCGTCCAAGGACCCTTCTTCGCCTACTGCCACCAAACAATCACCGTCGGCAATGGCACTGGCTGTTCCCACGCAAGTAGACTCTCGGGCTCTCACAGCTACAGTTGGGGGAACGGTACGTGCGCAAGCATTGTTTCCAACATGCTCGTATTTGCTTGTCTGCTCGTCCCGCTCATCTTCGCTGTTGGCAATTCAAGCGCTATCGCGACGTTTGACAAGCCAGAGCGGTCATCTCTGCTCCCTGCTAATCTGCGACTGTCACCGATGCAGCTGATCGGCACGCTCGTCCAAGAACCCTTCTTCGCCTACTGCAACCAAACAATCACCGTCGGCAATGGCACTGGCTGTTCCCTGCGCAAGAGGACTCTCGGGCTCTCACAGCTTCAGTTGGGGGAACGGCACGTACGCAAGCATTGTTTCCAACATGCTCGTATTTGCTTGTCTGCAGGTCCCGTTCCTCTTCGCTGTTGGCAATTCAAGCGCTATCGAGACTTTTGACAAGCCAGAGCGGTCACCTCTGGTCCCTGCGAATCGGCGACTGTCACCGATGCAGCTGATCAGCAGGCTCGTCCAAGGACCCTTCTTCGCCTACTGCCACCAAACAATCACCGTCGGCAATGGCACTGGCTGTTCCCTGCGCAAGTGGACTCTCGGGCTCTCACAGCTTAAGTTGGGGGAACGGCACGTACGCAAGCATTGTTTCCAACATGCTCGTATTTGCTTGTCTGCACGTCCCGCTCATCTTCGCCGTTGGCAATTCAAGCGCTATCGCGACGTTTGACAAGCCAGAACGGTCACCTCTGCTCCCTGCTAATCTGCGACTGTCACCGATACAGCTGATCGGCACGCACGTCCAAGAACCCTTCTTCGCCTACTGCCACCAAACAATCACCGTCGGCAATGGCACTGGCTGTTCCCTGCGCAAGTGGACTCTCGGGCTCTCACAGCTTCAGTTGGGGGAACGGCACGTACGCAAGCATTGTTTCCAACGTGCTCGTATTTGCTTGTCTGCACGTCCCGCTCATCTTCGCCGTTGGCAATTCAAGCGCTATCGCGACGTTTGACAAGCCAGAGCGGTCACCTCTGGTCCCTGCGAATCGGCGACTGTCACCGATGCAGCTGATCAGCAGGCTCGTCCAAGGACCCTTCTTCACCTACTGCCACCAAACAATCACCGTCGGCAATGGCACTGGCTGTTCCCTGCGCAAGTGGACTCTCGGGCTCTCACAGCTTCAGTTGGGGGAACGGCACGTACGCAAGCATTGTTTCCAACATGCTCGTATTTGCTTGTCTGCAGGTCCCGTTCCTCTTCGCTGTTGGCAATTCAAGCGCTATCGTGACTTTTGACAAGCCAGAGCGGTCACCTCTGGTCCCTGCGAATCGGCGACTGTCACCGATGCAGCTGATCAGCAGGCTCGTCCAAGGACCCTTCTTCGCCTACTGCCACCAAACAATCACCGTCGGCAATAGCACTGGCTGTTCCCACGCAAGTGGACTCTCGGGCTCTCACAGCTACAGTTGGGGGAACGGCACGTGCGCAAGCATTGTTTCCAACATGCTCGTATTTGCTTGTCTGCACGTCCCGCTCATCTTCGCCGTTGGCAATTCAAGCGCTATCGCAACGTTTGACAAGCCAGAGCGGTCATCTCTGCTCCCTGCTAATCTGCGACTGTCACCGATGCAGCTGATCGGCACGCTCGTCCAGGAACCCTTCTTCGCCTACTGCAACCAAACAATCACCATCGGCAATGGCACTGGCTGTTCCCTGCGCAAGTGGACTCTCGGGCTCTCACAGCATCAGTTGGGGGAACGGCACATACGCAAGCGCTGTTTCCAACGTGCTCGTATTTGCTTGTCTGCAGGTCCCGTTCCTCTTCGCTGTTGGCAATTCAAGCGCTATCGCGACGCTTGACAAGCCAGAGCAGTCACCTCTGCTCCCTGCTAATCTGCGACTGTCACCGATGCAGCTGATCAGAAGGCTCGTCCAAGGACCCTTCTTCGCCCACTGCCACCAAACAATCACCGTCGGCAATGGCACTGGCTGTTCCCTGCGCAAGTGGACTCTAGGGCTCTTACAGCTTCAGTTGGGGGAACGGCACGTACGCAAGCATTGTTTCCAACATGCTCGTATTTGCTTGTCTGCAGGTCCCGTTCCTCTTCGCTGTTGGCAATTCAAGCGCTATTGCGACGCTTGACAAGCCAGAGCAGTCACCTCTGCTCCCTGCTAATCTGCGACTGTCACCGATGCAGCTGATCAGAAGGCTCGTCCAAGGACCCTTCTTCGCCCACTGCCACCAAACAATCACCGTCGGCAATGGCACTGGCTTTTCCCTGCGCAAGTGGACTCTCGGGCTCTCACAGCTTAAGTTGGGGGAACGGCACGTACGCAAGCATTGTTTCCAACATGCTCGTATTTGCTTGTCTGCACGTCCCGCTCATCTTCGCCGTTGGCAATTCAAGCGCTATCGCGACGTTTGACAAGCCAGAACGGTCACCTCTGCTCCCTGCTAATCTGCGACTGTCACCGATACAGCTGATCGGCACGCACGTCCAAGAACCCTTCTTCGCCTACTGCCACCAAACAATCACCGTCGGCAATGGCACTGGCTGTTCCCTGCGCAAGTGGACTCTCGGGCTCTCACAGCTTCAGTTGGGGGAACGGCACGTACGCAAGCATTGTTTCCAACGTGCTCGTATTTGCTTGTCTGCACGTCCCGCTCATCTTCGCCGTTGGCAATTCAAGCGCTATCGCGACGTTTGACAAGCCAGAGCGGTCACCTCTGGTCCCTGCGAATCGGCGACTGTCACCGATGCAGCTGATCAGCAGGCTCGTCCAAGGACCCTTCTTCACCTACTGCCACCAAACAATCACCGTCGGCAATGGCACTGGCTGTTCCCTGCGCAAGTGGACTCTCGGGCTCTCACAGCTTCAGTTGGGGGAACGGCACGTACGCAAGCATTGTTTCCAACATGCTCGTATTTGCTTGTCTGCAGGTCCCGTTCCTCTTCGCTGTTGGCAATTCAAGCGCTATCGTGACTTTTGACAAGCCAGAGCGGTCACCTCTGGTCCCTGCGAATCGGCGACTGTCACCGATGCAGCTGATCAGCAGGCTCGTCCAAGGACCCTTCTTCGCCTACTGCCACCAAACAATCACCGTCGGCAATAGCACTGGCTGTTCCCACGCAAGTGGACTCTCGGGCTCTCACAGCTACAGTTGGGGGAACGGCACGTGCGCAAGCATTGTTTCCAACATGCTCGTATTTGCTTGTCTGCACGTCCCGCTCATCTTCGCCGTTGGCAATTCAAGCGCTATCGCGACGTTTGACAAGCCAGAGCGGTCATCTCTGCTCCCTGCTAATCTGCGACTGTCACCGATGCAGCTGATCGGCACGCTCGTCCAGGAACCCTTCTTCGCCTACTGCAACCAAACAATCACCGTCGGCAATGGCACTCGCTGTTCCCTGCGCAAGAGGACTCTCGGGCTCTCACAGCTTCAGTTGGGGGAACGGCACGTACGCAAGCATTGTTTCCAACATGCTCGTATTTGCTTGTCTGCAGGTCCCGTTCCTCTTCGCTGTTGGCAATTCAAGCGCTATCGAGACTTTTGACAAGCCAGAGCGGTCACCTCTGGTCCCTGCGAATCGGCGACTGTCACCGATGCAGCTGATCAGCAGGCTCGTCCAAGGACCCTTCTTCGCCTACTGCCACCAAACAATCACCGTCGGCAATGGCACTGGCTGTTCCCTGCGCAAGTGGACTCTCGGGCTCTCACAGCTTCAGTTGGGGGAACGGCACGTACGCAAGCATTGTTTCCAACATGCTCGTATTTGCTTGTCTGCAGGTCCCGTTCCTCTTCGCTGTTGGCAATTCAAGCGCTATCGTGTCTCTTGACAAGAAAGAGCGGTCACCTCTGCTCCCTGCTAATCTGCGACTGTCACCGATGCAGCTTATCCGCACACTCGTCCAAGGATCCTTCTTCGCCTACTGCCACCAAACAATAACCGTCGGCAATGGCACTGGCTGTTCCCTGCGCGAGTGGACTCTCGGGCTCTGACAGCTTCAGTTGGGGGAACGGCACATACGCAAGCGCTGTTTCCAACGTGCTCGTATTTGCTAGTCTGCAGGTCCCGTTCCTCTTCGCTGTTGGCAATTCAAGCGCTATCGTGTCTCTTGACAAGCCAGAGCGGTCACCTCTGCTCCCTGCTAATCTGCGACTGTCACCGATGCATCTTATCCGCACACTCGTCCAAGGACCCTTCTTCGCCCACTGCCACCAAACAATCACCGTCGGCAATGGCACTGGCTTTTCCCTGCGCAAGTGGACTCTCGGGCTCTCACAGCTTCAGTTGGGGGTACGGCACGTACGCAAGCATTGTTTCCAACATGCTCGTATTTGCTTGTCTGCACGTCCCGCTCATCTTCGCCGTTGGCAATTCAAGCGCTATCGCGACGTTTGACAAGCCAGAACGGTCACCTGTGCTGCCTGCTAATCTGCGACTGTCACCGATACAGCTGATCGGCACGCACGTCCAAGAACCCTTCTTCGCCTACTGCCACCAAACAATCACCGTCGGCAATGGCACTGGCTGTTCCCTGCGCAAGTGGACTCTCGGGCTCTCACAGCTTTAGTTGGGGGAACGGCACGTACGCAAGCATTGTTTCCAACGTGCTCGTATTTGCTTGTCTGCACGTCCCCCTCATCTTCGCCGTTGGCAATTCAAGCGCTATCGCGACGATTGACAAGCCAGAGCGGTCACCTCTGGTCCCTGCGAATCGGCGACTGTCACCGATGCAGCTGATCAGCAGGCTCGTCCAAGGACCCTTCTTCGCCTAGTCCCACCAAACAATTACCGTCGGCAATGGCCCTGGCTGTTCCCACGCAAGTGGACTCTCGGGCTCTCACAGCTACAGTTGGGGGAACGGCACGTACGCAAGCATTGTTTCCAACATGCTCGTATTTGCTTGTCTGCAGGTCCCGCTCATCTTCGCCGTTGGCAATTCAAGCGCTATCGCGACGTTTGACAAGCCAGAGCGGTCATCTCTGCTCCCTGCTAATCTGCGACTGTCACCGATGCAGCTGATCGGCACGCTCGTCCAAGAACCCTTCTTCGCCTACTGCAACCAAACAATCACCGTCGGCAATGGCACTGGCTGTTCCCTGCGCAAGAGGACTCTCGGGCTCTCACAGCTTCAGTTGGGGGAACGGCACGTACGCAAGCATTGTTTCCAACATGCTCGTATTTGCTTGTCTGCAGGTCCCGTTCCTCTTCGCTGTTGGCAATTCAAGCGCTATCGAGACTTTTGACAAGCCAGAGCGGTCACCTCTGGTCCCTGCGAATCGGCGACTGTCACCGATGCAGCTGATCAGCAGGCTCGTCCAAGGACCCTTCTTCGCCTACTGCCACCAAACAATCACCGTCGGCAATGGCACTGGCTGTTCCCTGCGCAAGTGGACTCTCGGGCTCTCACAGCTTCAGTGTGGGGAACGGCACGTACGCAAGCATTGTTTCCAACATGCTCGTATTTGCTTGTCTGCAGGTCCCGTTCCTCTTCGCTGTTGGCAATTCAAGCGCTATCGTGACTTTTGACAAGCCAGAGCGGTCACCTCTGGTCCCTGCGAATCGGCGACTGTCACCGATGCAGCTGATCAGCAGGCTCGTCCAAGGACCCTTCTTCGCCTACTGCCACCAAACAATCACCGTCGGCAAAAGCACTGGCTGTTCCCACGCAAGTGGACTCTAGGGCTCTCACAGCTACAGTTGGGGGAACGGCACGTGCGCAAGCATTGTTTCCAACATGCTCGTATTTGCTTGTCTGCACGTCCCGCTCATCTTCGCCGTTGGCAATTCAAGCGCTATCGCGACGTTTGACAAGCCAGAGCGGTCATCTCTGCTCCCTGCTAATCTGCGACTGTCACCGATGCAGCTGATCGGCACGCTCGTCCAGCAACCCTTCTTCGCCTACTGCAACCAAACAATCACCGTCGGCAATGACACTGGCTGTTCCCTGCGCAAGAGGACTCTCGGGCTCTCACAGCTTCAGTTGGGGGAACGGCACGTACGCAAGCATTGTTTCCAACATGCTCGTATTTGCTTGTCTGCAGGTCCCGTTCCTCTTCGCTGTTGGCAATTCAAGCGCTATCGTGACTTTTGACAAGCCAGAGCGGTCACCTCTGGTCCCTGCGAATCGACGACTGTCACCGATGCAGCTGATCAGCAGGCTCGTCCAAGGACCCTTCTTCGCCTACTGCCACCAAACAATCACCGTCGGCAATGGCACTGGCTGTTCCCACGCAAGTGGACTCTCGGGCTCTCACAGCTACAGTTGGGGGAACGGTACGTGCGCAAGCATTGTTTCCAACATGCTCGTATTTTCTTGTCTGCTCGTCCCGCTCATCTTCGCCGTTGGCAATTCAAGCGCTATCGCGACGTTTGACAAGCCAGAGCGGTCATCTCTGCTCCCTGCTAATCTGCGACTGTCACCGATGCAGCTGATCGGCACGCTCGTCCAAGAACCCTTCTTCGCCTACTGCAACCAAACAATCACCGTCGGCAATGGCACTGGCTGTTCCCTGCGCAAGAGGACTCTCGGGCTCTCACAGCTTCAGTTGGGGGAACGGCACGTACGCAAGCATTGTTTCCAACATGCTCGTATTTGCTTGTCTGCAGGTCCCGTTCCTCTTCGCTGTTGGCAATTCAAGCGCTATCGAGACTTTTGACAAGCCAGAGCGGTCACCTCTGGTCCCTGCGAATCGGCGACTGTCACCGATGCAGCTGATCAGCAGGCTCGTCCAAGGACCCTTCTTCGCCTACTGCCACCAAACAATCACCGTCGGCAATGGCACTGGCTGTTCCCTGCGCAAGTGGACTCTCGGGCTCTCACAGCTTCAGTTGGGGGAACGGCACGTACGCAAGCTTTGTTTCCAACATGCTCGCATTTGCTTGTCTGCAGGTCCCGCTCCTCTTCGCTGTTGGCAATTCAAGCGCTATCGTGTCTCTTGACAAGAAAGAGCGGTCACCTCTGCTCCCTGCTAATCTGCGACTGTCACCGATGCAGCTTATCCGCACACTCGTCCAAGGACCCTTCTTCGAATACTGCCACAAAACAATCACCATCGGCAATGGCACTGGCTGTTCCCTGCGCAAGTGGACTCTCGGGCTCTCACAGCATCAGTTGGGGGAACGGCACATACGCAAGCGCTGTTTCCAACGTGCTCGTATTTGCTTGTCTGCAGGTCCCGTTCCTCTTCGCTGTTGGCAATTCAAGCGCTATCGCGACGCTTGACAAGCCAGAGCAGTCACCTCTGCTCCCTGCTAATCTGCGACTGTCACCGATGCAGCTGATCAGAAGGCTCGTCCAAGGACCCTTCTTCGCCCACTGCCACCAAACAATCACCGTCGGCAATGGCACTGGCTGTTCCCTGCGCAAGTGGACTCTAGGGCTCTTACAGCTTCAGTTGGGGGAACGGCACGTACGCAAGCATTGTTTCCAACATGCTCGTATTTGCTTGTCTGCAGGTCCCGTTCCTCTTCGCTGTTGGCAATTCAAGCGCTATTGCGACGCTTGACAAGCCAGAGCAGTCACCTCTGCTCCCTGCTAATCTGCGACTGTCACCGATGCAGCTGATCAGAAGGCTCGTCCAAGGACCCTTCTTCGCCCACTGCCACCAAACAATCACCGTCGGCAATGGCACTGGCTTTTCCCTGCGCAAGTGGACTCTCGGGCTCTCACAGCTTAAGTTGGGGGAACGGCACGTACGCAAGCATTGTTTCCAACATGCTCGTATTTGCTTGTCTGCACGTCCCGCTCATCTTCGCCGTTGGCAATTCAAGCGCTATCGCGACGTTTGACAAGCCAGAACGGTCACCTCTGCTCCCTGCTAATCTGCGACTGTCACCGATACAGCTGATCGGCACGCACGTCCAAGAACCCTTCTTCGCCTACTGCCACCAAACAATCACCGTCGGCAATGGCACTGGCTGTTCCCTGCGCAAGTGGACTCTCGGGCTCTCACAGCTTCAGTTGGGGGAACGGCACGTACGCAAGCATTGTTTCCAACGTGCTCGTATTTGCTTGTCTGCACGTCCCGCTCATCTTCGCCGTTGGCAATTCAAGCGCTATCGCGACGTTTGACAAGCCAGAGCGGTCACCTCTGGTCCCTGCGAATCGGCGACTGTCACCGATGCAGCTGATCAGCAGGCTCGTCCAAGGACCCTTCTTCACCTACTGCCACCAAACAATCACCGTCGGCAATGGCACTGGCTGTTCCCTGCGCAAGTGGACTCTCGGGCTCTCACAGCTTCAGTTGGGGGAACGGCACGTACGCAAGCATTGTTTCCAACATGCTCGTATTTGCTTGTCTGCAGGTCCCGTTCCTCTTCGCTGTTGGCAATTCAAGCGCTATCGTGACTTTTGACAAGCCAGAGCGGTCACCTCTGGTCCCTGCGAATCGGCGACTGTCACCGATGCAGCTGATCAGCAGGCTCGTCCAAGGACCCTTCTTCGCCTACTGCCACCAAACAATCACCGTCGGCAATAGCACTGGCTGTTCCCACGCAAGTGGACTCTCGGGCTCTCACAGCTACAGTTGGGGGAACGGCACGTGCGCAAGCATTGTTTCCAACATGCTCGTATTTGCTTGTCTGCACGTCCCGCTCATCTTCGCCGTTGGCAATTCAAGCGCTATCGCGACGTTTGACAAGCCAGAGCGGTCATCTCTGCTCCCTGCTAATCTGCGACTGTCACCGATGCAGCTGATCGGCACGCTCGTCCAGGAACCCTTCTTCGCCTACTGCAACCAAACAATCACCGTCGGCAATGGCACTCGCTGTTCCCTGCGCAAGAGGACTCTCGGGCTCTCACAGCTTCAGTTGGGGGAACGGCACGTACGCAAGCATTGTTTCCAACATGCTCGTATTTGCTTGTCTGCAGGTCCCGTTCCTCTTCGCTGTTGGCAATTCAAGCGCTATCGAGACTTTTGACAAGCCAGAGCGGTCACCTCTGGTCCCTGCGAATCGGCGACTGTCACCGATGCAGCTGATCAGCAGGCTCGTCCAAGGACCCTTCTTCGCCTACTGCCACCAAACAATCACCGTCGGCAATGGCACTGGCTGTTCCCTGCGCAAGTGGACTCTCGGGCTCTCACAGCTTCAGTTGGGGGAACGGCACGTACGCAAGCATTGTTTCCAACATGCTCGTATTTGCTTGTCTGCAGGTCCCGTTCCTCTTCGCTGTTGGCAATTCAAGCGCTATCGTGTCTCTTGACAAGAAAGAGCGGTCACCTCTGCTCCCTGCTAATCTGCGACTGTCACCGATGCAGCTTATCCGCACACTCGTCCAAGGATCCTTCTTCGCCTACTGCCACCAAACAATAACCGTCGGCAATGGCACTGGCTGTTCCCTGCGCGAGTGGACTCTCGGGCTCTGACAGCTTCAGTTGGGGGAACGGCACATACGCAAGCGCTGTTTCCAACGTGCTCGTATTTGCTAGTCTGCAGGTCCCGTTCCTCTTCGCTGTTGGCAATTCAAGCGCTATCGTGTCTCTTGACAAGCCAGAGCGGTCACCTCTGCTCCCTGCTAATCTGCGACTGTCACCGATGCATCTTATCCGCACACTCGTCCAAGGACCCTTCTTCGCCCACTGCCACCAAACAATCACCGTCGGCAATGGCACTGGCTTTTCCCTGCGCAAGTGGACTCTCGGGCTCTCACAGCTTCAGTTGGGGGTACGGCACGTACGCAAGCATTGTTTCCAACATGCTCGTATTTGCTTGTCTGCACGTCCCGCTCATCTTCGCCGTTGGCAATTCAAGCGCTATCGCGACGTTTGACAAGCCAGAACGGTCACCTGTGCTCCCTGCTAATCTGCGACTGTCACCGATACAGCTGATCGGCACGCACGTCCAAGAACCCTTCTTCGCCTACTGCCACCAAACAATCACCGTCGGCAATGGCACTGGCTGTTCCCTGCGCAAGTGGACTCTCGGGCTCTCACAGCTTTAGTTGGGGGAACGGCACGTACGCAAGCATTGTTTCCAACGTGCTCGTATTTGCTTGTCTGCACGTCCCGCTCATCTTCGCCGTTGGCAATTCAAGCGCTATCGCGACGATTGACAAGCCAGAGCGGTCACCTCTGGTCCCTGCGAATCGGCGACTGTCACCGATGCAGCTGATCAGCAGGCTCGTCCAAGGACCCTTCTTCGCCTAGTCCCACCAAACAATTACCGTCGGCAATGGCCCTGGCTGTTCCCACGCAAGTGGACTCTCGGGCTCTCACAGCTACAGTTGGGGGAACGGCACGTACGCAAGCATTGTTTCCAACATGCTCGTATTTGCTTGTCTGCAGGTCCCGCTCATCTTCGCCGTTGGCAATTCAAGCGCTATCGCGACGTTTGACAAGCCAGAGCGGTCATCTCTGCTCCCTGCTAATCTGCGACTGTCACCGATGCAGCTGATCGGCACGCTCGTCCAAGAACCCTTCTTCGCCTACTGCAACCAAACAATCACCGTCGGCAATGGCACTGGCTGTTCCCTGCGCAAGAGGACTCTCGGGCTCTCACAGCTTCAGTTGGGGGAACGGCACGTACGCAAGCATTGTTTCCAACATGCTCGTATTTGCTTGTCTGCAGGTCCCGTTCCTCTTCGCTGTTGGCAATTCAAGCGCTATCGTGACTTTTGACAAGCCAGAGCGGTCACCTCTGGTCCCTGCGAATCGACGACTGTCACCGATGCAGCTGATCAGCAGGCTCGTCCAAGGACCCTTCTTCGCCTACTGCCACCAAACAATCACCGTCGGCAATGGCACTGGCTGTTCCCACGCAAGTGGACTCTCGGGCTCTCACAGCTACAGTTGGGGGAACGGTACGTGCGCAAGCATTGTTTCCAACATGCTCGTATTTGCTTGTCTGCTCGTCCCGCTCATCTTCGCCGTTGGCAATTCAAGCGCTATCGCGACGTTTGACAAGCCAGAGCGGTCATCTCTGCTCCCTGCTAATCTGCGACTGTCACCGATGCAGCTGATCGGCACGCTCGTCCAAGAACCCTTCTTCGCCTACTGCAACCAAACAATCACCGTCGGCAATGGCACTGGCTGTTCCCTGCGCAAGAGGACTCTCGGGCTCTCACAGCTTCAGTTGGGGGAACGGCACGTACGCAAGCATTGTTTCCAACGTGCTCGTATTTGCTTGTCTGCACGTCCCGCTCATCTTCGCCGTTGGCAATTCAAGCGCTATCGCGACGATTGACAAGCCAGAGCGGTCACCTCTGGTCCCTGCGAATCGGCGACTGTCACCGATGCAGCTGATCAGCAGGCTCGTCCAAGGACCCTTCTTCGCCTAGTCCCACCAAACAATTACCGTCGGCAATGGCCCTGGCTGTTCCCACGCAAGTGGACTCTCGGGCTCTCACAGCTACAGTTGGGGGAACGGCACGTACGCAAGCATTGTTTCCAACATGCTCGTATTTGCTTGTCTGCAGGTCCCGTTCCTCTTCGCTGTTGGCAATTCAAGCGCTATCGAGACTTTTGACAAGCCAGAGCGGTCACCTCTGGTCCCTGCGAATCGGCGACTGTTACCGATGCAGCTTATCCGCACACTCGTCCAAGGATCCTTCTTCGCCTACTGCCACCAAACAATCACCGTCGGCAATGGCACTGGCTGTTCCCTGCGCAAGTGGACTCTCGGGCTCTCACAGCTTCAGTTGGGGGAACGGCACGTACGCAAGCATTGTTTCCAACATGCTCGTATTTGCTTGTCTGCAGGTCCCGTTCCTCTTCGCTGTTGGCAATTCAAGCGCTATCGTGACTTTTGACAAGCCAGAGCGGTCACCTCTGGTCCCTGCGAATCGGCGACTGTCACCGATGCAGCTGATCAGCAGGCTCGTCCAAGGACCCTTCTTCGCCTACTGCCACCAAACAATCACCGTCGGCAATAGCACTGGCTGTTCCCACGCAAGTGGACTCTCGGGCTCTCACAGCTACAGTTGGGGGAACGGCACGTGCGCAAGCATTGTTTCCAACATGCTCGTATTTGCTTGTCTGCACGTCCCGCTCATCTTCGCCGTTGGCAATTCAAGCGCTATCGCGACGTTTGACAAGCCAGAGCGGTCATCTCTGCTCCCTGCTAATCTGCGACTGTCACCGATGCAGCTGATCGGCACGCTCGTCCAGGAACCCTTCTTCGCCTACTGCAACCAAACAATCACCGTCGGCAATGGCACTGGCTGTTCCCTGCGCAAGAGGACTCTCGGGCTCTCACAGCTTCAGTTGGGGGAACGGCACGTACGCAAGCATTGTTTCCAACATGCTCGTATTTGCTTGTCTGCAGGTCCCGTTCCTCTTCGCTGTTGGCAATTCAAGCGCTATCGTGACTTTTGACAAGCCAGAGCGGTCACCTCTGGTCCCTGCGAATCGGCGACTGTCACCGATGCAGCTGATCAGCAGGCTCGTCCAAGGACCCTTCTTCGCCTACTGCCACCAAACAATCACCGTCGGCAATGGCACTGGCTGTTCCCACGCAAGTAGACTCTCGGGCTCTCACAGCTACAGTTGGGGGAACGGTACGTGCGCAAGCATTGTTTCCAACATGCTCGTATTTGCTTGTCTGCTCGTCCCGCTCATCTTCGCCGTTGGCAATTCAAGCGCTATCGCGACGTTTGACAAGCCAGAGCGGTCATCTCTGCTCCCTGCTAATCTGCGACTGTCACCGATGCAGCTGATCGGCACGCTCGTCCAAGAACCCTTCTTCGCCTACTGCAACCAAACAATCACCGTCGGCAATGGCACTGGCTGTTCCCTGCGCAAGAGGACTCTCGGGCTCTCACAGCTTCAGTTGGGGGAACGGCACGTACGCAAGCATTGTTTCCAACATGCTCGTATTTGCTTGTCTGCAGGTCCCGTTCCTCTTCGCTGTTGGCAATTCAAGCGCTATCGAGACTTTTGACAAGCCAGAGCGGTCACCTCTGGTCCCTGCGAATCGGCGACTGTCACCGATGCAGCTGATCAGCAGGCTCGTCCAAGGACCCTTCTTCGCCTACTGCCACCAAACAATCACCGTCGGCAATGGCACTGGCTGTTCCCTGCGCAAGTGGACTCTCGGGCTCTCACAGCTTCAGTGTGGGGAACGGCACGTACGCAAGCATTGTTTCCAACATGCTCGTATTTGCTTGTCTGCAGGTCCCGTTCCTCTTCGCTGTTGGCAATTCAAGCGCTATCGTGACTTTTGACAAGCCAGAGCGGTCACCTCTGGTCCCTGCGAATCGGCGACTGTCACCGATGCAGCTGATCAGCAGGCTCGTCCAAGGACCCTTCTTCGCCTACTGCCACCAAACAATCACCGTCGGCAAAAGCACTGGCTGTTCCCACGCAAGTGGACTCTAGGGCTCTCACAGCTACAGTTGGGGGAACGGCACGTGCGCAAGCATTGTTTCCAACATGCTCGTATTTGCTTGTCTGCACGTCCCGCTCATCTTCGCCGTTGGCAATTCAAGCGCTATCGCGACGTTTGACAAGCCAGAGCGGTCATCTCTGCTCCCTGCTAATCTGCGACTGTCACCGATGCAGCTGATCGGCACGCTCGTCCAGCAACCCTTCTTCGCCTACTGCAACCAAACAATCACCGTCGGCAATGACACTGGCTGTTCCCTGCGCAAGAGGACTCTCGGGCTCTCACAGCTTCAGTTGGGGGAACGGCACGTACGCAAGCATTGTTTCCAACATGCTCGTATTTGCTTGTCTGCAGGTCCCGTTCCTCTTCGCTGTTGGCAATTCAAGCGCTATCGTGACTTTTGACAAGCCAGAGCGGTCACCTCTGGTCCCTGCGAATCGACGACTGTCACCGATGCAGCTGATCAGCAGGCTCGTCCAAGGACCCTTCTTCGCCTACTGCCACCAAACAATCACCGTCGGCAATGGCACTGGCTGTTCCCACGCAAGTGGACTCTCGGGCTCTCACAGCTACAGTTGGGGGAACGGTACGTGCGCAAGCATTGTTTCCAACATGCTCGTATTTGCTTGTCTGCTCGTCCCGCTCATCTTCGCCGTTGGCAATTCAAGCGCTATCGCGACGTTTGACAAGCCAGAGCGGTCATCTCTGCTCCCTGCTAATCTGCGACTGTCACCGATGCAGCTGATCGGCACGCTCGTCCAAGAACCCTTCTTCGCCTACTGCAACCAAACAATCACCGTCGGCAATGGCACTGGCTGTTCCCTGCGCAAGAGGACTCTCGGGCTCTCACAGCTTCAGTTGGGGGAACGGCACGTACGCAAGCATTGTTTCCAACATGCTCGTATTTGCTTGTCTGCAGGTCCCGTTCCTCTTCGCTGTTGGCAATTCAAGCGCTATCGAGACTTTTGACAAGCCAGAGCGGTCACCTCTGGTCCCTGCGAATCGGCGACTGTCACCGATGCAGCTGATCAGCAGGCTCGTCCAAGGACCCTTCTTCGCCTACTGCCACCAAACAATCACCGTCGGCAATGGCACTGGCTGTTCCCTGCGCAAGTGGACTCTCGGGCTCTCACAGCTTAAGTTGGGGGAACGGCACGTACGCAAGCATTGTTTCCAACATGCTCGTATTTGCTTGTCTGCACGTCCCGCTCATCTTCGCCGTTGGCAATTCAAGCGCTATCGCGACGTTTGACAAGCCAGAACGGTCACCTCTGCTCCCTGCTAATCTGCGACTGTCACCGATACAGCTGATCGGCACGCACGTCCAAGAACCCTTCTTCGCCTACTGCCACCAAACAATCACCGTCGGCAATGGCACTGGCTGTTCCCTGCGCAAGTGGACTCTCGGGCTCTCACAGCTTCAGTTGGGGGAACGGCACGTACGCAAGCATTGTTTCCAACGTGCTCGTATTTGCTTGTCTGCACGTCCCGCTCATCTTCGCCGTTGGCAATTCAAGCGCTATCGCGACGTTTGACAAGCCAGAGCGGTCACCTCTGGTCCCTGCGAATCGGCGACTGTCACCGATGCAGCTGATCAGCAGGCTCGTCCAAGGACCCTTCTTCACCTACTGCCACCAAACAATCACCGTCGGCAATGGCACTGGCTGTTCCCTGCGCAAGTGGACTCTCGGGCTCTCACAGCTTCAGTTGGGGGAACGGCACGTACGCAAGCATTGTTTCCAACATGCTCGTATTTGCTTGTCTGCAGGTCCCGTTCCTCTTCGCTGTTGGCAATTCAAGCGCTATCGTGACTTTTGACAAGCCAGAGCGGTCACCTCTGGTCCCTGCGAATCGGCGACTGTCACCGATGCAGCTGATCAGCAGGCTCGTCCAAGGACCCTTCTTCGCCTACTGCCACCAAACAATCACCGTCGGCAATAGCACTGGCTGTTCCCACGCAAGTGGACTCTCGGGCTCTCACAGCTACAGTTGGGGGAACGGCACGTGCGCAAGCATTGTTTCCAACATGCTCGTATTTGCTTGTCTGCACGTCCCGCTCATCTTCGCCGTTGGCAATTCAAGCGCTATCGCAACGTTTGACAAGCCAGAGCGGTCATCTCTGCTCCCTGCTAATCTGCGACTGTCACCGATGCAGCTGATCGGCACGCTCGTCCAGGAACCCTTCTTCGCCTACTGCAACCAAACAATCACCGTCGGCAATGGCACTGGCTGTTCCCTGCGCAAGAGGACTCTCGGGCTCTCACAGCTTCAGTTGGGGGAACGGCACGTACGCAAGCATTGTTTCCAACATGCTCGTATTTGCTTGTCTGCAGGTCCCGTTCCTCCTCGCTGTTGGCAATTCAAGCGCTATCGTGACTTTTGACAAGCCAGAGCGGTCACCTCTGGTCCCTGCGAATCGGCGACTGTCACCGATGCAGCTGATCAGCAGGCTCGTCCAAGGACCCTTCTTCGCCTACTGCCACCAAACAATCACCGTCGGCAATGGCACTGGCTGTTCCCACGCAAGTAGACTCTCGGGCTCTCACAGCTACAGTTGGGGGAACGGTACGTGCGCAAGCATTGTTTCCAACATGCTCGTATTTGCTTGTCTGCTCGTCCCGCTCATCTTCGCTGTTGGCAATTCAAGCGCTATCGCGACGTTTGACAAGCCAGAGCGGTCATCTCTGCTCCCTGCTAATCTGCGACTGTCACCGATGCAGCTGATCGGCACGCTCGTCCAAGAACCCTTCTTCGCCTACTGCAACCAAACAATCACCGTCGGCAATGGCACTGGCTGTTCCCTGCGCAAGAGGACTCTCGGGCTCTCACAGCTTCAGTTGGGGGAACGGCACGTACGCAAGCATTGTTTCCAACATGCTCGTATTTGCTTGTCTGCAGGTCCCGTTCCTCTTCGCTGTTGGCAATTCAAGCGCTATCGAGACTTTTGACAAGCCAGAGCGGTCACCTCTGGTCCCTGCGAATCGGCGACTGTCACCGATGCAGCTGAGCTGATCAGCAGGCTCGTCCAAGGACCCTTCTTCGCCTACTGCCACCAAACAATCACCGTCGGCAATGGCACTGGCTGTTCCCTGCGCAAGTGGACTCTCGGGCTCTCACAGCTTCAGTTGGGGGAACGGCACGTACGCAAGCATTGTTTCCAACATGCTCGCATTTGCTTGTCTGCAGGTCCCGCTCCTCTTCGCTGTTGGCAATTCAAGCGCTATCGTGTCTCTTGACAAGAAAGAGCGGTCACCTCTGCTCCCTGCTAATCTGCGACTGTCACCGATGCAGCTTATCCGCACACTCGTCCAAGGACCCTTCTTCGCCTACTGCCACCAAACAATCACCATCGGCAATGGCACTGGCTGTTCCCTGCGCAAGTGGACTCTCGGGCTCTCACAGCATCAGTTGGGGGAACGGCACATACGCAAGCGCTGTTTCCAACGTGCTCGTATTTGCTTGTCTGCAGGTCCCGTTCCTCTTCGCTGTTGGCAATTCAAGCGCTATCGCGACGCTTGACAAGCCAGAGCAGTCACCTCTGCTCCCTGCTAATCTGCGACTGTCACCGGTGCAGCTGATCAGAAGGCTCGTCCAAGGACCCTTCTTCGCCCACTGCCACCAAACAATCACCGTCGGCAATGGCACTGGCTGTTCCCTGCGCAAGTGGACTCTAGGGCTCTTACAGCTTCAGTTGGGGGAACGGCACGTACGCAAGCATTGTTTCCAACATGCTCGTATTTGCTTGTCTGCAGGTCCCGTTCCTCTTCGCTGTTGGCAATTCAAGCGCTATTGCGACGCTTGACAAGCCAGAGCAGTCACCTCTGCTCCCTGCTAATCTGCGACTGTCACCGATGCAGCTGATCAGAAGGCTCGTCCAAGGACCCTTCTTCGCCCACTGCCACCAAACAATCACCGTCGGCAATGGCACTGGCTTTTCTCTGCGCAAGTGGACTCTCGGGCTCTCACAGCTTAAGTTGGGGGAACGGCACGTACGCAAGCATTGTTTCCAACATGCTCGTATTTGCTTGTCTGCACGTCCCGCTCATCTTCGCCTTTGGCAATTCAAGCGCTATCGCGACGTTTGACAAGCCAGAACGGTCACCTCTGCTCCCTGCTAATCTGCGACTGTCACCGATACAGCTGATCGGCACGCACGTCCAAGAACCCTTCTTCGCCTACTGCCACCAAACAATCACCGTCGGCAATGGCACTGGCTGTTCCCTGCGCAAGTGGACTCTCGGGCTCTCACAGCTTCAGTTGGGGGAACGGCACGTACGCAAGCATTGTTTCCAACGTGCTCGTATTTGCTTGTCTGCACGTCCCGCTCATCTTCGCCGTTGGCAATTCAAGCGCTATCGCGACGTTTGACAAGCCAGAGCGGTCACCTCTGGTCCCTGCGAATCGGCGACTGTCACCGATGCAGCTGATCAGCAGGCTCGTCCAAGGACCCTTCTTCACCTACTGCCACCAAACAATCACCGTCGGCAATGGCACTGGCTGTTCCCTGCGCAAGTGGACTCTCGGGCTCTCACAGCTTCAGTTGGGGGAACGGCACGTACGCAAGCATTGTTTCCAACATGCTCGTATTTGCTTGTCTGCAGGTCCCGTTCCTCTTCGCTGTTGGCAATTCAAGCGCTATCGTGACTTTTGACAAGCCAGAGCGGTCACCTCTGGTCCCTGCGAATCGGCGACTGTCACCGATGCAGCTGATCAGCAGGCTCGTCCAAGGACCCTTCTTCGCCTACTGCCACCAAACAATCACCGTCGGCAATAGCACTGGCTGTTCCCACGCAAGTGGACTCTCGGGCTCTCACAGCTACAGTTGGGGGAACGGCACGTGCGCAAGCATTGTTTCCAACATGCTCGTATTTGCTTGTCTGCACGTCCCGCTCATCTTCGCCGTTGGCAATTCAAGCGCTATCGCGACGTTTGACAAGCCAGAGCGGTCATCTCTGCTCCCTGCTAATCTGCGACTGTCACCGATGCAGCTGATCGGCACGCTCGTCCAGGAACCCTTCTTCGCCTACTGCAACCAAACAATCACCGTCGGCAATGGCACTCGCTGTTCCCTGCGCAAGAGGACTCTCGGGCTCTCACAGCTTCAGTTGGGGGAACGGCACGTACGCAAGCATTGTTTCCAACATGCTCGTATTTGCTTGTCTGCAGGTCCCGTTCCTCTTCGCTGTTGGCAATTCAAGCGCTATCGAGACTTTTGACAAGCCAGAGCGGTCACCTCTGGTCCCTGCGAATCGGCGACTGTCACCGATGCAGCTGATCAGCAGGCTCGTCCAAGGACCCTTCTTCGCCTACTGCCACCAAACAATCACCGTCGGCAATGGCACTGGCTGTTCCCTGCGCAAGTGGACTCTCGGGCTCTCACAGCTTCAGTTGGGGGAACGGCACGTACGCAAGCATTGTTTCCAACATGCTCGTATTTGCTTGTCTGCAGGTCCCGTTCCTCTTCGCTGTTGGCAATTCAAGCGCTATCGTGTCTCTTGACAAGAAAGAGCGGTCACCTCTGCTCCCTGCTAATCTGCGACTGTCACCGATGCAGCTTATCCGCACACTCGTCCAAGGATCCTTCTTCGCCTACTGCCACCAAACAATAACCGTCGGCAATGGCACTGGCTGTTCCCTGCGCGAGTGGACTCTCGGGCTCTGACAGCTTCAGTTGGGGGAACGGCACATACGCAAGCGCTGTTTCCAACGTGCTCGTATTTGCTAGTCTGCAGGTCCCGTTCCTCTTCGCTGTTGGCAATTCAAGCGCTATCGTGTCTCTTGACAAGCCAGAGCGGTCACCTCTGCTCCCTGCTAATCTGCGACTGTCACCGATGCATCTTATCCGCACACTCGTCCAAGGACCCTTCTTCGCCCACTGCCACCAAACAATCACCGTCGGCAATGGCACTGGCTTTTCCCTGCGCAAGTGGACTCTCGGGCTCTCACAGCTTCAGTTGGGGGTACGGCACGTACGCAAGCATTGTTTCCAACATGCTCGTATTTGCTTGTCTGCACGTCCCGCTCATCTTCGCCGTTGGCAATTCAAGCGCTATCGCGACGTTTGACAAGCCAGAACGGTCAGCTCTGCTCCCTGCTAATCTGCGACTGTCACCGATACAGCTGATCGGCACGCACGTCCAAGAACCCTTCTTCGCCTACTGCCACCAAACAATCACCGTCGGCAATGGCACTGGCTGTTCCCTGCGCAAGTGGACTCTCGGGCTCTCACAGCTTCAGTTGGGGGAACGGCACGTACGCAAGCATTGTTTCCAACGTGCTCGTATTTGCTTGTCTGCACGTCCCGCTCATCTTCGCCGTTGGCAATTCAAGCGCTATCGCGACGATTGACAAGCCAGAGCGGTCACCTCTGGTCCCTGCGAATCGGCGACTGTCACCGATGCAGCTGATCAGCAGGCTCGTCCAAGGACCCTTCTTCGCCTAGTCCCACCAAACAATTACCGTCGGCAATGGCCCTGGCTGTTCCCACGCAAGTGGACTCTCGGGCTCTCACAGCTACAGTTGGGGGAACGGCACGTACGCAAGCATTGTTTCCAACATGCTCGTATTTGCTTGTCTGCAGGTCCCGTTCCTCTTCGCTGTTGGCAATTCAAGCGCTATCGAGACTTTTGACAAGCCAGAGCGGTCACCTCTGGTCCCTGCGAATCGGCGACTGTTACCGATGCAGCTTATCCGCACACTCGTCCAAGGATCCTTCTTCGCCTACTGCCACCAAACAATCACCGTCGGCAATGGCACTGGCTGTTCCCTGCGCAAGTGGACTCTCGGGCTCTGACAGCTTCAGTTGGGGGAACGGCACATACGCAAGCGTTGTTTCCAACGTGCTCGTATTTGCTTGTCTGCAGGTCCCGTTCCTCTTCGCTGTTGGCAATTCAAGCGCTATCGTGTCTCTTGACAAGCCAGAGCGGTCACCTCTGCTCCCTGCTAATCTGCGACTGTCACCGATGCAGCTTATCCGCACACTCGTCCAAGGACCCTTCTTCGCCTACTGCCACCAAACAATCACCGTCGGCAATGGCACTGGCTGTTCCCTGCGCAAGTGGACTCTCGGGCTCTCACAGCTTCAGTTGGGGGAACGGCACATACGCAAGCGCTGTTTCCAACATGCTCGTATTTGCTTGTCTGCAGGTCCCGTTCCTCTTCCCTGTTGGCAATTCAAGCGCTATCGCGACGCTTGACAAGCCAGAGCAGTCACCTCTGCTCCCTGCTAATCTGCGACTGTCACCGATGCAGCTGATCAGAAGGCTCGTCCAAGGACACTTCTTCGCCCACTGCCACCAAACAATCACCGTCGGCAATGGCACTGGATGTTCCCTGCGCAAGTGGACTCTCGGGCTCTTCCAGCTTCAGTTGGGGGAACGGCACGTACGCAAGCATTGTTTCCAACGTGCTCGTATTTGCTTGTCTGCAGGTCCCGTTCCTCTTCGCTGTTGGCAATTCAAGCGCTATCGCGACGCTTGACAAGCCAGAGCAGTCACCTCTGCTCCCTGCTAATCTGCGACTGTCACCGATGCAGCTGATCAGCAGGCTCGTCCAAGGACCCTTCTTCGCCTACTGCCACCAAACAATCACCGTCGGCAATGCCCCTGGCTGTTTCCACGCAAGTGGACTCTCGGGCTCTCACAGCTACAGTTTTGGGAACGGCACGTGCGCAAGCATTGTTTCCAACAAGCTCGTATTTGCTTGTCTGCACGTCCCGCTCATCTTCGCCGTTGGCAATTCAAGCGCTATCGCGACGTTTGACAAGCCAGAGCGGTCATCTCTGCTCCGTGCTAATCTGCGACTGTTACCGATGCAGCTGATCGGCACGCTCGTCCAAGAACCCTTCTTCGCCTACTGCCACCAAACAATCACCGTCGGCAAGGGCACTGGCTGTTCCCTGCGCAAGTGGACTCTCGGGCTCTCACAGCTTCAGTTGGGGGAACGGCACGTACGCAAGCATTGTTTCCAACATGCTCGTATTTGCTTGTCTGCAGGTCCCGTTCATCTTCGCTGTTGGCATTTCAAGCACTATCGTGACTTTTGACAAGCCAGAGCGGTCACCTCTGGTCCCTGCGAATCGGCGACTGTCACCGATGCAGCTGATCAGCAGGCTCGTCCAAGGACCCTTCTTCGCCTACTGCCACCAAACAATCACCGTCGGCAATGGCACTGGCTGTTCACTGCGCAAGTGGACTCTCGGGCTCTCACAGCTTCAGTTGGGGGAACGGCACGTACGCAAGCATTGTTTCCAACATGCTCGTATTTGCTTGTCTGCAGGTCCCGTTCCTCTTCGCTGTTGGCAATTCAAGCGCTATCGTGTCTCTTGTCAAGAAAGAGCGGTCACCTCTGCTCCCTGCTAATCTGCGACTCTCACCGATGCAGCTTATCCGCACACTCGTCCAAGGACCCTTCTTCGCCTACTGCCACCAAACAATCACCGTCGGCAATGGCACTGGCTGTTCCCTGCTCAAGTGGACTCTCGGGCTCTCACAGCTTCAGTTGGGGGAACGGCACATACGCAAGCGTTGTTTCCAACGTGCTCGTATTTGCTTGTCTGCAGGTCCCGTTCCTCTTCGCTGTTGGCAATTGAAGCGCTATCGTGTCTCTTGACAAGCCAGAGCAGTCACCTCTGCTCCCTGCTAATCTGAGACTGTCACCGATGCAGCTTATCCGCACACTCGTCCAAGAACCCTTCTTCACCTACTGCCACCAAACAATCACCGTCGGCAATGGCACTGGCTGTTCCCTGCGCAAGTGGACTCTCGGGCTCTCACAGCTTCAGTTGGGGGAACGGCACGTACGCAAGCATTGTTTCCAACATGCTCGTATTTGCTTGTCTGCAGGTCCCGTTCCTCTTCGCTGTTGGCAATTCAAGCGCTATCGTGACTTTTGACAAGCCAGAGCGGTCACCTCTGGTCCCTGCGAATCGGCGACTGTCACCGATGCAGCTGATCAGCAGGCTCGTCCAAGGACCCTTCTTCGCCTACTGCCACCAAACAATCACCGTCGGCAATAGCACTGGCTGTTCCCACGCAAGTGGACTCTCGGGCTCTCACAGCTACAGTTGGGGGAACGGCACGTGCGCAAGCATTGTTTCCAACATGCTCGTATTTGCTTGTCTGCACGTCCCGCTCATCTTCGCCGTTGGCAATTCAAGCGCTATCGCAACGTTTGACAAGCCAGAGCGGTCATCTCTGCTCCCTGCTAATCTGCGACTGTCACCGATGCAGCTGATCGGCACGCTCGTCCAGGAACCCTTCTTCGCCTACTGCAACCAAACAATCACCGTCGGCAATGGCACTGGCTGTTCCCTGCGCAAGAGGACTCTCGGGCTCTCACAGCTTCAGTTGGGGGAACGGCACGTACGCAAGCATTGTTTCCAACATGCTCGTATTTGCTTGTCTGCAGGTCCCGTTCCTCTTCGCTGTTGGCAATTCAAGCGCTATCGTGACTTTTGACAAGCCAGAGCGGTCACCTCTGGTCCCTGCGAATCGGCGACTGTCACCGATGCAGCTGATCAGCAGGCTCGTCCAAGGACCCTTCTTCGCCTACTGCCACCAAACAATCACCGTCGGCAATGGCACTGGCTGTTCCCACGCAAGTAGACTCTCGGGCTCTCACAGCTACAGTTGGGGGAACGGTACGTGCGCAAGCATTGTTTCCAACATGCTCGTATTTGCTTGTCTGCTCGTCCCGCTCATCTTCGCTGTTGGCAATTCAAGCGCTATCGCGACGTTTGACAAGCCAGAGCGGTCATCTCTGCTCCCTGCTAATCTGCGACTGTCACCGATGCAGCTGATCGGCACGCTCGTCCAAGAACCCTTCTTCGCCTACTGCAACCAAACAATCACCGTCGGCAATGGCACTGGCTGTTCCCTGCGCAAGAGGACTCTCGGGCTCTCACAGCTTCAGTTGGGGGAACGGCACGTACGCAAGCATTGTTTCCAACATGCTCGTATTTGCTTGTCTGCAGGTCCCGTTCCTCTTCGCTGTTGGCAATTCAAGCGCTATCGAGACTTTTGACAAGCCAGAGCGGTCACCTCTGGTCCCTGCGAATCGGCGACTGTCACCGATGCAGCTGATCAGCAGGCTCGTCCAAGGACCCTTCTTCGCCTACTGCCACCAAACAATCACCGTCGGCAATGGCACTGGCTGTTCCCTGCGCAAGTGGACTCTCGGGCTCTCACAGCTTCAGTTGGGGGAACGGCACGTACGCAAGCATTGTTTCCAACATGCTCGCATTTGCTTGTCTGCAGGTCCCGCTCCTCTTCGCTGTTGGCAATTCAAGCGCTATCGTGTCTCTTGACAAGAAAGAGCGGTCACCTCTGCTCCCTGCTAATCTGCGACTGTCACCGATGCAGCTTATCCGCACACTCGTCCAAGGACCCTTCTTCGCCTACTGCCACCAAACAATCACCATCGGCAATGGCACTGGCTGTTCCCTGCGCAAGTGGACTCTCGGGCTCTCACAGCATCAGTTGGGGGAACGGCACATACGCAAGCGCTGTTTCCAACGTGCTCGTCTTTGCTTGTCTGCAGGTCCCGTTCCTCTTCGCTGTTGGCAATTCAAGCGCTATCGCGACGCTTGACAAGCCAGAACAGTCACCTCTGCTCCCTGCTAATCTGCGACTGTCACCGGTGCAGCTGATCAGAAGGCTCGTCCAAGGACCCTTCTTCGCCCACTGCCACCAAACAATCACCGTCGGCAATGGCACTGGCTGTTCCCTGCGCAAGTGGACTCTAGGGCTCTTACAGCTTCAGTTGGGGGAACGGCACGTACGCAAGCATTGTTTCCAACATGCTCGTATTTGCTTGTCTGCAGGTCCCGTTCCTCTTCGCTGTTGGCAATTCAAGCGCTATTGCGACGCTTGACAAGCCAGAGCAGTCACCTCTGCTCCCTGCTAATCTGCGACTGTCACCGATGCAGCTGATCAGAAGGCTCGTCCAAGGACCCTTCTTCGCCCACTGCCACCAAACAATCACCGTCGGCAATGGCACTGGCTTTTCTCTGCGCAAGTGGACTCTCGGGCTCTCACAGCTTAAGTTGGGGGAACGGCACGTACGCAAGCATTGTTTCCAACATGCTCGTATTTGCTTGTCTGCACGTCCCGCTCATCTTCGCCGTTGGCAATTCAAGCGCTATCGCGACGTTTGACAAGCCAGAACGGTCACCTCTGCTCCCTGCTAATCTGCGACTGTCACCGATACAGCTGATCGGCACGCACGTCCAAGAACCCTTCTTCGCCTACTGCCACCAAACAATCACCGTCGGCAATGGCACTGGCTGTTCCCTGCGCAAGTGGACTCTCGGGCTCTCACAGCTTCAGTTGGGGGAACGGCACGTACGCAAGCATTGTTTCCAACGTGCTCGTATTTGCTTGTCTGCACGTCCCGCTCATCTTCGCCGTTGGCAATTCAAGCGCTATCGCGACGTTTGACAAGCCAGAGCGGTCACCTCTGGTCCCTGCGAATCGGCGACTGTCACCGATGAAGCTGATCAGCAGGCTCGTCCAAGGACCCTTCTTCACCTACTGCCACCAAACAATCACCGTCGGCAATGGCACTGGCTGTTCCCTGCGCAAGTGGACTCTCGGGCTCTCACAGCTTCAGTTGGGGGAACGGCACGTACGCAAGCATTGTTTCCAACATGCTCGTATTTGCTTGTCTGCAGGTCCCGTTCCTCTTCGCTGTTGGCAATTCAAGCGCTATCGTGACTTTTGACAAGCCAGAGCGGTCACCTCTGGTCCCTGCGAATCGGCGACTGTCACCGATGCAGCTGATCAGCAGGCTCGTCCAAGGACCCTTCTTCGCCTACTGCCACCAAACAATCACCGTCGGCAATAGCACTGGCTGTTCCCACGCAAGTGGACTCTCGGGCTCTCACAGCTACAGTTGGGGGAACGGCACGTGCGCAAGCATTGTTTCCAACATGCTCGTATTTGCTTGTCTGCACGTCCCGCTCATCTTCGCCGTTGGCAATTCAAGCGCTATCGCGACGCTTGACAAGCCAGAGCAGTCACCTCTGCTCCCTGCTAATCTGCGACTGTCACCGATGCAGCTGATCAGCAGGCTCGTCCAAGGACCCTTCTTCGCCTACTGCCACCAAACAATCACCGTCGGCAATGCCCCTGGCTGTTTCCACGCAAGTGGACTCTCGGGCTCTCACAGCTACAGTTTTGGGAACGGCACGTGCGCAAGCATTGTTTCCAACAAGCTCGTATTTGCTTGTCTGCACGTCCCGCTCATCTTCGCCGTTGGCAATTCAAGCGCTATCGCGACGTTTGACAAGCCAGAGCGGTCATCTCTGCTCCGTGCTAATCTGCGACTGTTACCGATGCAGCTGATCGGCACGCTCGTCCAAGAACCCTTCTTCGCCTACTGCCACCAAACAATCACCGTCGGCAAGGGCACTGGCTGTTCCCTGCGCAAGTGGACTCTCGGGCTCTCACAGCTTCAGTTGGGGGAACGGCACGTACGCAAGCATTGTTTCCAACATGCTCGTATTTGCTTGTCTGCAGGTCCCGTTCATCTTCGCTGTTGGCATTTCAAGCACTATCGTGACTTTTGACAAGCCAGAGCGGTCACCTCTGGTCCCTGCGAATCGGCGACTGTCACCGATGCAGCTGATCAGCAGGCTCGTCCAAGGACCCTTCTTCGCCTACTGCCACCAAACAATCACCGTCGGCAATGGCACTGGCTGTTCACTGCGCAAGTGGACTCTCGGGCTCTCACAGCTTCAGTTGGGGGAACGGCACGTACGCAAGCATTGTTTCCAACATGCTCGTATTTGCTTGTCTGCAGGTCCCGTTCCTCTTCGCTGTTGGCAATTCAAGCGCTATCGTGTCTCTTGTCAAGAAAGAGCGGTCACCTCTGCTCCCTGCTAATCTGCGACTCTCACCGATGCAGCTTATCCGCACACTCGTCCAAGGACCCTTCTTCGCCTACTGCCACCAAACAATCACCGTCGGCAATGGCACTGGCTGTTCCCTGCTCAAGTGGACTCTCGGGCTCTCACAGCTTCAGTTGGGGGAACGGCACATACGCAAGCGTTGTTTCCAACGTGCTCGTATTTGCTTGTCTGCAGGTCCCGTTCCTCTTCGCTGTTGGCAATTGAAGCGCTATCGTGTCTCTTGACAAGCCAGAGCAGTCACCTCTGCTCCCTGCTAATCTGAGACTGTCACCGATGCAGCTTATCCGCACACTCGTCCAAGAACCCTTCTTCACCTACTGCCACCAAACAATCACCGTCGGCAATGGCACTGGCTGTTCCCTGCGCAAGTGGACTCTCGGGCTCTCACAGCTTCAGTTGGGGGAACGGCACGTACGCAAGCATTGTTTCCAACATGCTCGTATTTGCTTGTCTGCAGGTCCCGTTCCTCTTCGCTGTTGGCAATTCAAGCGCTATCGTGACTTTTGACAAGCCAGAGCGGTCACCTCTGGTCCCTGCGAATCGGCGACTGTCACCGATGCCGCTGATCAGCAGGCTCGTCCAAGGACCCTTCTTCGCCTACTGCCACCAAACAATCACCGTCGGCAATAGCACTGGCTGTTCCCACGCAAGTGGACTCTCGGGCTCTCACAGCTACAGTTGGGGGAACGGCACGTGCGCAAGCATTGTTTCCAACATGCTCGTATTTGCTTGTCTGCACGTCCCGCTCATCTTCGCCGTTGGCAATTCAAGCGCTATCGCAACGTTTGACAAGCCAGAGCGGTCATCTCTGCTCCCTGCTAATCTGCGACTGTCACCGATGCAGCTGATCGGCACGCTCGTCCAGGAACCCTTCTTCGCCTACTGCAACCAAACAATCACCGTCGGCAATGGCACTGGCTGTTCCCTGCGCAAGAGGACTCTCGGGCTCTCACAGCTTCAGTTGGGGGAACGGCACGTACGCAAGCATTGTTTCCAACATGCTCGTATTTGCTTGTCTGCAGGTCCCGTTCCTCTTCGCTGTTGGCAATTCAAGCGCTATCGTGACTTTTGACAAGCCAGAGCGGTCACCTCTGGTCCCTGCGAATCGGCGACTGTCACCGATGCAGCTGATCAGCAGGCTCGTCCAAGGACCCTTCTTCGCCTACTGCCACCAAACAATCACCGTCGGCAATGGCACTGGCTGTTCCCACGCAAGTAGACTCTCGGGCTCTCACAGCTACAGTTGGGGGAACGGTACGTGCGCAAGCATTGTTTCCAACATGCTCGTATTTGCTTGTCTGCTCGTCCCGCTCATCTTCGCTGTTGGCAATTCAAGCGCTATCGCGACGTTTGACAAGCCAGAGCGGTCATCTCTGCTCCCTGCTAATCTGCGACTGTCACCGATGCAGCTGATCGGCACGCTCGTCCAAGAACCCTTCTTCGCCTACTGCAACCAAACAATCACCGTCGGCAATGGCACTGGCTGTTCCCTGCGCAAGAGGACTCTCGGGCTCTCACAGCTTCAGTTGGGGGAACGGCACGTACGCAAGCATTGTTTCCAACATGCTCGTATTTGCTTGTCTGCAGGTCCCGTTCCTCTTCGCTGTTGGCAATTCAAGCGCTATCGAGACTTTTGACAAGCCAGAGCGGTCACCTCTGGTCCCTGCGAATCGGCGACTGTCACCGATGCAGCTGATCAGCAGGCTCGTCCAAGGACCCTTCTTCGCCTACTGCCACCAAACAATCACCGTCGGCAATGGCACTGGCTGTTCCCTGCGCAAGTGGACTCTCGGGCTCTCACAGCTTCAGTTGGGGGAACGGCACGTACGCAAGCATTGTTTCCAACATGCTCGCATTTGCTTGTCTGCAGGTCCCGCTCCTCTTCGCTGTTGGCAATTCAAGCGCTATCGTGTCTCTTGACAAGAAAGAGCGGTCACCTCTGCTCCCTGCTAATCTGCGACTGTCACCGATGCAGCTTATCCGCACACTCGTCCAAGGACCCTTCTTCGCCTACTGCCACCAAACAATCACCATCGGCAATGGCACTGGCTGTTCCCTGCGCAAGTGGACTCTCGGGCTCTCACAGCATCAGTTGGGGGAACGGCACATACGCAAGCGCTGTTTCCAACGTGCTCGTCTTTGCTTGTCTGCAGGTCCCGTTCCTCTTCGCTGTTGGCAATTCAAGCGCTATCGCGACGCTTGACAAGCCAGAGCAGTCACCTCTGCTCCCTGCTAATCTGCGACTGTCACCGGTGCAGCTGATCAGAAGGCTCGTCCAAGGACCCTTCTTCGCCCACTGCCACCAAACAATCACCGTCGGCAATGGCACTGGCTGTTCCCTGCGCAAGTGGACTCTAGGGCTCTTACAGCTTCAGTTGGGGGAACGGCACGTACGCAAGCATTGTTTCCAACATGCTCGTATTTGCTTGTCTGCAGGTCCCGTTCCTCTTCGCTGTTGGCAATTCAAGCGCTATTGCGACGCTTGACAAGCCAGAGCAGTCACCTCTGCTCCCTGCTAATCTGCGACTGTCACCGATGCAGCTGATCAGAAGGCTCGTCCAAGGACCCTTCTTCGCCCACTGCCACCAAACAATCACCGTCGGCAATGGCACTGGCTTTTCTCTGCGCAAGTGGACTCTCGGGCTCTCACAGCTTAAGTTGGGGGAACGGCACGTACGCAAGCATTGTTTCCAACATGCTCGTATTTGCTTGTCTGCACGTCCCGCTCATCTTCGCCGTTGGCAATTCAAGCGCTATCGCGACGTTTGACAAGCCAGAACGGTCACCTCTGCTCCCTGCTAATCTGCGACTGTCACCGATACAGCTGATCGGCACGCACGTCCAAGAACCCTTCTTCGCCTACTGCCACCAAACAATCACCGTCGGCAATGGCACTGGCTGTTCCCTGCGCAAGTGGACTCTCGGGCTCTCACAGCTTCAGTTGGGGGAACGGCACGTACGCAAGCATTGTTTCCAACGTGCTCGTATTTGCTTGTCTGCACGTCCCGCTCATCTTCGCCGTTGGCAATTCAAGCGCTATCGCGACGTTTGACAAGCCAGAGCGGTCACCTCTGGTCCCTGCGAATCGGCGACTGTCACCGATGAAGCTGATCAGCAGGCTCGTCCAAGGACCCTTCTTCACCTACTGCCACCAAACAATCACCGTCGGCAATGGCACTGGCTGTTCCCTGCGCAAGTGGACTCTCGGGCTCTCACAGCTTCAGTTGGGGGAACGGCACGTACGCAAGCATTGTTTCCAACATGCTCGTATTTGCTTGTCTGCAGGTCCCGTTCCTCTTCGCTGTTGGCAATTCAAGCGCTATCGTGACTTTTGACAAGCCAGAGCGGTCACCTCTGGTCCCTGCGAATCGGCGACTGTCACCGATGCAGCTGATCAGCAGGCTCGTCCAAGGACCCTTCTTCGCCTACTGCCACCAAACAATCACCGTCGGCAATAGCACTGGCTGTTCCCACGCAAGTGGACTCTCGGGCTCTCACAGCTACAGTTGGGGGAACGGCACGTGCGCAAGCATTGTTTCCAACATGCTCGTATTTGCTTGTCTGCACGTCCCGCTCATCTTCGCCGTTGGCAATTCAAGCGCTATCGCGACGCTTGACAAGCCAGAGCAGTCACCTCTGCTCCCTGCTAATCTGCGACTGTCACCGATGCAGCTGATCAGCAGGCTCGTCCAAGGACCCTTCTTCGCCTACTGCCACCAAACAATCACCGTCGGCAATGCCCCTGGCTGTTTCCACGCAAGTGGACTCTCGGGCTCTCACAGCTACAGTTTTGGGAACGGCACGTGCGCAAGCATTGTTTCCAACAAGCTCGTATTTGCTTGTCTGCACGTCCCGCTCATCTTCGCCGTTGGCAATTCAAGCGCTATCGCGACGTTTGACAAGCCAGAGCGGTCATCTCTGCTCCGTGCTAATCTGCGACTGTTACCGATGCAGCTGATCGGCACGCTCGTCCAAGAACCCTTCTTCGCCTACTGCCACCAAACAATCACCGTCGGCAAGGGCACTGGCTGTTCCCTGCGCAAGTGGACTCTCGGGCTCTCACAGCTTCAGTTGGGGGAACGGCACGTACGCAAGCATTGTTTCCGACATGCTCGTATTTGCTTGTCTGCAGGTCCCGTTCATCTTCGCTGTTGGCATTTCAAGCACTATCGTGACTTTTGACAAGCCAGAGCGGTCACCTCTGGTCCCTGCGAATCGGCGACTGTCACCGATGCAGCTGATCAGCAGGCTCGTCCAAGGACCCTTCTTCGCCTACTGCCACCAAACAATCACCGTCGGCAATGGCACTGGCTGTTCACTGCGCAAGTGGACTCTCGGGCTCTCACAGCTTCAGTTGGGGGAACGGCACGTACGCAAGCATTGTTTCCAACATGCTCGTATTTGCTTGTCTGCAGGTCCCGTTCCTCTTCGCTGTTGGCAATTCAAGCGCTATCGTGTCTCTTGTCAAGAAAGAGCGGTCACCTCTGCTCCCTGCTAATCTGCGACTCTCACCGATGCAGCTTATCCGCACACTCGTCCAAGGACCCTTCTTCGCCTACTGCCACCAAAAAATCACCGTCGGCAATGGCACTGGCTGTTCCCTGCTCAAGTGGACTCTCGGGCTCTCACAGCTTCAGTTGGGGGAACGGCACATACGCAAGCGTTGTTTCCAACGTGCTCGTATTTGCTTGTCTGCAGGTCCCGTTCCTCTTCGCTGTTGGCAATTGAAGCGCTATCGTGTCTCTTGACAAGCCAGAGCAGTCACCTCTGCTCCCTGCTAATCTGAGACTGTCACCGATGCAGCTTATCCGCACACTCGTCCAAGAACCCTTCTTCACCTACTGCCACCAAACAATCACCGTCGGCAATGGCACTGGCTGTTCCCTGCGCAAGTGGACTCTCGGGCTCTCACAGCTTCAGTTGGGGGAACGGCACGTACGCAAGCATTGTTTCCAACATGCTCGTATTTGCTTGTCTGCAGGTCCCGTTCCTCTTCGCTGTTGGCAATTCAAGCGCTATCGTGACTTTTGACAAGCCAGAGCGGTCACCTCTGGTCCCTGCGAATCGGCGACTGTCACCGATGCAGCTGATCAGCAGGCTCGTCCAAGGACCCTTCTTCGCCTACTGCCACCAAACAATCACCGTCGGCAATAGCACTGGCTGTTCCCACGCAAGTGGACTCTCGGGCTCTCACAGCTACAGTTGGGGGAACGGCACGTGCGCAAGCATTGTTTCCAACATGCTCGTATTTGCTTGTCTGCACGTCCCGCTCATCTTCGCCGTTGGCAATTCAAGCGCTATCGCAACGTTTGACAAGCCAGAGCGGTCATCTCTGCTCCCTGCTAATCTGCGACTGTCACCGATGCAGCTGATCGGCACGCTCGTCCAGGAACCCTTCTTCGCCTACTGCAACCAAACAATCACCGTCGGCAATGGCACTGGCTGTTCCCTGCGCAAGAGGACTCTCGGGCTCTCACAGCTTCAGTTGGGGGAACGGCACGTACGCAAGCATTGTTTCCAACATGCTCGTATTTGCTTGTCTGCAGGTCCCGTTCCTCTTCGCTGTTGGCAATTCAAGCGCTATCGTGACTTTTGACAAGCCAGAGCGGTCACCTCTGGTCCCTGCGAATCGGCGACTGTCACCGATGCAGCTGATCAGCAGGCTCGTCCAAGGACCCTTCTTCGCCTACTGCCACCAAACAATCACCGTCGGCAATGGCACTGGCTGTTCCCACGCAAGTAGACTCTCGGGCTCTCACAGCTACAGTTGGGGGAACGGTACGTGCGCAAGCATTGTTTCCAACATGCTCGTATTTGCTTGTCTGCTCGTCCCGCTCATCTTCGCTGTTGGCAATTCAAGCGCTATCGCGACGTTTGACAAGCCAGAGCGGTCATCTCTGCTCCCTGCTAATCTGCGACTGTCACCGATGCAGCTGATCGGCACGCTCGTCCAAGAACCCTTCTTCGCCTACTGCAACCAAACAATCACCGTCGGCAATGGCACTGGCTGTTCCCTGCGCAAGAGGACTCTCGGGCTCTCACAGCTTCAGTTGGGGGAACGGCACGTACGCAAGCATTGTTTCCAACATGCTCGTATTTGCTTGTCTGCAGGTCCCGTTCCTCTTCGCTGTTGGCAATTCAAGCGCTATCGAGACTTTTGACAAGCCAGAGCGGTCACCTCTGGTCCCTGCGAATCGGCGACTGTCACCGATGCAGCTGATCAGCAGGCTCGTCCAAGGACCCTTCTTCGCCTACTGCCACCAAACAATCACCGTCGGCAATGGCACTGGCTGTTCCCTGCGCAAGTGGACTCTCGGGCTCTCACAGCTTCAGTTGGGGGAACGGCACGTACGCAAGCATTGTTTCCAACATGCTCGCATTTGCTTGTCTGCAGGTCCCGCTCCTCTTCGCTGTTGGCAATTCAAGCGCTATCGTGTCTCTTGACAAGAAAGAGCGGTCACCTCTGCTCCCTGCTAATCTGCGACTGTCACCGATGCAGCTTATCCGCACACTCGTCCAAGGACCCTTCTTCGCCTACTGCCACCAAACAATCACCATCGGCAATGGCACTGGCTGTTCCCTGCGCAAGTGGACTCTCGGGCTCTCACAGCATCAGTTGGGGGAACGGCACATACGCAAGCGCTGTTTCCAACGTGCTCGTCTTTGCTTGTCTGCAGGTCCCGTTCCTCTTCGCTGTTGGCAATTCAAGCGCTATCGCGACGCTTGACAAGCCAGAGCAGTCACCTCTGCTCCCTGCTAATCTGCGACTGTCACCGGTGCAGCTGATCAGAAGGCTCGTCCAAGGACCCTTCTTCGCCCACTGCCACCAAACAATCACCGTCGGCAATGGCACTGGCTGTTCCCTGCGCAAGTGGACTCTAGGGCTCTTACAGCTTCAGTTGGGGGAACGGCACGTACGCAAGCATTGTTTCCAACATGCTCGTATTTGCTTGTCTGCAGGTCCCGTTCCTCTTCGCTGTTGGCAATTCAAGCGCTATTGCGACGCTTGACAAGCCAGAGCAGTCACCTCTGCTCCCTGCTAATCTGCGACTGTCACCGATGCAGCTGATCAGAAGGCTCGTCCAAGGACCCTTCTTCGCCCACTGCCACCAAACAATCACCGTCGGCAATGGCACTGGCTTTTCTCTGCGCAAGTGGACTCTCGGGCTCTCACAGCTTAAGTTGGGGGAACGGCACGTACGCAAGCATTGTTTCCAACATGCTCGTATTTGCTTGTCTGCACGTCCCGCTCATCTTCGCCGTTGGCAATTCAAGCGCTATCGCGACGTTTGACAAGCCAGAACGGTCACCTCTGCTCCCTGCTAATCTGCGACTGTCACCGATACAGCTGATCGGCACGCACGTCCAAGAACCCTTCTTCGCCTACTGCCACCAAACAATCACCGTCGGCAATGGCACTGGCTGTTCCCTGCGCAAGTGGACTCTCGGGCTCTCACAGCTTCAGTTGGGGGAACGGCACGTACGCAAGCATTGTTTCCAACGTGCTCGTATTTGCTTGTCTGCACGTCCCGCTCATCTTCGCCGTTGGCAATTCAAGCGCTATCGCGACGTTTGACAAGCCAGAGCGGTCACCTCTGGTCCCTGCGAATCGGCGACTGTCACCGATGAAGCTGATCAGCAGGCTCGTCCAAGGACCCTTCTTCACCTACTGCCACCAAACAATCACCGTCGGCAATGGCACTGGCTGTTCCCTGCGCAAGTGGACTCTCGGGCTCTCACAGCTTCAGTTGGGGGAACGGCACGTACGCAAGCATTGTTTCCAACATGCTCGTATTTGCTTGTCTGCAGGTCCCGTTCCTCTTCGCTGTTGGCAATTCAAGCGCTATCGTGACTTTTGACAAGCCAGAGCGGTCACCTCTGGTCCCTGCGAATCGGCGACTGTCACCGATGCAGCTGATCAGCAGGCTCGTCCAAGGACCCTTCTTCGCCTACTGCCACCAAACAATCACCGTCGGCAATAGCACTGGCTGTTCCCACGCAAGTGGACTCTCGGGCTCTCACAGCTACAGTTGGGGGAACGGCACGTGCGCAAGCATTGTTTCCAACATGCTCGTATTTGCTTGTCTGCACGTCCCGCTCATCTTCGCCGTTGGCAATTCAAGCGCTATCGCGACGTTTGACAAGCCAGAGCGGTCATCTCTGCTCCCTGCTAATCTGCGACTGTCACCGATGCAGCTGATCGGCACGCTCGTCCAGGAACCCTTCTTCGCCTACTGCAACCAAACAATCACCGTCGGCAATGGCACTCGCTGTTCCCTGCGCAAGAGGACTCTCGGGCTCTCACAGCTTCAGTTGGGGGAACGGCACGTACGCAAGCATTGTTTCCAACATGCTCGTATTTGCTTGTCTGCAGGTCCCGTTCCTCTTCGCTGTTGGCAATTCAAGCGCTATCGAGACTTTTGACAAGCCAGAGCGGTCACCTCTGGTCCCTGCGAATCGGCGACTGTCACCGATGCAGCTGATCAGCAGGCTCGTCCAAGGACCCTTCTTCGCCTACTGCCACCAAACAATCACCGTCGGCAATGGCACTGGCTGTTCCCTGCGCAAGTGGACTCTCGGGCTCTCACAGCTTCAGTTGGGGGAACGGCACGTACGCAAGCATTGTTTCCAACATGCTCGTATTTGCTTGTCTGCAGGTCCCGTTCCTCTTCGCTGTTGGCAATTCAAGCGCTATCGTGTCTCTTGACAAGAAAGAGCGGTCACCTCTGCTCCCTGCTAATCTGCGACTGTCACCGATGCAGCTTATCCGCACACTCGTCCAAGGATCCTTCTTCGCCTACTGCCACCAAACAATAACCGTCGGCAATGGCACTGGCTGTTCCCTGCGCGAGTGGACTCTCGGGCTCTGACAGCTTCAGTTGGGGGAACGGCACATACGCAAGCGCTGTTTCCAACGTGCTCGTATTTGCTAGTCTGCAGGTCCCGTTCCTCTTCGCTGTTGGCAATTCAAGCGCTATCGTGTCTCTTGACAAGCCAGAGCGGTCACCTCTGCTCCCTGCTAATCTGCGACTGTCACCGATGCATCTTATCCGCACACTCGTCCAAGGACCCTTCTTCGCCCACTGCCACCAAACAATCACCGTCGGCAATGGCACTGGCTTTTCCCTGCGCAAGTGGACTCTCGGGCTCTCACAGCTTCAGTTGGGGGTACGGCACGTACGCAAGCATTGTTTCCAACATGCTCGTATTTGCTTGTCTGCACGTCCCGCTCATCTTCGCCGTTGGCAATTCAAGCGCTATCGCGACGTTTGACAAGCCAGAACGGTCACCTCTGCTCCCTGCTAACCTGCGACTGTCACCGATACAGCTGATCGGCACGCACGTCCAAGAACCCTTCTTCGCCTACTGCCACCAAACAATCACCGTCGGCAATGGCACTGGCTGTTCCCTGCGCAAGTGGACTCTCGGGCTCTCACAGCTTCAGTTGGGGGAACGGCACGTACGCAAGCATTGTTTCCAACGTGCTCGTATTTGCTTGTCTGCACGTCCCGCTCATCTTCGCCGATGGCAATTCAAGCGCTATCGCGACGATTGACAAGCCAGAGCGGTCACCTCTGGTCCCTGCGAATCGGCGACTGTCACCGATGCAGCTGATCAGCAGGCTCGTCCAAGGACCCTTCTTCGCCTAGTCCCACCAAACAATTACCGTCGGCAATGGCCCTGGCTGTTCCCACGCAAGTGGACTCTCGGGCTCTCACAGCTACAGTTGGGGGAACGGCACGTACGCAAGCATTGTTTCCAACATGCTCGTATTTGCTTGTCTGCAGGTCCCGTTCCTCTTCGCTGTTGGCAATTCAAGCGCTATCGAGACTTTTGACAAGCCAGAGCGGTCACCTCTGGTCCCTGCGAATCGGCGACTGTTACCGATGCAGCTTATCCGCACACTCGTCCAAGGATCCTTCTTCGCCTACTGCCACCAAACAATCACCGTCGGCAATGGCACTGGCTGTTCCCTGCGCAAGTGGACTCTCGGGCTCTGACAGCTTCAGTTGGGGGAACGGCACATACGCAAGCGTTGTTTCCAACGTGCTCGTATTTGCTTGTCTGCAGGTCCCGTTCCTCTTCGCTGTTGGCAATTCAAGCGCTATCGTGTCTCTTGACAAGCCAGAGCGGTCACCTCTGCTCCCTGCTAATCTGCGACTGTCACCGATGCAGCTTATCCGCACACTCGTCCAAGGACCCTTCTTCGCCTACTGCCACCAAACAATCACCGTCGGCAATGGCACTGGCTGTTCCCTGCGCAAGTGGACTCTCGGGCTCTCACAGCTTCAGTTGGGGGAACGGCACATACGCAAGCGCTGTTTCCAACATGCTCGTATTTGCTTGTCTGCAGGTCCCGTTCCTCTTCCCTGTTGGCAATTCAAGCGCTATCGCGACGCTTGACAAGCCAGAGCAGTCACCTCTGCTCCCTGCTAATCTGCGACTGTCACCGATGCAGCTGATCAGAAGGCTCGTCCAAGGACACTTCTTCGCCCACTGCCACCAAACAATCACCGTCGGCAATGGCACTGGATGTTCCCTGCGCAAGTGGACTCTCGGGCTCTTCCAGCTTCAGTTGGGGGAACGGCACGTACGCAAGCATTGTTTCCAACGTGCTCGTATTTGCTTGTCTGCAGGTCCCGTTCCTCTTCGCTGTTGGCAATTCAAGCGCTATCGCGACGCTTGACAAGCCAGAGCAGTCACCTCTGCTCCCTGCTAATCTGCGACTGTCACCGATGCAGCTGATCAGCAGGCTCGTCCAAGGACCCTTCTTCGCCTACTGCCACCAAACAATCACCGTCGGCAATGCCCCTGGCTGTTTCCACGCAAGTGGACTCTCGGGCTCTCACAGCTACAGTTTTGGGAACGGCACGTGCGCAAGCATTGTTTCCAACAAGCTCGTATTTGCTTGTCTGCACGTCCCGCTCATCTTCGCCGTTGGCAATTCAAGCGCTATCGCGACGTTTGACAAGCCAGAGCGGTCATCTCTGCTCCGTGCTAATCTGCGACTGTTACCGATGCAGCTGATCGGCACGCTCGTCCAAGAACCCTTCTTCGCCTACTGCCACCAAACAATCACCGTCGGCAAGGGCACTGGCTGTTCCCTGCGCAAGTGGACTCTCGGGCTCTCACAGCTTCAGTTGGGGGAACGGCACGTACGCAAGCATTGTTTCCAACATGCTCGTATTTGCTTGTCTGCAGGTCCCGTTCATCTTCGCTGTTGGCATTTCAAGCACTATCGTGACTTTTGACAAGCCAGAGCGGTCACCTCTGGTCCCTGCGAATCGGCGACTGTCACCGATGCAGCTGATCAGCAGGCTCGTCCAAGGACCCTTCTTCGCCTACTGCCACCAAACAATCACCGTCGGCAATGGCACTGGCTGTTCACTGCGCAAGTGGACTCTCGGGCTCTCACTGCTTCAGTTGGGGGAACGGCACGTACGCAAGCATTGTTTCCAACATGCTCGTATTTGCTTGTCTGCAGGTCCCGTTCCTCTTCGCTGTTGGCAATTCAAGCGCTATCGTGTCTCTTGTCAAGAAAGAGCGGTCACCTCTGCTCCCTGCTAATCTGCGACTCTCACCGATGCAGCTTATCCGCACACTCGTCCAAGGACCCTTCTTCGCCTACTGCCACCAAACAATCACCGTCGGCAATGGCACTGGCTGTTCCCTGCTCAAGTGGACTCTCGGGCTCTCACAGCTTCAGTTGGGGGAACGGCACATACGCAAGCGTTGTTTCCAACGTGCTCGTATTTGCTTGTCTGCAGGTCCCGTTCCTCTTCGCTGTTGGCAATTGAAGCGCTATCGTGTCTCTTGACAAGCCAGAGCAGTCACCTCTGCTCCCTGCTAATCTGAGACTGTCACCGATGCAGCTTATCCGCACACTCGTCCAAGGACCCTTCTTCGCCTCCTGCCACCAAACAATCACCGTCGGCAATGGCACTGGCTGTTCCCTGCGCAAGTGGACTCTCGGGCTCTCACAGCTTCAGTTTGGGGAACGGCACATACGCAAGCGCTGTTTCCAACGTGCTCGTATTTGTTTGTCTGCAGGTCCCGTTCCTCTTCGCAGTTGGCAATTCAAGTGCTATCGCGACGCTTGACAAGCCAGAGCAGTCACATCTGCTCCCTGCTAATCTGCGACTGTCACCGATGCAGCTGATCAGAAGGCTCGTCCAAGGACCCTTCGTCGCCTACTGCCACCAAACAATCACCGTCGGCAATGGCACTGGCTGTTCCCTGCGCAAGTGGACTCTCGGGCTCTCACAGCTTCAGTTGGGGGAACGGCACGTACGCAAGCTTTGTTTCCAACATGCTCGTATTTGCTTGTCAGCAGGTCCCGTTCCTCTTCGCTGTTGGCAATTCAAGCGCTATCGTGTCTCTTGACAAGAAAGAGCGGTCACCTCTACTCCCTGCTAATCTGCGACTGTCACCGATGCAGCTTATCCGCACACTCGTCCAAGGACCCTTCTTCGCCTACTGCCACCAAACAATCACCGTCGGCAATGGCACTGGCTGTTCCCTGCGCAAATGGACTCTCGGGCTCTCACAGCTTCAGTTGGGGGAACGGCACAAACGCAAGCGTTGTTTCCAACGTGCTCGTATTTGCATGTCTGCAGGTCCCGTTCTTCTTCGCTGTAGGCAATTCAAGCGCTATCGTGTATCTTGACAAGCCAGAGCGGTCACCTCTGCTCCATGCTAATCTGCGACAGTCACCGATGCAGCTTATCCGCACACTCGTCCAAGGACCCTTCTTCGCCTACTGCCACCAAACAATCACCGTTGGCAATGGCAATGGCTGTTCCCTGCGCAAGTGGACTCACGGGCTCTCACAGCTTCAGTTGGGGGAACGGCACATACGCAAGCATTGCTTCCAACGTGCTCGTATTTGCTTGTCTGCGGGTCCCGTTCCTCTTCGCTGTTGGCAATTCAAGCGCTATCACGACGCTTGACAAGCCAGAGCAGTCACCTCTGCTCCCTGCTAATCTGCGACTGTCACCGATGCAGCTGATCAGAAGTTCGTCCAAGGACCCTTCTTCGCCTACTGCCACCAAACAATCACCGTCGGCAATGGCACTGGCTGTTCCCTGCGCAAGTGGACTCTCGGGCTCTCACAGCTTCAGTTGGGGGAACGGCACGTACGCAAGCATTGTTTCCAACGTGCTCGTATTTGCTTGTCTGCACGTCCCGCTCATCTTCGCCGTTGGCAATTCAAGCGCTATCGCGACGATTGACAAGCCAGAGCGGTCACCTCTGGTCCCTGCGAATCGGCGACTGTCACCGATGCAGCTGATCAGCAGGCTCGTCCAAGGACCCTTCTTCGCCTAGTCCCACCAAACAATTACCGTCGGCAATGGCCCTGGCTGTTCCCACGCAAGTGGACTCTCGGGCTCTCACAGCTACAGTTGGGGGAACGGCACGTACGCAAGCATTGTTTCCAACATGCTCGTATTTGCTTGTCTGCAGGTCCCGTTCCTCTTCGCTTTTGGCAATTCAAGCGCTATCGAGACTTTTGACAAGCCAGAGCGGTCACCTCTGGTCCCTGCGAATCGGCGACTGTTACCGATGCAGCTTATCCGCACACTCGTCCAAGGATCCTTCTTCGCCTACTGCCACCAAACAATCACCGTCGGCAATGGCACTGGCTGTTCCCTGCGCAAGTGGACTCTCGGGCTCTGACAGCTTCAGTTGGGGGAACGGCACATACGCAAGCGTTGTTTCCAACGTGCTCGTATTTGCTTGTCTGCAGGTCCCGTTCCTCTTCGCTGTTAGCAATTCAAGCGCTATCGTGTCTCTTGACAAGCCAGAGCGGTCACCTCTGCTCCCTGCTAATCTGCGACTGTCACCGATGCAGCTTATCCGCACACTCGTCCAAGGACCCTTCTTCGCCTACTGCCACCAAACAATCACCGTCGGCAATGGCACTGGCTGTTCCCTGCGCAAGTGGACTCTCGGGCTCTCACAGCTTCAGTTGGGGGAACGGCACATACGCAAGCGCTGTTTCCAACATGCTCGTATTTGCTTGTCTGCAGGTCCCGTTCCTCTTCCCTGTTGGCAATTCAAGCGCTATCGCGACGCTTGACAAGCCAGAGCAGTCACCTCTGCTCCCTGCTAATCTGCGACTGTCACCGATGCAGCTGATCAGAAGGCTCGTCCAAGGACACTTCTTCGCCCACTGCCACCAAACAATCACCGTCGGCAATGGCACTGGATGTTCCCTGCGCAAGTGGACTCTCGGGCTCTTCCAGCTTCAGTTGGGGGAACGGCACGTACGCAAGCATTGTTTCCAACGTGCTCGTATTTGCTTGTCTGCAGGTCCCGTTCCTCTTCGCTGTTGGCAATTCAAGCGCTATCGCGACGCTTGACAAGCCAGAGCAGTCACCTCTGCTCCCTGCTAATCTGCGACTGTCACCGATGCAGCTGATCAGCAGGCTCGTCCAAGGACCCTTCTTCGCCTACTGCCACCAAACAATCACCGTCGGCAATGCCCCTGGCTGTTTCCACGCAAGTGGACTCTCGGGCTCTCACAGCTACAGTTTTGGGAACGGCACGTGCGCAAGCATTGTTTCCAACAAGCTCGTATTTGCTTGTCTGCACGTCCCGCTCATCTTCGCCGTTGGCAATTCAAGCGCTATCGCGACGTTTGACAAGCCAGAGCGGTCATCTCTGCTCCGTGCTAATCTGCGACTGTTACCGATGCAGCTGATCGGCACGCTCCTCCAAGAACCCTTCTTCGCCTACTGCCACCAAACAATCACCGTCGGCAAGGGCACTGGCTGTTCCCTGCGCAAGTGGACTCTCGGGCTCTCACAGCTTCAGTTGGGGGAACGGCACGTACGCAAGCATTGTTTCCAACATGCTCGTATTTGCTTGTCTGCAGGTCCCGTTCATCTTCGCTGTTGGCATTTCAAGCACTATCGTGACTTTTGACAAGCCAGAGCGGTCACCTCTGGTCCCTGCGAATCGGCGACTGTCACCGATGCAGCTGATCAGCAGGCTCGTCCAAGGACCCTTCTTCGCCTACTGCCACCAAACAATCACCGTCGGCAATGGCACTGGCTGTTCACTGCGCAAGTGGACTCTCGGGCTCTCACAGCTTCAGTTGGGGGAACGGCACGTACGCAAGCATTGTTTCCAACATGCTCGTATTTGCTTGTCTGCAGGTCCCGTTCCTCTTCGCTGTTGGCAATTCAAGCGCTATCGTGTCTCTTGTCAAGAAAGAGCGGTCACCTCTGCTCCCTGCTAACCTGCGACTCTCACCGATGCAGCTTATCCGCACACTCGTCCAAGGACCCTTCTTCGCCTACTGCCACCAAACAATCACCGTCGGCAATGGCACTGGCTGTTCCCTGCTCAAGTGGACTCTCGGGCTCTCACAGCTTCAGTTGGGGGAACGGCACATACGCAAGCGTTGTTTCCAACGTGCTCGTATTTGCTTGTCTGCAGGTCCCGTTCCTCTTCGCTGTTGGCAATTGAAGCGCTATCGTGTCTCTTGACAAGCCAGAGCAGTCACCTCTGCTCCCTGCTAATCTGAGACTGTCACCGATGCAGATTATCCGCACACTCGTCCAAGGACCCTTCTTCGCCTCCTGCCACCAAACAATCACCCTCGGCAATGGCACTGGCTGTTCCCTGCGCAAGTGGACTCTCGGGCTCTCACAGCTTCAGTTTGGGGAACGGCACATACGCAAGCGCTGTTTCCAACGTGCTCGTATTTGTTTGTCTGCAGGTCCCGTTCCTCTTCGCAGTTGGCAATTCAAGTGCTATCGCGACGCTTGACAAGCCAGAGCAGTCACATCTGCTCCCTGCTAATCTGCGACTGTCACCGATGCAGCTGATCAGAAGGCTCGTCCAAGGACCCTTCGTCGCCTACTGCCACCAAACAATCACCGTCGGCAATGGCACTGGCTGTTCCCTGCGCAAGTGGACTCTCGGGCTCTCACAGCTTCAGTTGGGGGAACGGCACGTACGCAAGCTTTGTTTCCAACATGCTCGTATTTGCTTGTCAGCAGGTCCCGTTCCTCTTCGCTGTTGGCAAATCAAGCGCTATCGTGTCTCTTGACAAGAAAGAGCGGTCACCTCTACTCCCTGCTAATCTGCGACTGTCACCGATGCAGCTTATCCGCACACTCGTCCAAGGACCCTTCTTCGCCTACTGCCACCAAACAATCACCGTCGGCAATGGCACTGGCTGTTCCCTGCGCAAATGGACTCTCGGGCTCTCACAGCTTCAGTTGGGGGAACGGCACAAACGCAAGCGTTGTTTCCAACGTGCTCGTATTTGCATGTCTGCAGGTCCCGTTCTTCTTCGCTGTAGGCAATTCAAGCGCTATCGTGTATCTTGACAAGCCAGAGCGGTCACCTCTGCTCCCTGCTAATCTGCGACAGTCACCGATGCAGCTTATCCGCACACTCGTCCAAGGACCCTTCTTCGCCTACTGCCACCAAACAATCACCGTTGGCAATGGCAATGGCTGTTCCCTGCGCAAGTGGACTCACGGGCTCTCACAGCTTCAGTTGCGGGAACGGCACATACGCAAGCATTGCTTCCAACGTGCTCGTAATTGCTTGTCTGCGGGTCCCGTTCCTCTTCGCTGTTGGCAATTCAAGCGCTATCGCGACGCTTGACAAGCCAGAGCAGTCACCTCTGCTCCCTGCTAATCTGCGACTGTCACCGATGCAGCTGATCAGAAGTTCGTCCAAGGACCCTTCTTCGCCTACTGCCACCAAACAATCACCGTCGGCAATGGCACTGGCTGTTCCCTGCGCAAGTACACGCTCGGGCTCTCACAGCTTCAGTTGGGGAACGGCACGTACGCAAGCATTGTTTCCAACGTGCTCGTATTTGCTTGTCTGCAGGTCCCGTTCCTCTTCGCTGTTGGCAATTCAAGCGCAATCGAGACGTTTTACAAGCCAGAGCGGTCACCTCTGGTCCCTGCGAATCGGCGACTGTCACCGATGCAGCTGATCAGCAGGCTCGTCCAAGGACCCTTCTTCGCCTACTGCCACCAAACAATCACCGTCGGCAATGGCAATGGCTGTTCCCTGCGCAAGTGGACTCTCGGGCTCTCACAGCTTCAGTTGGGGGAACGGCACGTACGCAAGCATTTTTTCCAACATGCTCATATTTGCTTGTCTGCAGGTCCCGTTCCTCTTCGCTGTTGGCAATTCAAGCGCTATCGTGACTTTGACAAGCCAGAGCGGTCACCTCTGGTCCCTGCGAATCGGCGACTGTCACCGATGCAGCTGATCAGCAGGCTCGTCCAAGGACCCTTCTGCGCCTACTGCCACCAAACAATAACCGTCGGCAATGGCACTGGCTGTTCCCTGCGCAAGTGGACTCTCGGGCTCTCACAGCTTCAGTTGGGGGAACGGCACATACGCAAGCGCTGTTTCCAACGTGCTCGTATTTGCTTGTCTGCAGGTCCCGTTCCTCTTCGCTGTTGGCAATTCAAGCGCTATCGCGACGCTTGACAAGCCAGAGCAGTCACCTCTGCTCCCTGCTAATCTGCGACTGTCACCGATGCAGCTGATCAGAAGGCTCGTCCAAGGACCCTTCTTCGCCCACTGCCACCAAACAATCACCGTCGGCAATGGCACTGGCTGTTCCCTGCGCAAGTGGGCTCTAGGGCTCTTACAGCTTCAGTTGGGGGAACGGCACGTACGCAAGCATTGTTTCCAACGTGCTCGTATTTGCTTGTCTGCAGGTCCCGTTCCTCTTCGCTGTTGGCAATTCAAGCGCTATCGCGACGCTTGACAAGCCAGAGCAGTCACCTCTGCTCCCTGCGAATCGGCGACTGTCACCGATGCAGCTGATCAGCAGGCTCGTCCAAGGACCCTTCTTCGCCTACTGCCACCAAACAATCACCGTCGGCAATGCCCCTGGCTGTTCCCACGCAAGTGGACTCTCGGGCTCTCACAGCTACAGTTTTGGGAACGGCACGTGCGCAAGCATTGTTTCCAACATGCTCGTATTTGCTTGTCTGCACGTCCCGCTCATCTTCGCCGTTGGCAATTCAAGCGCTATCGCGACGTTTGACAAGCCAGAGCGGTCATCTCTGCTCCGTGCTAATCTGCGACTGTCACCGATGCAGCTGATCGGCACGCTCGTCCAAGAACCCTTCTTCGCCTACTGCCACCAAACAATCACCGTCGGCAATGGCACTGGCTGTTCCCTGCGCAAGTGGACTCTCGGGCTCTCACAGCTTCAGTTGGGGGAACGGCACGTACGCAAGCATTGTTTCCAACATGCTCGTATTTGCTTGTCTGCAGGTCCCGTTCATCTTCGCTGTTGGCAATTCAAGCACTATCGTGACTTTTGACAAGGCAGAGCGGTCACCTCTGGTCCCTGCGAATCGGCGACTGTCACCGATGCAGCTGATCAGAAGGTTCGTCCAAGGACCCTTCTTCGCCCACTGCCACCAAACAATCACCGTCGGCAATGGCACTGGCTTTTCCCTGCGCAAGTGGACTCTCGGGCTCTCACAGCTTCAGTTGGGGGAACGGCACGTACGCAAGCATTGTTTCCAACATGCTCGTATTTGCTTGTCTGCAGGTCCCGTTCCTCTTCGCTGTTGGCAATTCAAGCGCTATCGTGACTTTTGACAAGCCAGAGCGGTCACCTCTGGTCCCTGCGAATCGGCGACTGTCACCGATGCAGCTGATCAGCAGGCTCGTCCAAGGACCCTTCTTCGCCTACTGCCACCAAACAATCACCGTCGGCAATGCCCCTGGCTGTTCCCACGCAAGTGGACTCTCGGGCTCTCACAGCTACAGTTTTGGGAACGGCACGTGCGCAAGCATTGTTTCCAACATGCTCGTATTTGCTTTTTTGCACGTCCCGCTCATCTTCGCCGTTGGCAATTCAAGCGCTATCGCGACGTTTGACAAGCCAGAGCGGTCATCTCTGCTCCGTGCTAATCTGCGACTGTCACCGATGCAGCTGATCGGCACGCTCGTCCAAGAACCCTTCTTCGCCTACTGCCACCAAACAATCACCGTCGGCAATGGCACTGGCTGTTCCCTGCGCAAGTGGACTCTCGGGCTCTCACAGCTTCAGTTGGGGGAACGGCACGTACGCAAGCATTGTTTCCAACATGCTCGTATTTGCTTGTCTGCAGGTCCCGTTCATCTTCGCTGTTGGCAATTCAAGCACTATCGTGACTTTTGACAAGGCAGAGCGGTCACCTCTGGTCCCTGCGAATCGGCGACTGTCACCGATGCAGCTGATCAGAAGGTTCGTCCAAGGACCCTTCTTCGCCCACTGCCACCAAACAATCACCGTCGGCAATGGCACTGGCTTTTCCCTGCGCAAGTGGACTCTCGGGCTCTCACAGCTTCAGTTGGGGGAACGGCACGTACGCAAGCATTGTTTCCAACATGCTCGTATTTGCTTGTCTGCACGTCCCGCTCATCTTCGCCGTTGGCAATTCAAGCGCTATCGCGACGTTTGACAAGCCAGAACGGTCACCTCTGCTCCCTGCTAATCTGCGACTGTCACCGATACAGCTGATCGGCACGCACGTCCAAGAACCCTTCTTCGCCTACTGCCACCAAACAATCACCGTCGGCAATGGCACTGGCTGTTCCCTGCGCAAGTGGACTCTCGGGCTCTCACAGCATCAGTTGGGGGAACGGCACGTACGCAAGCATTGTTTCCAACGTGCTCGTATTTGCTTGTCTGCACGTCCCGCTCATCTTCGCCGTTGGCAATTCAAGCGCTATCGCGACGTTTGACAAGCCAGAGCGGTCACCTCTGGTCCCTGCGAATCGGCGACTGTCACCGATGCAGCTGATCAGCAGGCTCGTCCAAGGACCCTTCTTCACCTACTGCCAGCAAACAATCACCGTCGGCAATGGCACTGGCTGTTCCCTGCGCAAGTGGACTCTCGGGCTCTCACAGCTTCAGTTGGGGGAACGGCACGTACGCAAGCATTGTTTCCAACATGCTCGTATTTGCTTGTCTGCAGGTCCCGTCCCTCTTCGCTGTTGGCAATTCAAGCGCTATCGAGACTTTTGACAAGCCAGAGCGGTCACCTCTGCTCCCTGCTAATCTGCGACTGTCACCGATGCAGCTTATCCGCACACTCGTCCAAGGACCCTTCTTCGCCTACTGCCACCAAACAATCACCGTCGGCAATGGCACTGGCTGTTCCCTGCGCAAGTGGACTCTCGGGCTCTCACAGCTTCAGTTGG